>NC_080547.1:4407703-4707703 GCF_028640845.1 Ahaetulla prasina | reverse complement strand
CATGTGACCATCAAAGGGGTCAGGGGGGTGGGACTCTTGGGGTTTGTATAACTGGGGAAAAGAATCCGGAAATTCAGTTTTGGAATTGCACTCATCGTGTGCCAGTCTCCTCATGCTAGTAAAGAACTCTGGAAAAGAAATGTCTCTGAGTTTCTTTTACGCAGAAGAGGTATTTCTGGAACCTTGACACAATGGTCATTTAAATACAATAGAATTCTTTTATTGGCCGAGTATCAGTGGTGGGATTCAGCCAGTTCGCACCTATTCGAGAGAACCGGTTGTTGGAAGAAATCTTATTTTAATTTTTTTCCACTTTACAGGGCTAATCCTGTAAGGAAGGCAGGAAGGAAACATTCTGGTGGTGTTTCTAGCCTAATCTTTATTGCCCGGCTTACAGAAACTGCCTCTCGGGTTAACCCTTGTTACATTGTAACAGCTAAGGCGAAGCACTTCATCGACGTGAGTGACATTGAGTTGGCCACGCCCACACGGTCACATGACCACCGAGCCACGCCTACCCAGCTGGTCATTAGGTCAAAGAACCGGTTGTTAAATTATTTGAACCCCACCACTGCCAAGTATGATTGGACACACAAGGAATTTGTCTTTGGTGGCACATGCTCTGAGTGTACCTAAAAGAAAACATAAAATATATTCGTCAAGAATCATAAGATGCAACACTTCGTGATGGTCATGGGATACTATGACACTATACTATGAGGACTGGCATAGGAATTTTAAATAGCCTTTACTATTTTGATATAAATTTTATGGGGTTTTTTACGGTTTTAAATGTTTTAATCTGGCCTTATATCTAATGTTTTTAAACTATTGTTTTATTTGTATATTATTGCTGTTTTATCTTGGCTGTGAACCGCCCTGAGTCCTTCGGGAGAAGGGCGGTATAAAAATTCAATAAATAAAAAATAAAAAATAATAATACTAATAAGCAATCAAATCCTACTAGGAAGCAATAAAAACAATATAAGTTATAAAAATACACGCAACATGGATATAGCCGTAAGTTGGGAAGAGATAGGTACTAGTAAGGATGAGAAGAAGAAAATGAACAGTGCTGTTGTAACTTTGAGCAGTCACTACTATATGCACTGTTGTAAGTCGAAGACTAACTGCACTGTATATGTCACATCCTTTCCATTAAAAAAAACCAAGACTAGCATTAGCATTTGCTCTATTTCCATCTAACATCAAGAATACGTTGGAGAGATCAAAATTTTATCCCATCTAATTACTCCCTAAAAGGGAGGGAAAAACGATAAGAGAAAGAATGGGAGGGTTGCCTTAAGACACGTGGCTGAATTTAAACACTGGCTTTTACTCAAAGCTCTGCTGTCCAAAAGGACCATCAAAGGCTCTCAACTCTTCCCCTGGCAGGAGGAACACAAAGCTAGCTGCGTTTTAGAAGTGGGTCTAGTTGTATTTAAACTTAAAAAGATCAAGCACAAACGGATAACAGGAAGATAAGGCAGCAAGGACTACAAAGCGTTTCTTGCACCGCTTGCCAAGGAAATCTATTATCACTCCCATTCTTGGCTGGAGTATTACCTGAACTCTGCTGAGTTGTTTTCCATGGCTGAGATATCCCATTGTACACTCGGCGGGGAGTTGTATCGTGGAATTCAAAATTCAGGGTATTAGATCCACAATTGCGAATCACGGGAACCTATATATATATATATGAGGACAGATAAAAGAACATCATCCATTAGTACCAGAGATGGGTTTCAGCAGGCTCTGACCAGTTCTGGAGAACCGGTAGTGGAAATTTTGAGTAGTTTGGAGAACCGGTAGTAAAAATTCTGACTGGCCCCACCCCCATCTATTCTCTGCCTTCCAAGTCCCAGTTGATCGGGAAGGAATGGAGATTTTACAGTATCCTTCCCCTGGATTGGGGAGGGAATGGAGATTTTACAGTATCCTTCCCCTGGAGTAGGGAGGGAATGGAGATTTTACAGTATCCTTCCCCTGGAGTTGGGAGGGAATGGAGATTTTACAGTATCCTTCCCCTGGAGTTGGGAAGGAATGGAGATTTTACAGTATCCTTCCCCTGGAGTTGGGAGGGAATGGAGATTTTACAGTATCCTTCCCCTGGAGTTGGGAGGGAATGGAGATTTTACAGTATCCTTCCCCTGGAGTGGGGAGGGAATGGAGATTTTACAGTATCCTTCCCCTGCCACACCCACCAAGCCACGCCCACCAAGCCACACCCACGGAACCGGTAGTAAAAAAATTTGAAAACCACCACCAATTAGTACGCAATTTTTGCTCTCTATCGAACAACCTCTCCGTTGTGAAAACGGGAACTTAATTCTCATTGCTCAGTTGTGCATCACATTGCTAATCACAATCTGAGGCACGCCTTCTGCCCATATTGTGTGTATCTTTTACACTAGAAAAGTTCGTTGGGCTGAGGACTGCTTTTGTTTTTATCGTTTTGGGAGGGTGAACATTTATTCCACTATCTTTTCTTTCTTTTTCTTTTTTTTGCCTCCCAAAATAAGGCTTAAATTCAGATTTACCAGTGTAATTCTTACTAAAAACTTACTAAAATACTATTACGTAGCATTATTTTACTAGTTTCTCATTCTGGATCCTAATAAAGTGAGCTGTATCATAACCGAAGGGAATGTTTAGACGTTTACAATGTGGACAAACAGCAAGTTAATTTCCAATTCTTTAGGAAGGCAATTTTCCTCCTTTGAATAGAATAGAATAACAGAGTTGGAAGGGACCTTGGAGGTCTTCTAGTCCAACCCCCTGCTTAGGCAGGAAACCCTACACCAATTCCGGCAAATGGTTATCCAACCTCTTCTTAAAAACGTCTAGTGATGGAGCATTCACAACTTCTGCAGGCAAGTTGTTCCACTTATTGATTGTTCTAACTGTCAGGAAATTTCTCCTTAGTTCTAAATTGCTTCTCTCCTTGATTAGTTTCCACCCATTGCTTCTTGTTCTACCCTCAGGTGCTTTGGAGAATAGCTTGACTCCCTCTTCTTTGGGGCAGCCCCTGAGATATAAGAAGACTGCCATCATGTCTCCCCTAGTCCTTCTTTTTATCAGACTAGTCATACCCAGTTCCTGCAACTATCCTTCATCTGTTTTAGCCTCCAGTCCTTTAATCATCTTTGTTGCTCTTCTCTGCACTCTTTCTAGAGTCTCAACGTCTTTTTTACATCGTGGTGACCAAAACTGGATGCAGGATTCCAAGTGTGGCCTCACCAAGGCATTATAAAGTGGTATTAACACTTCTTCCTCTTCCTCCTCCTCCTCCTCCTTTTTTTTTTTTTTTTTTGAAAGGGCTCTTTGATCTTTCCGGATAGTTTTATATTGTTTGCCTTGCAAATTACTTTATCAATCCAGACTGATGAAAGCCCAACTATATCGTATTACAGATTTCTGTGTAATTTTCTCAGTCGTTTTTCCTTGGGACTGACAAGCCACAGCCCCTGAATGTTGCAATGGAGGAACTGAGAAAAGATCACGGGTGAGCAAATATACTACTTCCTTTGTACATTTTCGTGCTGAGAAGACTAATTTAAGCAAGCACCGAGTAGCTTGTTTCTACTGGGCGGGGGAGGGGAAACAATTTTAATTAAACATTGTCCTCCAGAGCTGATAGTAGAAACATGTAAAAATGTGTAATTCTTAATTCAATTCGCATAATTAATTTAGTCTGACTCTGAAACTTTATCTGATCTGCTCTCTTATTCTGTTTTTTGTTCCCACAAGTTTCGATAGGGGAAAAAAAACATTATTTTTATTTACATTACATCATTATTTTCACAAATAACTCAGGGCGGTGAAGATATCCAACATACCTTCCTCGCCCTGTTTTCCCCACAACTCTTGTGACATGGGTTGGACCGAGAGTGACTGGCTCAAAGTCACCCAACCGTCATTCATGGCTAAGGCGGGATTTGAACTCATGGTCTCTTGATTTCTAGCTTCCATAACCACTAGCTCTCATCTTTTCACTTATGGGGAGGAAAAAGAGTCAGCAGATCCAATGAATGAAAAGACCTGATATTATTAAGCCGATCATGTCATCCCCATTTGCCTTTTCTCGCCAAAGCTTCCAGAAGTCAGAACAGAACAGAATAATAGAGTTGGAAGGGACCTTGTAGGTCATCTAGTCCAACCCCTCGCCCAAGCAGGAGACCCTACACCATCCCTGTCCAATGGCAGTCCAATCTCTTCTTGAAAGCCTCCAGGGATGAAGCTCCCACAACTTCTGAAGGCAACTGGTTGATTGTTCTCACTATCAGAAAATCCCTCCTTATTTCTAGGTTGAATCTAAGTCAATCTAATGAATTAAAAAGTCATCAGTAAATTAAATCGAACTGGGTACAAAGTACAGTTGAAGCAAATTCTCTGAATTTATCAGAGCCCAGCTCAATCGATATCTTCAGGTTTGCTGTCGGGAAAATGAAAGAGTGCAACTTTCTGCAACTTTACTTCCCAGAAACTAGTCTGTGAATCTAAGAGATAAATAGAACCAAAAAAAAAAAAAATCATTTATGGAAAACAATGCGGTTTAGTGAAACAAATAAAACCGGCCTGTTGCCGGGAGGAAATGGGGAAGATGACAAAATGTATGTAATGACAATCACAGCAGTGAGGTGAGTTTTAGACACTTGCGTCAGGTTTCGTGACATTATTACACGAGCAAGGCAATGGTAAGGTGACACGCACTGTCGTTTTGACATTGTCACAGCTGGTTTGGAACACCTGAGCATGAATGCTGGGCTGTTAAGCCCTGTTCTGGGCCTGACCTTCTTGGAGAACAAGCTATCCCTACAGGAGCGGGCTTAAAAATTTTTTAGCAAGGGGTTCTCTGCCTGGTTGCTGGGTGGGCGTGGCCATGGTGGGTGTGGCCTAGTCGGCCTCCTGCACCACAATGGGAGGGGGCATTTTTGCCCTCCCTAGGCTTTGGAGGCATTCCTCGAGCCTCCGGGAAGGCGAAAACAGCCTCCCCAGGCTACGGAGG
Organism: Ahaetulla prasina; assembly: GCF_028640845.1. Taxonomy (NCBI): domain Eukaryota; kingdom Metazoa; phylum Chordata; class Lepidosauria; order Squamata; family Colubridae; genus Ahaetulla; species Ahaetulla prasina. The sequence continues at coordinate 4,702,695 of NC_080547.1, read as the reverse complement.
ACCGCTGGAACTTCCCGAACTTCCGGTAGGCCCATTTTTTTGCCCTCCCCGAGCCTCCACGCACATCCTGCATCCAAAACGGGCCGCGTGAGGACCCCTGGGCAGGGTTGGGTGGGCAGGGCCAGCCAGGAATGGGATTTGGGGGGTTCTCCAAACTGCACAGAATCTTAGCTAGAGGTTCTCACAAACCAGGGGAGAAATCTTAAAATTAATTTGCTACCGGTTCTGTGGGCGTGGCTTTGTGTGTGTGGGGGTCATGTGACTGGGTGGGCGTGGCTATGTGACTTGGGGATCAAAAGAGAGAAACTCACTAACAACGTCCTGCTGGAGCAGGGTTGGACTAGATGACCTCCGGGTCCCTTCCAGCCCTGGATTATCCTCTGAAGCTGCATCTAGTGCCAGGTTTGTACTCCTTCCTTCCTCTCCTTCCTTCCTTCCCTGCCTTCCTCCCTCCTTTCTTTCTTTCTCTCTCTCTCTCAAAAATGAACCCCCCCATACACACCGTTTTTTGGCTAGCAGGCTTCAGGGAAGCCTGCTGGGAGCAAAAACAGACTCTCCCCACCACCCCATTTTGTAGCTAGCAGCCAGCTGAGGCACGCGATCACCAGAGGCTTTTTTTAAAAAACTTTTAAAAGCATTTTTAGAAAAAATGCTTTTAAATGTAAAAAAAACAAAACTCTGATGATTGCGCTGCTCAGCTGGGCATGGGGAGGGGGGCAGGGATTTTTGCTACCAGTTCTCCAAACCACCTGCCACCATCGCTACTGGATCGGGCAATCCGGTCCGAACCGGGAGTATTTCACCCCTGTCCCGAACAACTGCGAACCCCCAGCAGCCCACCCCTGAATCTCTACAAGTGACTTGTAAGACCCCAATCTTCCCCAGTCAGCTTGGCTCAAAGAAGGCAGACTCACTCTGTAGTACTTGGGGTCCCATTTATTTTGTGGGGTGGACGTAGCCCGCGGAGAAGTGAAACTCCCACTACGGATAGATGCTCTCTCCTGGAGGTGTGAGGGGATAAAATCATCCAGCCTAAGACCCAGAGTTCCCACAGAGGCTCCAGCTCTCGAGTGATGTGGAGGAGATGTGAAGCTGGACCCTCTCGAGGCAGGTGAAGGATGGTCTCCACCATCATGAACATGCTGGTCAGCAGGTGGCAAACCCTGAAGGGAGTGGGGTGGGTAGGTGGGTGGAAAAAGAAAGAAGTTCAAGACTTTCGATCTGGAAAATTGGAAACGGTTGATGGCGAGGTGGTGTTTTCTTTTGTACCCCGGTATTGTCTCAAGGGGACGCAGCGGCTTAGTGGGTAAGAGATGCTGAGCTTGTCGATCAGAAAGGTCAGCAGTTCGGCGGTTCGAATCCCTAGCGCCGCATCACGGGGTGAGCTCCCGTGACTTGTCCCAGCTTCTGCCAACCTAGCAGTTCGAAAGCACCTAAAAAATGCAAGTAGAAAAATAGGGACCACCTTTGGTGGGAAGGTAGGGACACGCTGGCTCAGTGGCTAAGACACTGAGCTTGCCGATCAAAAGGTCGGCAGTTCAGCAGTTCGAATCCCTAGTGCCGCGTAATGGGGTGAGCTCCCGTGACTTGTCCCAGCTTCTGCCAACCTAGCAGTTTGAAAGCAGGTAAAAAATGCAAGTAGAAAAAATAGGGACCACCTTTGGGTTCCTTGCGCCTTTGGCATTGTGTCATGCCAGCTACATGACCATGGAGATGTCTCCAGACAGCGCTGGCTCTTCAGCTTTGAAATGGAGATAAGCACCGCCCCCTAGAGTTGGGAACGACTACCACATATGTGACCTTTATTGTCTCTGCTGTTGTTCTAAATCTCCTGGTTACAACGAGAAGGACTTTCCCACCCTTTGCTCCTGACCTTTTGGCTGGGAATATCCCCAGATTCTAAGGGGATTTCCTGCAAGCAGAGAAATTGTTGCTTGTTGATCATTAGTCCCTATTTCATAGGCTCTTCCTGGACATCACGAACAAGCCACAGCAGGGCTTCCAACGTGCCCACGCCTTTGTTTTGGAGAGCGAATCATCCCAAACACATCATCATTCCTTCCATGGGAAGCTGAGATGGGAATGCCTACTTTTGATGCTGGACATGCCTGCTGTCTAGAAGGGCCAGTGCTGGATTTATTTATCGCAAGCATCAATGGCTCCCCTGGGATCTCTATCCAACATCTCTTGATATCAAGCTCAGAAAATATTTCCTGTTATTTTTAAGAATCACTGTGCCTTACGCAACATCCATACTAATAATACCATGGCAATTTGAAGCATAGACACTCACATTTGGGGGACGAAGCATTGCAGATCCAGGGTTGTCAACCACCATCAAAACTTGTCCGTAGCAAAATTTTCTTCACCTTGAACAGGAGGATCAGCTGAAGGTTGTTTACTCCTGAGTAAACAGAGAAGAAACCTGTTGTACGAAAAGGGCTTTGAACTGCATCAGGAGGTCATACTCTCTGCACTCTTGAGTCAGAATATCCTCTTCCCTAACTATAAGGGACCACCCATCAGAAAACCACTGTGCGAAAGGATCAGAGGTGGGTTTCAGCTACTGGATCAAGTGATCCGGTCCGAACCGGGAGCATTTCTGGAGGCAAGGGATTCCACTGATTAATTGTTCTCACTGTCAGGAAATTTCTTCTTACTTTTAGGTTGGATCTCTCTTTAATGTCTCCTCCGCCCATTATTTCTTGTCCTGCTTTGATGCTTTGGGGAATAAGTTGACTCCCCCTTCTCTGTGACAGCCCCTCAAATCCTGGAAGACTGCTATGATATCACTCCTAGTCCTCAACAATATCAAACGATACGAAGAATCCTATCCCTGCCCTGCTTTGTTTTTTTTGACAGTCAAGGACAGTCTTCCGAGCACAAAAGCTGGACAGTCTCTCCCTTCCTTTGTTTCATGTAATTACTCTTCAGTTGCTAGCCAACTTTCCGGCTCTTCACAATAATGATTCATTACCCCTAGCACTCTTAAAGAAACCTGTGTGTTTATCACCCTTGTCAAAATCTTCGCTGAACTGTGCTTTTAAAGGGGGACTGACATAATGAAACACAAATTAGCCAACCTCATTCCGCTTAATGCATTTGGTGAGCTGAGCCAGCTATTGGCTTACAGCTCAGCTTGTTATCCAAAGAGAGAGAGAAAAATGGGTTAGATCAGGGGTGAAATCCAGCAGGTTCTGACAGATTCTGGAGAACCAGTAGCGGAAATTTTGAGTAGTTCAGAGAACTGGCAAATGCCACCTCTGGCTGGTCCCCAGAGTGGGGTGGGAATGGGGATTTTGCAGTATCCTTCCCCTGGAGTGGGGAGGGAGTAGGGATTTTGCAGTATCCTTCCCCCAGGAATGGGGAGGGAATGGGGATTTTGCAGTATCCTTCCCCTGCCACACCCACCAAGATACGCCCACCAAGCCATACCACTCCCACCAAGCCACGCCCACAGAACCGGTAGTAAAAAAAAATTGGATTTCACCACTGGGTTAGATCCATACACCATGGTTAGCTTCAAAGCAAGGGTGTCAAATGCAAGGCACGGGGACCAGATCTGGTCCATGGGGCCGCCCTGGAAATAGCGAAGGACTGGCCCATGGTGCTTCTGCCACGAAAACGGGCTCCCGAACTCTGTTTTCACTGGCAGAGGGTTGCAGGAGGCCCTGGTAGCCGAAAACAAAGCTCGGAGCCTGTTTTTGCTGGCAGAGTGCTCAGACCACCACAGGTCCCCCCACCACGAGTGACATTGAGCTGGACACACCCACCCTGGCCACGGCCCCCCCTGCCTGCCCCATGTGGTCAAACAAAACCCCGTGCAGCCCTCAATGAAATTGAGTTTGACACACACACACACCCCGCTTCAAAACAAATACATGCAGCATGCACGAAGATGGAACCACACCAGTCCCTTTCCTTGTCACCACCCATCTCACCTCAAATGGCAAGAGCGAACGAAGGTGTCCCAAATAAGGGATGGTTTGAGCTGCAGGATGGATAGCTAGGATGCACCCTATATTCTTTGCAAAGCTTTGCTTCTCTCTGATCCAGGGACTTACTGGAGCAGGGCATCTAACTATTCTCCGTTTCTGACACCACTGGGCACTGGGCAAACAAAGCTGTCTTTCTACTGTTGGTCCCGTGCCCAGAGCAAGGTCACTGCTTGGTTCAGTCTGCCAGCACATCCAGGATGGAAGTGGGGACTGACTTTTGTTGCAACAGGGACTATGCAAATCACTCGATATTAATAATTCAGCCCCAAACAGGACGCTACAGTTTGCTGGAGTGCGTGCCCGGATTCTTGTGAGGGTGTCAAGAGAATTGGCACGGTGGGACAGGAGGAAGCCAAAGTTTACGAGTGGGAGAGACAGGCATCCCAGAGAGCTAACAACTTGACGTGGGCGGAAGCAGAGGGAGGGAACGGATGGGTTGTTGTAGCTTGGTGGTAGAACGCACGGCTGCTGCATTGGAACACCTGGAACACTGCAACCAATTTTGGTCAGCATACTACTTGAAAGATGTTGAGACCTTGGAAAAAGTTCAGAGAAGAGCAACTAAGATGATCAAAGGCCTGGAGACTAAAACATCTTATGAAGAACGGCTGCAGGATTTGGGTTTGGCTAGTCTAAAGAAAAGAAGAATTGGGTGGGGGGGGACATGATAGCAGTATTCCAGTATTTGAGAGGCTGCAAATTATTCTCCAAAGCACCAGAGGGCAAGACAAGAAATAATGGTTGGAAACTGATCAAGGAGAGAAGCAATCTGGAATTAAGGAGAAACTTCCTAACAGTGAGGACAATTAACCAGTGGAACAGCTTGGCTTCAGAAATTGTTGGCGCTCCATCACCAGAGATTGTTAAGAAGAGACTGGACAGCCATTTGTCTGAGATGGTACTGGTTCTCCTGCTTGAGCATGGGGCTGGACTAGAAGACCTCCAAGGTCCCTTCCAGTTCTATTCTGTTCTAACTTAACTGATTCAACCTGCAGCGCCTCCGGGTAGGACTGAGAAATCCCACACACAGCACTCGCTATGGGCTGAAACTATCCAGGAGAGAACAAAACCAAAGAAGGTTTGTTCCAGACAATATAGGGAGTCGTCGACCTACAATCATTCATTTAGTGACCATTCAAAGTTACAACGACGTGGGAAAAAAGTGCCTTAGGAACATTTTTCACAGTTACAACCTTTGCAGGTCACATGATCGAAAACCTTGGTCACATGATCGAAATTCAGACGCTCGCAGGGGTGAAATGCTCCCAGATCGGACCGGATCTCACAATCCGGTAGTGATCATGGCTGATAGTTCGGCGATCCAGTAGTGATGGCGGAGCAAAGCACCGCCCACTCGCTCGGCTGTCATTACTTCCTGTTTTTAGCCAGGAAGTGATGTGTTTTTTTACCTTCTGCGCATGCCCAGATGGTAAGGAAAGTAAGTAGATTTCACCCCTGCACACTTGGCAACTGGTTCATACTTATGACCGTTGCTGTCCCAAGATCATGTGATCCCCTTTTGTGACCTTCTGACAAGCCAAATCAATGGGGGGAAGCCAGATTCACTTAACAACCGGGTTACTAAAACTTATCAGCTGCCGTGATTCACTTAACAACTGTGGCAAGAAAGGTCATAAAATGGGGCAAAGTCAGCTTAAGAAATGTCTCACTTAACAACAGAAATGTTGGGCTCAATTGTGGTCGAGGACTACCTGTAATGGGTTAGAAAGATTTGTGTCTAATTCAGTATATAGGTTAAGTCCTCAACTTACAGCCATATGTTTAGTAATTGTTTGAAGTTACAACGGCACTGAAAAATGTGAATTACAAGCCAGGGGTCTCCAACCTTGGCAACTTTAAGACTCATGGACTTCAACAATGGGCCTCTGGTGGCTCAGACTGCTAAGACAGTCTGTTATTAACAGCAGCTGCTTGCAATTACTGCAAGTTCAAGCCCCACCAGGCCCAAGGTTGACTCAGCCTTCCATCCTTTATAAGGTAGGTAAAATGAGGACCCAGATTGTTGGGGGCAATAAAAGGTGACTTTGTATATAATATACAAATGGTTGAAGACTATTGCTAACATAGTGTAAGCCGCCCTGAGTCTTCGGAGAAGGGCGGGATATAAATGCAAATTAAAAAAAATAAATTAAAAAAAAACTCCCAGAATTCTGGGAGTTGAAGTCCACGAGTCTTAAAGTTGCTCAGGTTGGAGACCCCTGTTACAAGCGGTCCTTATACTTAACAACTGCCACAGTATCCCGATGGTCACATGATCAAAATTCAGACACTTGGCAACTGGTGTGTATTTACAATAGTTGTAGCATCCTGGTCTTATGGGATCGCCGTTTGCGACCTTCCCAGCTGGCTCCTGACATGCAAAGTCAAGGGGGCAAGATGGATTGGCTTAACAACCACATAATTCACTTAACCACCGTGGTTTAAAAAAAAAGGGAATACAATGAGCTGCAACTCATTTAACAACCACTTTGCTTTAGCAACATTAATTGTGGTTGCAAATTGAGGACTGCCTGTCACACAGCTTTTTTAAAACCTGAAGAATGGAATGGAATGGAATAGAATAGAATAGAATAGAATAGAATAGAATAGAATAGAATAGAATGGAATGGAATGGAATGGAATAGAATAGAAAATATGGGATGGGATGGGATGGAATTGAAAATATGGAATGGAATGGAATGGAATAGAAAATATGGAATGGAATGGAATGGAATGGAATGGAATGGAATGGAATGGAATAGAATAGAATAGAATAGAATAGAATAGAATAGAATAGAAAATATGGGATGGGATGGGATGGGATGGGATAGAATCGAATCGAATCGAATCGAATCGAATAGAATAGAATAGAATAGAATAGAATATAAAATATGGGATGGAATGGAATGGAATAGAAAATATGGAATGGAATGGAATGGAATGGAATGGAATGGAATGGAATGGAATAGAATAGAATAGAATAGAATAGAATAGAATAGAATAGAATAGAATAGAAAATATGGGATGGGATGGGATGGGATGGGATAGAATCGAATCGAATCGAATCGAATCGAATAGAATAGAATAGAATAGAATAGAATAGAATAGAATATAAAATATGGGATGGGATGGGATGGGATGGGATGGGATGGGATGGAATAGAATGGAATAGAATAGAAAATATGGGATGGAATGCAATAGAATAGAATAGAATGCAATAGAATAGAATAGAATAGAATAGAATAGAATAGAATAGAATAGAATAGAAACACAGAACAGAGCAGAGCAGAACAGAACAGAATAGAGCTGGAAGGGACCTTGGAGGTCTTCTAGTCCAGCCCCCTGCTCAAGCAGGAGAATCTATACCATTTCAGATAAGTGACTGCGTAGTCTCTTCTTAAAAACCTCCAGGGATTGAGTGCCCAATTGACTAATTTAGAGCTTCATAACAATTAAGCCTTTGCTGCAAACAGGTTTTTGTGCAATATTTATTTATTTATTTATTTATAAGACAGCATACAAAAACTCCTCGACCCACATGTACTCTTTCCCCTCTCCCCCCCCTTCAGCTGTGGATCAAAGACCCTCTTAAAATTGCTCAGATGCCAATTGGAAAACAACAAAGAATTAAAATTGCTAAGCATGCAGGACTCTGACCATTATAAATCAGAAAGCATTCTGGTTTTTGAGAATCTGTTGGAGGTTGTCCAGAAGAATTCATCACTTTATTCCTCTTTTAAATCACACCCATGTGCTGTAACTTTATATGAATTTTGCTAAAACCTACGGTTGCAAATTAATGTTTCAAAATTAAAATAATCCAGTCAAGATTCCCGAAAAGCTGAAGAACACAACTAAATACCAGATTTGGTAGAAATGTAGCACGTACGCTGCCTAAGCTATATGCAGCAGAACTCTGCATTTAAAAGAAAATAATTCAAGGTAACTCAACATTTCTGAATCTGGAAAAAGCTTATCTTTGTAAAGCTACAGATTAAAACACAGACCGGGTTCCGATAAAGCTCTTTCTACGGTCTCAATGTCTTTTTAAGACTTTAAACTTTAAGGCATGTGGACTTCCACTTCCAGAATTCTGGGAGTTGAAGTTCACAAGTGTTAAAGTTGCCGAAGTTGGACAGCGCTGCTTTAGTTCAATCAAGAGTATTCTCCCAGGAATGTAAATTCTTACACCTGTGAGTTGTATCTCACATGGAACCAGGTTTACACACTGCACGAAACCATGGTTTCCTTAACCACGCTTGATGAGTGAGTCCCAATTGTGTGGACGCACAATGCTGCAATCAATATCAAACAAGCCACTTTATAACAGCGTGAAGAAATTTTTTCCAGAATTAGTGTATATTTATGGCTTAATTCTTGCGGTAAGCCACAACAGATCTCGTATTAAACTGTAAGCGATTGACTGACAATTCTTCACTTTACGATGTATTGGATGGAGCTTTTTTTCGCAGCGGTCACTAAGTGAACATGGCGGTTGTTAAGTCAACCAATGGTTTTTGATAGGAGTGGTTTTCCAGAAAACCATAAGTAAATTCCAATTTTTGGCAAAATTGTCGTAAAACGAAGTGACATGACTGTGAGATAAATGGCTTTAAATAAATGCAGCCCGGTTGCCAAATGCCCGAAATTCAGTCACATGACCGAAGGAGGAGCCCATCGTAATTTCAAACCTAGGTTGTAAATCATCCCAAAATAGGTTGTTGTTGGTTTTTATTTATTTATTTATTTTTGTCACAACATTATATACAAGCACATACATTGAAAGGAAACAATAGGACAGGAACGGTAGGCACTTTTGTGCACTTATGCACGCCCCTTACAGTCCTCTTAGGAATGGGGTGAGGTCAATAGTAGACAGTTTTTGGTTAAAGCTTTTAGGAATTGGAGAAGAGACCACAGAGTCAGGTAGTGTATTCCAAGCATTAACAACTCTGTTACAAGTCATATTTTCTGCAATCAAGATTGAAGCGGTTAACATTAAGTTTGAATCTATTGTCTGCTCTTGTATTGTTGCGATTGAAGCTGAAGTAGTCTTTAACAGGAAGGACATTGCAATAGATGATTCTGTGTGTTAAACACAGGTCTTGTCGGAGTCGGCGGAGTTCTAAGTTTTCTAATCCCAGGATTAGAAAAGTTTTAAGTTTTTAAAGTTTTTAAAAGTTTTTAAAAGTTTTTAAGTTTTTTAAGTTTTTTAAGTTTTTAAAAGTTCTAAGTTTTCTAATCCCAGGTTCATCAGAAGGATCACTAAATTGAGGTCCATCTGTTTGGCACAATATTCTAGGGCCGTGATGGTAAACCTATCGCACGCGTGCCACAGGTGGTATGCAGAACCCTCTCTGCGGGCACGCCAGTTGTCGCCCCAGCCCAGCTTTACTGCGCATGCGCGCATGCCTCCCACTGACCAGCTGGTCTTCAGGTCTCTGCTATGCATGCGTGGGGGGGCAAGTTCTTCTCTAATCTCTGCAGATTCCCCCCCCCCAGCGCACCCTACATTTCTACTCTATTTCTGCCGCCCGCACCAACCTAGAAGCCAAAACGGGGTGTGAGGGCGCCACGCAAGGGCCCCCTATGCACCATTTTGGGCCTGGAAAGCCTCCTGCACCAAAATGGGGTGCACGGGGGCCGGGGCGCATGCGTGGGAGGCTGGGACACTTGCACGGGGGATATGTACAGGGGATGCTCGCACTGCATTTTGGGGGTTCGGGCACACACGGCACTTGGCACCAAAAAGGTTAACTATCACTATTCTAGGGCAAAACCAAACCAATCGCATTGTAGCTTAGAACAGGGCTCTCCAACCTTGGCAACTTTAAGCCTGGAGGAGTCCAATTCCCAGAATTCCCCAGCCGGCAAAGCAAAGCTGGGCGGGGAATTCTGGGAATTGGACTCCTCCAGGCTTAAAATTGCCAAGGTTGGAGCCCCCTGGCTTAGAATAATGTTTGAACCCAGCTGAACAGTTTTGCAAAGAATATCAGCAAGCACGACATGTATTTAAACAAAATTATCCTCCACACCTAACGTTTTTCTTATAAGGTGACCCAAAATAGAATATATTACTTTGTTCTTCCCAATTAGATTGGAGAGTACAAGACATGTTGTTTGTAGGGTCCCAGAATTACTCAAAGACCAAATACAGACTTTTCCCCCCCGATGCCAGCAAAGCTGTTATTAGAAGAAGAGGTCAACTGAAAGAAATAAGGCCACAATTTATATGAAATCCAAAGGGAAAGAAGCCTGTCAATCAGCTACAGAAAGAAAAAAAAAGCTTTGAAATACTAACAAATATGTCACAAAACCAGCTTTTACAGCACTCAAAAACTAAAAACACAGTAAGCGTGTTATCTAAGATGCCACAGACCCGATCCTTTGGCAGAATTAAAACTGTTATTATTAGGAGTCAATTTATAAACGTTCATAAAAATATAGAAGAAATGTGATAGTTCTACAAGAAGAAAATTAGAATTTAAGTTGTGAAAGTTGGACCATAAGGAAGGCTGAGCGCCGAAGAATGGAGGCCTTTGAACTCTGGTGCTGGAGAAGACTCCTACGAGTCCCTTGGACTGCAAGGCGATCAAACAAGTCAGTCTTAGAGGAGATCAACCCTGACTGCTCTTTAGAAGGCCAGATCCTGAAGATGAAACTGAAATACTTTGGCCACCTAATGAGAAGGAAGGACTCCCTGGAGAAGAGCCTAATGCTGGGAACACTGGTCAATCTACTATTGACCTCACCCCATTCTTAAGAGGTCTGTAAGGGGTGTACATAAGAGCACAAACATGCCTACCGTTCCTGTCCTATTGTTTCCTTTCATTATATCCAATTAATATAGTTGTTACATACTTATGCTCAGTGGTGGGATTCAGCCAGTTCGCACCACTTTGGGAGAACCGGTTGTTAACTCTCTGACCAGTTTGGCAAACTGGTTGTTGGAAGAAATCATTAGGGCAGAGAACCGGTTGTTAAATTACTTGAATCCCACCAATGCTCATATATATGCTTATATATTATATAGTTATTTTCATGCTTATGCTTATATATATACTGTTGTGACAAACAAACAAACAAATAAATAAATAAATAAATTACGGGACCGCCTACTGCCACAAACAGCCTCCCATCGATCTGTGCGCTCCCATAGGGAGGGCCTCCTCAGGGTGCCGTCGGCCAAACAATGTCGACTGGCGGCTCCCAGTGGGAGGGCCTTCTCTGTGGGGGCCCCTGCCCTGTGGAATGAGTTACCTCTGGGGCTACGCCAACTCCCCGACCTCCGGACCTTTAAGTGTGAGCTTAAGACTCTTTTATTCCAACGGGCAGGGTTGGCCTAATTATAATAGGGGTGGTTTTATTGGGTTTATTTTATATTTTATTAGTTTTAAATTATGGGGCCAATTTTTAGAATCAGATTTTTAAATAACGTTTTTAAACTTGTCTCTTTTGGTACAATTTTATTTTGGCTGTAAACCGTCCTGAGTCCTCGGAGAAGGGCGGTATAAAAGTATGATTAATAAATAAATAAAATAAATAAATAAATAAATAAAAGAAGGGGACGGCAGAGAACGAGGTGGCTTCTGAAGAAGGAAATTTCATGCAGAAAAACTACACATAAACTACACAGCTTAAACCCATTTCTAAATTCAATTTTTCTCTCTCTAAAGCTACCACATTTTTTTTTTCTAAAAAAGGTGGAGAGCCCACATATCTTTGCCAAGGGTGTGTTTCTCACCCTTGGCAAAGATACGTGGACCACATGTTCAGTTGAGAAACATTGCATTAAGTGATAAACATCAGTTGGTGGTGGAGCCTTGTTCCCCTCTCGGGGCTTTCTTGCGTCTATCTTTTTTCCAACTTTTCCAGCCTTGCTCTTTTTAAAATGCTATCTGGGGCATCTTTCCCTCCTGCTGCATCTAACTTCTTTCCACAAAAATTCTTGGGCGAAATTCTGAACAACTGACACCCAAATGGGTGGAGATGTTTACAACTGTACGAGGCAGAAATGCCTCGGCTTTAGTTAAAACAGCTTGAACACATTTCGAACCACACAAGGCTCAAGGTTGACTCAGCCTTCCATCCTTCCGAGGTGGGTAAAACGAGGACCCAGATTGTTGGGGGCAAGAGGCTGACTCTGTAAACCGCTTAGAGAGGGCTGTAAAGTACTATGAAGCAGTATATAAATCTAAGTCCTATTGCTATTTTCCTTCCTTCCTTCCTTCCTTCCTTCCTTCCTTCCTCCCTCCCTCCCTCCCTCCCTCCCTCCCTCTCTCTCCCCAAAGCATTATTGCAGTATATTTCTGCCCACTGCCAGCAGTTCGATCCTGACTGGCTCAAGGTTGACTCATCCTTCCAAGGTGGGTAAAATGAGGACCCAGATTGTTGGGGGCAATAGGGTAACATTGTAAACCGCTTAGAGAGGGCTGTAAAGCACTGTGAAGCAGGGCCGGTGAATAGCGCAGGCTGGTAAAGCCTGTTATTAAGAACACAAAGCCTGCAATTACTGCAGGTTCAAGCCCGGCCCAAGGTTGACTCAGCCTTCCATCCTTTATAAGGTAGGTAAAATGAGGACCCAGATTGTTGGGGGGGCAATAAGTTGACTTTGTAAAAATACACAAATAGAATGAGACTATTGCCTTATACACTGTAAGCCGTCCTGAGTCTTCGGAGAAGGGCGGGGTATAAATGTAAACAAAAAAAAAAGTATATAACTCTAAGTCCTATTGCTATTTTCCTTCCTTCCTTCCCTCCCTCCCTCCCTCCCTTGCTCCCTCCCTCGCTCCCTCCCTCTCTCTCGCCAATGCACTATTGCAGTATATTTCTGCCCACTGCCAGCAGTTCGATCCTGACTGGCTCAAGGTTGACTCAGCTTTCCATCCTTCCAAGGTGGGTAAAATGAGGATCCAGATTGTTGGGGGCAAGAGGCTGGCTCTGTAAACTGCTTAGAGAGAGCTATAAAAGCACTGTGAAGCGGTATATAAGCGAAAATGCTATTGTTATTTGTGAGTGTTGTGAGTGTTATTTGTGAGAGCAAAACAACCTTCTCTCTTCCATGAGATTTGAAGTCTAACATGTATAAAGGTAAAGGTAAAGGTTCCCCTTGCACATATATGCTAGTCGTTCCTGACTCTAGGGGGCGGTGCTCATCTCCGTTTCAAAGCCGAAAAGCCAGCGCTGTCCAAAGATGTGTCCGTGGTCATGTAGCTGGCATGACTAAACGCCAAAGGCACACAAAACCTGTTCCCTTCCAACCAAAGCTGGTCCCTATTTTTTCTACTTGCATTTTTTACGTGCTTTCGAACTGCTAGGTTGGCAGAAGCTGGGACAAGGAACAGGAGCTCACCCCATTATGCGGCACTAGGAATTTGAACCGCTGAACTGCCGACCTTTCGATCGACAAGCTCAGCGTCTTAGCCACTGAGCCATCGCATCCTTTCATGTATAGAAGGCACCTAATTGGGAAAGATTGTCCTAACCTAATTACTATAATTGTAAAAAAGCAAGAACTGCTTTAATAAACAGACAAAGACTAAATCATGATCAGATGGAAAGAACGGAATGGATGGAAACTAATCAAGGAGAGATTCAACCTAGGAACTAAGAAGAAATGTCCTGACTATGAGAGCAATTAACCAGTGGAACAGCTGGCCTCTGGAAGTTATGGGTGTTCCATTACTGGAAGTTTTTAAAGAAGAGGTTGAACAGCCATTTGTCTAAAAAGGTCTTGGGCTATCTGCTTAAGCAGACCTCCAAGGTCCCTCCCAAGTTTTATATTCTTATAAATATAAGATTATATTCTTATAATATATATATATATTATATTTATTTTATATTCTGATAATACTTTGACCTGTGTGCATTTTTGTGTCCGTGTGTGTGTACAGACATGTGCAAATAGCTGTTATACAACTTTCACCCTTGAAATCAAATAATGTTTACGGACTAGAAGACAATTACTGCTAAGGACAAAGGTAGGCTGTGTTTGCATTTCCATACAACTTCACTCCGTTTCTTTATCAGAGAAATCTTAAACGTTATGGAAATGAAGCGCCTACACTTGTCCTCTGCAATTCCTATGGCCATAGTCCAATAGAAAATATTCAGTATAAGGGAAACAGTGAATTCAGGGGCCAAAATGTAAAAGAATCCACGAACTCCAATTTCTTTTGTTAGGACAACTTGGCCTGTCTTCACAAGTTCAAGTATCACCTTCTAGACAAGCGGTCATCAACCTTGGCAACTTTAAGACTCGTGGACTTCAACTCCCAGAGTTCCTCAGCCAGCTTTGCTGAGGAACTCTGCAAAGTTCCTCAGCACTTTGAGTCACCCTTCATGGAAAAGTTTGGATTGAATTAAAAGCAGGCAAATTATATATTGCCAGGTGCTATTTAAACAGAGTAACCGCTGGACCCTGGCTGCTCTTTAGAAGGCCAGATCCTGAAGATGAAACTCAAATACTTTGGCCACCTAATGAGAAGGAAGGACTTCCTGGAGAAGAGCCTCATGCTGGGAAAGATTGAGGGTAAAAGAAGAAGGGGATGGGAGAGAACGAGGTGGCTGGATGGAGTCACTGAAGCAGTCGGCGTGAGCTTAAATGGACTCCAGAGGATGGTAGAGGACAGGAAGGCCTGGAGGAACGTTGTCCATGGGGTCACGATGGGTTGGACACGACTTCGCAACTAACAACAACCACCACCACTGTACTGTAATAGCCATAGCACTTAGACTTATATACCACTTCACACTGCTTTACAGCCCTCTCTAAGCGGTTTACAGAGTCAGCCTATTTCCCCCAACAATCTGGGTCCTCCTTTTACCGACTTCAGAAGGATAGAAGGCTGACTCAACCTTAAGTGGGTCAGAATCGAACTGGCAAACTGCTGGCAGCCAGAAGTCAGCAGAATTAGCCTGCAATACTGCAATCTAACCACTGTGCCACCACGGCTCTTAATATTTTATTTATTTTCATTTTAAAAAATTAAAGGTTTTTCCTGATTAGTCATGTCCAACTGTAGGGCATAGAATCTGTCTGTCTGTCTGTCTGTCTGTCCGTCCATCTATCCATCTTTATCTCTATCATCTCTATCTCCTGTCTATCTCTCTGTCATTTATCATCTATATCTCTGTCTGTTTGTCTATCCATCTATCTCCATCTTTATCTCTAGAATAGAATAGAATAGAATAGAATAGAATAGAATAGAATAGAATAGAATAGAATAGAATAGAATAGAATTTTATTGGCCAAGTGTGATTGGACACACAAGGAATTTGTCTTGGTGCATATGCTCTCAGTGTACATAAAAGAAAAGATACGTTCATCAAGGTACAACATTTACAACACAATTGATGGTCAATATATAAATATAAATCATAAGGATTGCCAGCAACAAGTTATAGTCATACAGTCGTAAGTGGAAAGAGATTGGTGATGGGAACTATGAAACGATTAATAGTAGTGCAGATTCAGTAAATAGTCTGACAGTGTTGATGGAATTATTTGTTTAGCAGAGTGATGGCCTTCGGGAAAAAACTCATCTTGTGTCTAGTTGTTCTGGTGTGCAGTGCTCTATAGCGTCGTTTTGAGGGTAGGAGTTGAAACAGTTTATGTCCAGGATGTGAGGGATCTGCAAATATTTTCACGGCCCTCTTCTTGATTCATCTTTATCTCCTGTCTGTCTGTCTGTCTGTCTGTCTATCATATGTCGCCCATCTCACTTCTAAGCAACTTTTGACATATCAACTCTTTCAACCAAAGATGATTAGAAGAGGTGGGAAACAGGCAGTGCCACTCTGTTTAGATATAAAGTAAATTTGGTTTAACATGACAGTTAAGTAGTCCAACTTAATGTTGTTGTTGTTGTTTTCTTCTGTTCCGTTAAAATTACAACTTGGCGACAGTTACTGAAAGGTTTACACGCCTCAGACCCATACATCCTTGGTTTAGAATGGATTTCCTATGTAGCTTGGAACCGACCCTTGTGGACACAGCGTGCTTAATTCTGCCGTCCGATCAAAGAACAAGATATATTATTCTATGACAATAGGAGGACCGCTGACTCCTACTTCCATATCGGTGAAGGTTCCCAAATAAATCTCTCTGCGGGTCTTCGAAAACAACGTGTGCACTGTTTGAACAGGTTAAACATTCATAGCCTTTCCATTTTTGTGGACTGCAGCTCAACCTCCCCGAAGTTAGCAAGTTCATTATGATTAATAGATTTCCATCAGGGTTTCTCAGGAATTTTCTCAGGAAAGTATTTAGGGCATTGCTTCCACAGAATCTCAAGCACTAGACAACGGATTTCGTCTTCTGCCATATCCATCATCAGACGACCATCACGTCGGCATTTATCAACAGCCGCACGAAAAAGTGCTGGTGAGTTTTGTCCAAACTGGTCCCTTAGGTTTGGAAGCCATGATGTTCTTCTTCTGCCTGGACCTCGTTTGCCTTCAATCTTTCCCTCGAGCGTTAATTGAAGGATGCCGTATTTTCCTGGGTGTCACATCACATGTCCGAAATATTCTAACTTTTGCTTTTTTATGGTTTTGATGATTTCCCTTGGCTTTCCCAGGCGGCTTATCCCCTCCTCATTTCTGATTTTGTCAACCCGGCTTATATGCAACAGCTGCCTGTAAATCCACATTTCAAATGCTTCTAGTCCCGTCAAGTGGTTTTCTGTCCGAGACCAACTCTCCACTGACTGCTAGCTGCAGATCAGCGGATCGAATCTCACCAACTCAAGGTTGACTCAGCCTTCCATCCTTCCGAGGTGGGTCAAATGAGGACCCAGATTGTTAGGGGCAAGAGGCTGACTCTGTAAACTGCTTAGAGGGGGCTGTAAAGCTCTGTGAAGCAGTATATAAGTGTTATTGCTATTGTCCGTCCATCCTTCCTTCCTTCCTTCCTTCCTTCCCTCACTCACTCACTCACTCACTCACTCACTCACTCACTCCTTCCTTCCTTCCCTTCCTTCCTTCCTTCCTTCCTTCCTTCCTTCTTTCCTTCCTTCCCTCTGCCCACTGCCAGCAGTTTAATCCTGACTGGCTCAAGGTGACTCAGCCTTCCATCCTTCCAAGGTGGGTCAAATGAGAACCCAGATTGTTGGGGGGCAAGAGGCTGACTCTGTAACCTGTTTAGAGAGGGCTGTAAAGCTCTGTGAAGCAGTATATAAGTCTAAGTGCTTGCTTCCTTCCTTCTTTGGTTCCTTCCTTCCTTCCTTCCTTCCTTCCTTCCTTCCTTCCTCCTTCCTTCCTTCCTTCCTTCCCTCCCTCCCTCCCTCCCTCCCTCTGCCCACTGCCAGCAGTTTGATCCTGACCTGTTCAAGGTTGACTCAGACTTGCATCCTTCCGAGGTGGGTAAAATGAGAACTCAGATTGTTGGGGGAAAAAGGCTGACTCTGTAAACTGCTTAGAGAGGGCTGTAAAGCTCTGTGAAGCAGTATATAAGTGTTATTGCTATTGTCCGTCCTTCCTTCCTTCCTTCCTTCCTTCCTTCCTTCCTTCCTTCCTTCCTTCCTTCTTTCCTGCCTTCCCTCTGCCCACTGCCAGCAGTTTAATCTTGACTGGCTCAAGGTGGCTCAGCCTTCCATCCTTCCGAGGTGGGTCAAATAAGAACCCAGATTGTTGGGGGGCAAGAGGCTGATTCTGTAACAGAGAGGGCTGTAAAGCTCTGTGAAGCAGTATATAAGTCTAAGTGCTTGCTTCCTTCGTTCTTTGGTTCCTTCCTTCCTTCCTTCCTTCCTTCCTTCCTTCCTTCCTTCCTTCCTTCCTTCCTTCCCTCCCTCCCTCCCTCCCTCCCTCTGCCCACTGCCAGCAGTTTGATCCTGACCTGTTCAAGGTTGACTCAGCCTTGCATCCTTCCGAGGTGGGTAAAATGAGAACCCAGATTGTTGGGAGGCAAGAGGCCGACTCTGTAAACTACTTAGAGAGGGCTGGAAAGCTCTGTGAAGCAGTATATAAGTCTAAGTGCTATTGCTATTGCTATTTAGCTTTGCCAGTTGAATCGGCATTAAGGCTGACCCAGTTTTTCCTGACGCCCAAAGTGCCACAGAAACAGAGTGGAAATTATCCGGTACCAGCAAACATCTCAAGTGGGCTTAAACATGGCTACAGAGATGGAAATTTTTTGTCACCCATTCAACAACGTCCAGAATGGCCAGAAGTGTAGTGAGTGAGTGTGGCGATTTGCACATTGTCTATAGTGAACAACGGGGAAGATTTTCAGCTCATAAAAGTTTGAGCAGTATTTCCTTCAGTCTCGGGAGAAAAACGATTAAACCAAGTTAATTCACAATTCATAATTACACATTTCCATGATGAGGTGGTTGCATTTTACTGCATCTAAGAATAAGAATGACGATCTCGCAGCCCCTCCTCCTTGTACTGCCACATTACAGCACCCAGCATCCCCAGCCAGCATGGACCCTGGCACGGGTGAAATCCAGCAGGTTCTGACAGGTTCTGGAGAACCGGTAGCGGAAATTTTGAGCAGTTCGGAGAACCGGTAGCGGAAATTTTGAGCAGTTCGGAGAACCGGTAGCAGAAATTTTGAGCAGTTCGGAGAACCGGTAGCGGAAATTTTGAGCAGTTCGGAGAACCGGTAGCAGAAATTTTGAGCAGTTCGGAGAACCGGTAGCGGAAATTTTGAGCAGTTCGGAGAACCGGTAGCAGAAATTTTGAGCAGTTCGGAGAACCGGTAGCGGAAATTTTGAACTGTTCAGAGAACTGGCAAATACCACCTCTGGCTGGCCCCAGAGTGGGATGGGAATGTGGATTTTGCAATATCTTTCCCCTGCCACGCCCACCAAGCCACGCCCACAGAACCGGTAGTAAAAAAAATGTGGATTTCACCAATGGACCCTGGAGCGAAATACTGTGCATTGTAATTCAACGGCATTGTAGAGTAGAGAGCAAGAGCTTTCCTGCAAATTCTGAATCAGGGTTGCAGAGGAGTGGATGTCATCAGCTGGTAATTTCAAAAGCTAATTGTACAGGAAGGAAAAGCGGATTCTAAATTTTAAGTAGGGTAGTTCTGTGCTGTTGTTCCAAGAGAAAGCGAGGTGGCCTTCTTCAGAAGTGTTTTTTTCCTGGCCTTAGGGCTTCATGTTTCTTTTCGACAAGGCAGGTACGAAAAGGGATGGTATTAATTAGCACAGGTAACATGAGAGCTGGCCTTGGTATAATAACCCAAAGTAAAAAAAAGAGGGAACTACGGAGAGTTCCTCCTTTGGAACCTGCCATAATAGCCGGGAACCCAATTTTTAGACATGTTCCTGTTCTTTATTTAATGAACGGCATCTGAGGATCTTAAGTGCCCACGTGTGCCAACATGCAAACATTTCCACGCCCTGAAGGGAACACGTTTTAATAGAAAGGCAGGTCAGCAAGGGGAAAGCAAAATGGGCCGAGGGTAAGTAAGGTAAAGAGAAGGGAAGGGGGAAGGGGGAGGGGAAACAAGGCAAAGCAAGGGAAGGGAAGAGGAGGGGAGGGGAAGGGAAGGGAAAGCAAGGGTGGGAAGGGAAGAGAAAGGAAGAGGGAGGAAAGGAAGGAAGGGAAGGAAGGAAACCAAGGAAAGCAAGAGGAGGGAGGGAGGTGAAGGAAAACAAGGAAGGGAGGAAGGAAGAGAAAGGAAGGGGAGGGAAGGAAGGAAGGAAGAGGAAGGGAAGGAAGAAGGGAAGGGAAGGAAACCAAGGAAAGCAAGGGTGGGAAGGGAAGGGAGGAAGGAAGGAAGAGGAAGGGAAGGGAAGAGAAGGAGGAGGAAAACAAGGGAGGGAGGAAGGAAAGGAAGGAAGGAAAACAAGGGAAGGAAGAGGAGGAGGGAAGGAAGGAAAGCAAGGGTGGGAAGGAAGAGAGAGAAAGGAAGAGGAGGGAAAGGAAGGAAGGAAGGGGAAAGGAAACCAAGGGAAAGCAAGAGGAGGGGAGGGGAGGTGAAGGGAAAACAAGGGAAGGGGAGGAAAGGGAAGAGAAAGGAAGAGGGAGGAAGGAAAGGAAGGAAGGAAGAGGAAGGAAGGGAAGGGAAGAAAACAAGGAAAGGAAGGAAAGGAAGGGGAGGAAGGAAGGAAGAGGAAGGAAGGAAGAGAAGGGAGGAAGAGAAAACAAGGGAGGGAGGAAAGGAAGGAAAGGAAAACAAGGGAAGGGAAGAGGAGGAGGGAAGGAAGGAAAGCAAGGGTGGGAAGGAAGAGAAGAGAAAGGAAGAGGAGGGAAAGGAAGGGAAGGGAAGGAAGGAAACCAAGGAAAGCAAGAGGAGGAGGGGAGGTGAAGGAAAACAAGGAAGGGAGGAAAGGAGAGAAAGGAAGAGGAGGGAAGGGAAGGAAGGGAAGAGAGGAAGGAAGGGAAGAGAAAACAAGGGAAAGGAAGGGAAAGGAAGGGGGAGGGGAAAGGGTAAGGGAAGAGGAAGGGGAAGGGAAGAGAAGGGGAGGGGAAGAGAAAACAAGGGGAGGGGAGGGAAAGGAAGGGGAAAGGAAAACAAGGGAAGGGAAGAGGAGAGGAGGGAAGGTGAAGGGAAAACAAGGGAAGGGGAAGGGAAGAGAAGGGGGAGGGAAGGGAAGAGAAAGGAAAAGGGAGGAGAAAGGAAGGGAAGGGGAAGGGAAGGGAAGGAAGGAAGGGAAGGGAAGAGGAGAGGAGGAGGTGAAGGAAAAGAAGGAAGGAAGGGGAGGGAAGGAAGGAAGAGAAAACAAGGAAGGGAAGGGAAGGAAGAGAAGGGAGGGAGGGGAAGAGAGGAGGAAAACAAGGGAAGGGAAGGAAAGGAAGGAGGAGGGAAGGAAGGAAGAGGAAAGGAAAACAAGGGAAGGGAAGAGGAGGGGAGGGAAGGGGAAGGGAAAACTAAGCAACGGGAGGGAAAGGAAGAGAAAGGAAGAGGGAGAGGAAGGGGAAAGGTAAGAGGAAGGGGAAGGGAAAAGAAGGGAAGGGAAGAGAAGAGGGAGGGAGGAAGGGGGAAGGGGAAGGGGAAAAGGAAAGGGGAGGGGAGGGAGGGGGAAGGGAAAAGAAGGGAAGGAAAAAGAACAGAAGATGAGAGTAGGGAAGGAAAAAGAAGGGAAGGGGCAAGGAGGAAGGGTACCCACCTGCTTGGAATCTGATCTGGAGAGGCTATTACAAGATGGCTGGGCACACAGCACCCAAAAGACCATAGATTATTTATAAACCAAATAAAAACCAACACGTCCTAACAGACTCTTGCAAGTGTGATAGAACAGGGGACTCCAACCTTGGCAACTTTAAGACTTGTGGACTTCAACTCCCAGAGTTCCTCAGCCAGCTTTGCCAGCTTTGCTGGCTGAGGAACTCTGGGAGTTGAAGTCCACAAGCCTTAAAGTTACTAAGGTTAGACCCCCATGTGATAGAGGATACCAGACCAACGGATTGCTGCAATGTATTTATTTATTCAGTCATTTATTTAACCTATTCACACAACTCTTTGTCAAGAGATTCAAATTGCACAGATGGCTGTGAAATTGGCTCTCGTACCCAAACCTCTGAAGCCGAGAAAATCTAACTTTGCAGAAGTAAATGAAGACCCAACACCTTTCTCAGTTGCTGCTTTTAAACCAAAGGAATAGCCTGGAAAAATAAGAAAAATGGTTGGATGCATTCGCTTTCGGGTTTCTTTTTGCCATGGTTTAATGAATAAATCACAACTCACCGTATCCATACAACACCCCAACCTTTAAAGCAAAGTTTGCAAGCCATAATCCTTGGAATTGCCCAATGTTCTAAGCCAAAAACTAGCCAACCGCCATATGGTTTGCAATAATGTTTGAACCAGGCCGCTTGGACCAATCCTGCATCCAACTATCATTTCTAAACGTCTAAGTTTTTAGGAACCATACATAGTTATGGACCCAAAACACATAACTAAAATAAACAATGACTACTTCAGCTTCAACCACAACAATACCCAAGCACACAATAGATACAAACTTAAAGTGAACCGCACCAAACTCGATAGCAGAAAATACGACTTCAGCAACAGAGTGGTCAATGCCTGGAATGCACTACCTGACTCTGTGGTCTCATCCCAAAACCCCCCAAAACTTTAACCTAAGACTGTCTACTGTTGACCTCACCCCATTCCTAAGAGGTCTGTAAGGGGCGTGCATAAGAGCACCAGCATGCCTACTGACCCTGTCCTAATGTTCTTTTTAATTGCATTCCTTTTACGTATTCAATTCATGCATATATATATATATTTACAGATCCCTCACATCCAGGACATAAACTGTTTCAACTCCTACCCTCAAAACGACGCTATAGAGCACTGCACACCAGAACAACTAGACACAAGGACAGTTTTTCCCCGAAGGCCATCACTCTGCTAAACAAATAATTCCCTCAACACTGTCAAACTATTTACTAAATCTGCACTACTATTAATCTTCTCATAGTCCCCATCACCAATCTCTTTCCACTTATGACTATATGACTATAACTTGTTGCTGGCAATCCTTATGATTTATATAGATATATTGACCATCAATTGTGTTGTAAATGTTGTACCTTGATGAAGGTATCTTTTCTTTTATGTACCCTGAGAGCGTATGCACCAAAGACAAATTCCTTGTGTGTCCAATCACACTGGGCCAATAAAAAATTCTATTCTATTCTATATTACCTAATATGTACTCGACAAAATAAATAAATAAATAAACTTTTGCTCAGGAGGAGGGGAGAGGAGAAGAGCAACAGCTCTGTTGACAAACCCTCCCCCCTTTTCTTTTCTTTTTGGTAGTATTATGAAGATTTTTATTTAGAAGGACTTTGGTCAGATACGTTTTCTAGCCCTCCTTGCCAAATCCCAGTGCCAAATTCCAAGCCGGACTGCCACGTTCCTCTCTCTCTCCGACTGGGAACCAAAGCTCATTTTTCGGTCTCCCAGAATCGCCCGAGTATTGGGAGGCTACAGAGCAGAGGGAATTACTCAACAGCAAACGTCAGTAAATAGACCGCCCCCCCACCCATTGTTTTTTCTTGCTCCTAACCTCATAAAGTTTCAGGACATTTTTAACGGTGGAGGGTTGTTGTTGTTTTTCTGGATTTCATTACCTGGCACCACCGACTCATTGGTTGTTCCCTTGAAACTTTCCATGTAAACATTTCCATTCCCCTCCCCAAGGCTGCTCTGCCCCCCCCCCCGCCACCCCCTTGCCAATTTGTAGCACTCATGTGAATCTTTGGGCCCTGGGAACAATTGTCCATTGAGGTTACATCTGGGGTATGTGTGTGGAAAAGAACCTTCTTTCTGGATGTTCCCAATTTAAAACAGGCCAACAGAGATATTTGGGAGGGAGAGGCAGAGAAACCACCCAGGCATTAACTACATCGATGTTTTTTTAGCCTTGCTGAGGACACCGGATTGCTTTCCCCAACCTGGGGCTCGCTTAGAACAGGGGTCTCCAACCTTGGTCCCTTTAAGACTTGTGGACTTCAACTCCCAGAGTTCCTCAGCCAGCTTTGCTGGCTGATGGACTCTGGGAGTTGAAGTCCACAAGTCTTAAAGGGACCAAGGTTGGAGACCCCTGGCTTAGAATGTCCAGTAGCTCAGCAGTTCCAATCATGGCACGTTCGAAAGATGGACATGTTGAAAAAGTTGATCTAAGGTCACATTTTCTTGGAGTGGCAAGAAGTTCCAGAGGTATAACCCAGTGGTGGAATTCAAATTTTTTTTACTACCGGTTCTGTGGGTGTGGGTTGGTGAGCGTGGCAGGGGAAGGATACTGCAAAATCTCCATTCCCATCCCTCTCCTGGGGAAGGATACTGCAAAATCCCCATTCCCATCTCACTCCCGGGGAAGGATACTGCAAAATCTCCATTCTCACCCCACTCCTGGGAGAAGGATACTGCAAAATCCCCATTCCCACCGCACTCCTGGGAGAAGGATACTGCAAAATCCTCATTCCCATCCCACTCCTGGGGAAGGATACTGCAAAATCTCCATTCCCATCCCACTCCAGAGGAAGGACACTGCAAAATCCCCATTCTCACCCCACTCCTGGGAGAAAGATACTGCAAAATCCTCATTCCCACCGCACTCCTGGGAGAAGGATACTGCAAAATCCTCATTCCCATCCCACTCCTGAGGAAGGATACTGCAAAATCTCCATTCCCATCCCACTCCAGAGGAAGGACACTGCAAAATCCCCATTCCCATCCCTCTCCTGGGGAAGGATTCTGCAAAATCTCCATTCCCATCCCACTCTTGAGGAAGGATACTGCAAACTCCCCATTCCCTCCGCACTCCTGGGGGAAGGATACTGCAAAATCCCCATTCCCTCCCCACTCCCGGGGGAAGGATACTGCAAAATCTCCATTCCCACCCCACTCTAGGGGAAGGTTACTGCAAAATCCCCATTCCCTCCCAATCAGCTGGGAGTCGGGAGGCAGAGAATAGATGGGGGCGGGGCCAGTCAGAGATGGTTTTTACCGGTTCTCTGAACTATTCAAAATTTCTGCTACCGGTTCTCCAGAACTGGTCCGAACCTGCTGAAACCCACCTTTGGTTCTGTTCGTTAAATGTTGCTCAGCCAGTGGGTAGGTTCCTGACTTTCTCACACTGAACTGTAAACCAAACCTGTTGTCCATTTATAAGAAAATGTCCCCATTTATTCGTATCCATTTCCTGTATTCATAATTATGCAACCATCTACAGTGTTACATATATTCATGGCAGCTAGAATTACAGATTCTAAATACTGGAAAAATGGGAACACCCCACCAGATGATGCCATAATCAGGAAAATTTGGGATTGTGCAGAAATGGGACAGATTAACTTTAAAAATTAAAGATAAAAGAAGACTCAAAGTCTTACAGGACATGAATAAATTTTATGAATGGCTAGAGACAAGAGGCAGAAATGAGAGGGAAGTTTATGAATGTCAGTACAATAAAGATGTATGAAACTATGGATGTAACATGGAAAAATTTGTAAATAAGCTAATGCATGTAGAAACTTGGCTGAAGTTTTCTTTTATTTCTTTTTGGGTTTTTGTTGTTGTTTTATTGTTGCAATTACTGTTAACATAGTACAGTTATAGTTATTAGCATGTATGTTATTTATCATTGATCTCTCTCTGGTTGTGCTTTATTGGCATTGTTATCCTGACATGGCCCTGTCTTTTCAATAAAATAAAATAAATAAATGAATAAATAAACATAATCATGTTTATATTTATGCCTGTTATCTTATACATCAGTGGTGGGTTTCAAATTTTTTTTACTACCAGTTCTGTGGGTGTGGCTTGGAGGGTGTAGCATGGCTTGGTGGGTGTGGCTTGGTGGGCGTGGCAGGGGAAGGATACTGCAAAATCTCAGTTCCCACCCCACTCCAGAGGAAGGATACTGCAAAATCTCCATTCCCACCTCACTCCAGGGGAAGGATACTGCAAAATCTCCATTCCCACCTCACTCCAGGGGAAGGATACTGCAAAATCTCAGTTCCCACCCCACTCCAGAGGAAGGATATTGAAAAATCTCCATTCCCACCCCACTCCAGGGGAAGGATAATGCAAAATCTCCATTCCCTCCCCACTCCAGGGGAAGGATACTGCAAAATCCACATTCCCACCCCACTCCAGGGGAAGGATACTGCAAAATCTCCATTCCTTCCCCACTCCAGGGGAAGGATACTGTAAAATCTCCATTCCCACCCCACTCCAGGGGAAGGATACTGTAAAATCTCCATTCCCACCCCATTCCAGGGGAAGGATACTGTAAAATCTCCATTCCCACCCCACTCCAGAGGAAGGATATTGCAAAATCTCCATTCCTACCCCACTCCAAGGGAAGGTTACTTCAAAATCCCCATTTCCTCCCGATCAGCTGGGACTCGGGAGGCAGAGAATAGATGGGGACGGGGCCAGTCAGAATTTTTACTACCGGTTCTCCGAACTACTCAAAATTTCCGCTACTGGTTCTGCAGAAGTGGTCAGAACCTGCTGAAACCCACCTCTGTTATACATGCTTGACAAAATAAATTAAAAAATAAAAAATAAAAATAAAATGAAGGGAATCGCTTCTTTCTTATGGACTGATCAAGGCTTCCGGTCCTCTTATCTTCAGAGCAGCCCAGAAAGTCAAGCAGCAAAACTCAGCCCCCAAAAAAACTCCCACCCACAGGGAAGAGTTTGGAAGGAAAAGCAGGACTTGTGACATCTAATCAAAACCAAACTCAGAAAAAAAGAAAAAGAAAAAAAAACACCAAAGCAAAGCATGAAAATTGCTCCACTTTTAGACAAGTCCCATGACCTCTTCAGCAAACGAGCTGCACTGACAAATTGCAGAAAAATCTGGGAAGGGAGAAGCAGAAGAGAAAAAAAAAAACCCTTTAAGAAAGAAAATGGAAACGAGAACATCCGTTTTTTTTAAATTAAAAAAAAAAAACAGTTCAAGGAGAGGGAAGGACTGATAATTTCCAGATATTGAATAGACAGAGCAAGAAAGGAGAAAATAATTACTCAATGCAAATGCCTAGAGCCGTGATGGCGAAACTGTGGCACGCAGGGCCCTTTTTTTTATTTATTTATTTGAATTTATATCCCTCCCTTCTCCGAAGACTCAGGGCGGCTTACACTGTGTCAAGCAATAGTCTTCATCCATTTGTATATTATATACAAAGTCAACTTATTGCCCCCAACAATCTGGGTCCTCATTTTACCTACCTTATAAAGGATGGAAGGCTGAGTCAACCTTGGGCCTCGTGGGACTTGAACCTGCAGTAATTGCAAGCAGCTGCTGTTAATAACAGACAGACTTAGTCTGCTGAGCCACCAGAGGCCCTTCTGTGGGCATGCGCGCCGTCGCCAGCGGCTCTTCCGGGTTCTGTTGCACGCATGCTTGTCTGGTGCGCATGAGCACCAGCCAGCTGCTCTCTTCCAGCATGCGTGCGCCAGAACTCAGACGAGAGCAGCTAGCCAGTGCGCTGGACCAGCTGCCCGGCGTGCATGCGCATGATGGAATCAGGGAGAGCAGCTGGCATCGTACGCATGCGCACTGGTCAGCTGCTCTCTTCTGGCGTCTGGTGCTCTGGTCCACGCGCGCACCAGTTTCGACACTCGGTGCCGAAAAAGTTAACCATCACTGGCTTAGAGCAATATTTCTCAACTCAATAAATTCAAGATGCGTGGATTTCAGCTCCCAGAATTCCCCAGCCAGCGTGCTGGCTGGGGAAATTCTGGGCGTTGAAGTCCACCTATCTTGAAGTTCTTGAGATTGAGAAACACTGGTGTAGAGAAAGGTGTTGTTTTTTTTTTTAAAAAGTGTAAAGTACTTCAAATGGTCTATTCTAGGTGTCAGGATACACACAGGAGGTGTGGTGGCAGTGCTTAAATTGTAGAGAATAAGGAAGTGTCACCTCTACCGGTGTAGACACACCCATCATCTAGAAATTCAGCACTTGAAGAATCACTTGCTGGCATTGATTGATTGAAAGGTTGGTGGTGCAGAACAACTTATCAGCAACAACACTGAGAGCCTATGCACCAAGACAAATTCCTTGTGTGTCCAATCACACTTGGCCAATAAAAATTCTATTCTATTCTATTCTATTCTATTCTATTCTATTCTATTCTATTCTATTCTATTCTATTCTATGACTAAGTGTTGTACCTTATGATTCTTGATGAACGTATCTTTTCTTTTATGTACACTGCGAGCCTATGCACCAAGACAAATTCCTTGTGTGTCCAATCACACTTGGCCAATAAAAAATTCTATTCTATTGTATTCTATTCTATTTCTATTCTATTCTATGACTATCATTAAGTGTTGTACTTTATGATTCTTGATGAAGGTACCTTTTCTTTTATGTACACTGAGAGCTTATGCACTAAAGACAAATTCCTTGTGTGTCCAATCACACTTGGCCAATAAAAATTCTATTCTATTGTATTCTATTGGGGGGGGTGTCAAGGTGATGTTTGCCCCGGGGAATTTATACTATCATAGCATTGGGCTAGCTTGCAAGGATTTCCCCAGTATGGTATTCTCCAGATTCCCCCAGAAAACATGGCCACGATGTGTTATTTCAAGGCGGAATAGAAATCTCAGCCATGTTAAATCAAACTGCATTTCCATGCGGACTGACAAATTGTAAGAAGTGAAGTCCAACAGATCTAGGCAAATAAAACAAACAGACGATCCTCCAACTAGGTAAGGCTTTGAGGTGAGAGATGTTACTGAGGTCTCTACTGCACGCTTGTCGAATAATTAATAATGAGACAACAGAGAAAAATAGAATATTGATGGCAGACATCCCCCCTATATATTATCTAGTAGAAAATCTACAATTCTTATGGGACATGTTGGGAGTGGAGTGGAGTGGAGTGGAGTGGAGAGGAGAGGAGAGGAGAGGAGAGGAGAGGAGAGGAGAGGAGAGGAGAGGAGAGGAAAGGAAAAGAAAGGAAAGGAAAGGAAAGGAAAGGAAAGGAAAGGAAAGGAAAGGAAAGGAAAGGAAAGGAAAGGATAGAAAGCTCACCACCTTCCTGGAGGCTCGATTCCATAGCTGAATTATCCTGACTGAATATTTTTCTTACATTTAACTGAAATTGACCTTCTGTAAATTGAATCTGTAATTCCATGTTCTGCACTGTAAAACAATGGATAATATACTGCTTTGTGATTTTGTTCTTAGTGAAACTCTTCCAGGGATTTGCCAAGTGCTAAATTGCACTAAGGATCTAAGGCAGGGGTGAAATCCAATTTTTTTTACTACCGGTTCTGTGGGCGTGGCTTGGTGGGCGTGGCTTGGTGGACATGGCAGGGGAAGGATACTGCAAAATCCCCATTCCCTCCCCATTCCAGGGGAAGGATACTGCAAAATCTCCATTCTCACCCCACTCTGGGCCCAGCCAGAGGTGGTATTTGCCGGTTCTACGAACTACTCAAAATTTCCGCTACCAGTTCTCAAGAACCTGTCAGAACCTGCTGGATTTCACCCCTGATCCAAGGGTTGCAAAATAATTGAAGGATTGAATCACTTGGTCTTCACTAGCTGTCTCCTCATGCCTTCTATTGCCTTGCGAATAGGAAATCATCTACAGACCCAAGAAAACTAAGTTCCGGTCCGTAGAGTCTTAGCAACTCATGCTAAAACCCAGCATTTCCCCCTAAGCTTTGGGAAAAGGCATACTACAATCGTGGTTTCCAATTGATTCAAAGGGCAACCTCTCTTTTGAACCCAAGATTCATCTTCATTTGTTCCACCTTTTAGGAATTATTCCCTTCCATTACAGAAACGTCCTTTTCAGCTGTCAAATGTACAGACCGTGTCTTTCAATATTCGCCCCAGCCCACCCCTACTCCCCAGAGATGGGTTTCAGCACGTTCTGACCAGTTCTGGAGAACTGGTAATGGAAATTTTGAGTAGTTCGGAGAACCGGTAATAAAACTTCTGACTGGCCCCGCCCCTCCATCTATTCTCTGCCTCTCAGGTCCCAGCTGATCGGGAGGAAATGGGGATTTTGCAGGATCCTTCCCCTGGAGTGGGGTGGGAATGGAGATTTTACAGTATCCTTCCCCTGGAGTGGGGAAGGAATAGAGATTTTGCAGTATCCTTCCCCTGGAGTGGGGTGGGAATGTGGATTTTGCAGTATCCTTCCCCTGGAGTGGGGAGGGAATGGAGATTTTGCAGTATCCTTCCCCTGGAGTGGGGTGGGAATGTGGATTTTGCAGTATCCTTCCCCTGGAGTGGGGAGGGAATGGAGATTTTGCAGTATCCTTCCCCTGGATTGGGGAGGGAATGTGGATTTTGCAGTATCCTTACCCCAGAGTGGGGTGGGAATGTGGATTTTGCAGTATCCTTCCCCTGGAGTGGGGAGGGAATGGAGATTTTGCAGTATCCTTCCCCTGGAGTGAGGTGGGAATGGAGATTTTGCAGTATCCTTCCCCTGGATTGGGGAGGGAATGGAGATTTTGCAGTATCCTTCCCCTGCCACGCCCACCAAGCCACGCCCACAGAACCAGTAGTGAAAAAAAAATTGGAACCCCACCACCGCTACTCCCCCCCACCCCCGCTACTCCCCCCCACCCCGCTCCTTTCCTTGACCACATTTAAAGAATAGGTTTGTCTGCTTGGTTGATGCCTTTGCCACGCAAGAGAGCGGCCGAATAAGCTGCTCGCTGTTTACAGAGCGAACGCCAAGCTTATGCAAGCAAACAAAACTTGACAACCGAGCCAACAGTAGCAGCAACGCAGAAGCAAGGCGGCAGAACGACCCATTTACACACACACACCACACACAACACACCACACACCTCGCCCGCACAGAATACACAGCGTTGCTTGCAAACGTGGATTCGGACTATACTTTTCATGCATCGCAGGAAATAATTTTGCAGCTTATCTTATCCACCCCTTCCGACCCCAACTTACTCTGGGTTTCTGTTTTGGAAGCAATGGGAGGAAGGAAAGAGGGCGAGTCACCCGGGTTTTTTAATTCCCTCCAAGTGGCCTTGCAAAAAAAAAAAGGAGAGGGGGGCGCACTTTCCCTTCCCCCCCCCCCGTAGGCGAAGGAAAGGCTGGCCCCTTCCCGGGTCTTGCGCAACTCAAGGCGGGTTCAAGTGCCTTCCCAGCGCCCGGGGCCACCCCATTCAAGGCAGGGAAAGGGGCTTACCTTTTCTCGGCTCCCGGACGCCGAAGGACGCTGCTGACCCAGGTCAGGAGGCACCTGACTCGAGCGACGCACCTTTCCCACGTCCAGACAGGTGGTGGGTGACCCGCCACCCCCGCGCGCCGCCCCAGCCAGGCTGCGAAGGAGCCCCGGTGCAATTGCCACCTCCCAGAGAAGGCAGCTCCAGGAAGGGAGGGAGGGAGGGAGGGAGGGAGGAAGGAAGGAAGGAAGGAAGGAGGAAAGAAGGGAGAGAGGGAGGGAGAAAGGAAAGAAGGGAGAAGGGAGGAAGGAAAGAAGGAGGGAGGGTGGGAGGGAGAAAGGAAGGAAGGAAGGAAGGAAGGAAGGAAGGAAGGAAGGAAGGAAGGAAGGAAGGAGGGAAAGAGGAAGGAAGGAGGGAGGGAAGGAGGGAGGGAGGGAGGAAGAAGGAAGGAAAGAAGGGAGGAAGGAAGGAAGGAAGAAAGGAGGAAAGAAGGGAGAGAGGGAGGGAGAAAGGAAAGAAGGAAGAAGGGAGGAAGGAAAGAAGGAGGGAGGGTGGGAGGGAGAAAGGAAGGAAGGAAGGAGGGAGGGATAGAGGGAGGGAGGAGGGAGGGAGGAAGGAAGAAGGAAGGAAAGAAGGGAGGAAGGAAGAAGGGAGGAAGGAAAGAAGGAGGGAGGGTGGGAGGGAGAAAGAAAGGAAGGAAGGAATGAAGGAGGGAGGGAGAGAGGAAGGAAGGAGGGAGGGAGGGAAGGAGGAAGGAAGAAGGAAGGAAAGAAGGGAGGAAGGAAGGAAGGAAGAAAGGAGGAAAGGAGGAAAGAAAGAAGGAAAGAAAGAAAGGGAGGGAGGCAGGGAGGGAGGGAGGGAGGAAGAAAGAAAGAAAGAAAGAAAGAAAGAATGCAGGCGCCGCTTGTGGTCCTCCCGACGTGCTCCAGAGACCCGGGAGCGGCGCGCGGGGAGCCCTGCCAAGTGCGAGGGGCGCCGGGGCTTGTTCGGCGGAGGAAGCCTCCGCTGTTCCGGACGGAAAGGGCCGGTGTGAGGCTGCGGCTTCGGTCTTCCCGCTGCCAGCTGCAGAGGGAGCAACTCAGAGGAGGAGCGCGCGGGGGGGGGGGAGGGAGGGAGGGGAAGGGGAAAAAAAAGAATAATAATAATAAACTTAAACACAGCGAGGCAAAAGCGGGGAGGGCGAGCTGCGGTGAGGTCCCGCGTCTTCCCGCAAGAGGGAAGGAGCAGCTCGGACCCGGATAACAGCAACAAGAGTTGGAAGGGTCCTTGGAGGTCATCTAGTCCAACCCCCCCTTCACTCAGGACACCTGGACTAGGGATTCGAACTGTCGAACTGCCGGCCATTTCTGATCCACAAGGTATTGACAAGGTCAGGTATTGACTAGGGCAGGGGGTCAGCAACCTAGAGCCTCATGTGGCTCTTTCACTCCTCTGCTGCGGCTCCCTGTCACTCAAAATAGCCAATGAGCGTCACCCACCGGCACACGATTTATTGAGCTTTTCAACCCCCGGTAGGCCAACCATGGATAAATCCAAGAAAAGAAAAGTTTCAGAAGAAAACAGAACTTTTAATTCAACTACAGATGGTAGTTTTGTGGCCGCTCAAGAAATAGTCAGGCCTTTCTTGATGCCTGATCTGTGGGGAAACGGGTCCAAATGGCTCTTTGAGTGTTGAAGGTTGCAGACCCCTGGACTAGGGTGACGGAGCCCTTCTCGCTACGGGGGTCTCCTCCTGGACAGTTCCCTATGAAAGTGGCGTCAGCTGCCCCCCCCCCGCCCCAAACCCTGAAGTTCACATCCGAAAGAGCAGCGACCCAAGAAGACGAAGAAGAATTCGAGGCAAGAATAACTAGGGCAGGGGTCTGCAACCTTAAACCAGGGGTGTCCAAACTTGGTCCCTTTAAGACTTGTGGACTTCAACTCCCAGAGTCCCTCAGCCAGCAAAGCTGGCTGAGGAACTCTGGGAGTTGAAGTCCACAAGTCTTAAAGGGACCAAGTTTGGACACCCCTGCCTTAAACACTCAAAAGAGCCATTTGGACCAGTGGTGAAATCCAAATTTTTTTACTACCAGTCTGTGGGCGTGGCTTGGTGGGCGTGGTGTGGCTTGGTGGGCATGACAGGGGAAGGATACTGCAAAATCCCCATTCCCTCCCCACTCCAGGGGAAGGATACTGCAAAATCCCCATTCCTTCCTCACTCCTGGGGGAAGGATATTGCAAAATCCCCATTTCCTCCCCACTCCAGGGGAAGGATACTGCAAAATCCCCATTCCTTCCTCACTCCTGGGGGAAAGATATTGCAAAATCCCTATTCCCACCCGACTCCAGGGGAAGGATACTGCAAAATCCCCATTCCCTCCCCACTCTTGGGGGAAGGATATTGCAAAATCCCCATTCCTTCCTCACTCCTGGGGGAAGGATATTGCAAAATCGCCATTCCCACCCCACTCTAGGGCCAGCCAGAGGTGGCATTCGCCGGTTCTCCGAACTACTCAAAATTTCCGCTACCGGTTCTCCAGAATCTCTCAGAACCTGCTGGATTTCACCCCTGATTTGGATCCATTTCCCACAGAAATGAAAATACTGGGAGCCACAAAACCTGGGTGGGCATGGCAACTTGATGTCATTCACTTCCACCAGTCATATGACCATCCTAGCCACGCCTACCCAGTCGGTCATTAGGACAGAGAACCACAAAAGCCTTTTGACATCTCTCTCCCTCCCTCCCCCCTTTCTCTCTCTCTCCCCCCCCCACTCTCCCCCCCCCCTTTCTCTGCTCTGGCCACCTCTCCATCTCCCATCGTCGCCCTTACCTTCTCTGTTGCCTTTACCTTCTCAGGCCAGGCAAGGAGTGACTGGGAAGGGAGGGTGAGGGACAGGGCCAGCCAGTGGTGGGATCACCCGACATGGAGCCACAGCAGAGGGCCCAAAGAGCCGCATGCAGCTCTGGAGCCACAGGTTGCCGACACCTGAACTAGGGTTAAGGGAGAGTATCTTCTCAATCCGTTACATTTTATTTAAAGGCAAAGACTGGTCACTGGGTTGCGTCCTCGAGCAACTAAACAGCGACAGCAATTAACCGGTGGAACGTGTTGCCACCAGAAGCTGTGGGTGCTCCATTACTGGAGGTTTTTAAAAAAGAGACTGGACAGCCACTAGTCTGAAATGGGATAAGGTCCGTGTATGTCTGTGGAGATTCTCCGTCATCTGGGTCGCGGCTGTCCCAAAGGTGCTCTTTCAAGAAGCAACCAGACTTTCTGGTTTTGCTTTGAAGATGTTTCGCTTCTCATCCAAGAAGCTTCTTGAGTTTTGCTTCTTGAAAAAGCGCCTTTGGGTATAGAGTCTCCTGCTTGAGCAGGGGACTGGACTAGAACAGGGGTTTCCAACCTTGGTCCCTTTAAGACTTGTGGACTTCAACTCCCAGAGTCCCTCAGCCAGCTTTGCTGGCTGAGGGACTCTGGGAGTTGAAGTCCACAAGTCTTAAAGGGACCAAGGTTGGAAACCCCTGGATTAGAAGACCTTCAAGGTTCCTTCCAGCCTTATTCTGATTGACTGAACGACCGAAACACATCCGAGAAATTGGAAATGGGATTTCCTGCCTCCAGGCATTCACTTTTGGGGTTCAGAGAGAGCCCCCCCCCCCGACTTCAAAAGCTGCTCCAGGCAAGGTGCAGGTTTTCTAACTTCAAACACAGATGCCCCAGCCTGCAACCGACGGACTCTGCAAGCATAAGATTTACAAACCATTTGTGGAGCCCTCTGGAAGAAAGCCAGAAAAGACCCAGGCCTGTTACAGTAGAAAGCACCCCAGAGATCTTGTCAGCCCCCAATGCCCTCCAGATGTGAGGGATTCTATCTACAGGCAGTGTAGGGTGGCCGGTTATTCGGAGAGGTATGGTCTCATAAACTGTGTGTCGGGAGAGAAAAGGCTGCTACAAAAACAGCTGGACGGCATCTGCTTGGGGTTTCTAGCGGCATTTGGCCCTCTGGGGAGCTGCTTGCTTTGCAACCGTCCGGCGTGTTCCATGTTTTGCAGAGCTTCACGTGCAGGTTAAGACCAACCCACGGGCTGCAGAGAGTCTCTTGCATTTTCCAGGGACAACGGCCAGAGAGGGGGAGCGAGGCCGAGTTCCAGGAACCGAGGCACCGAGCCAAAACGTTGAAATCATTAACTGGGGAGTTGCACAAATTCACACTCTCACATAGTTCACTCTGCAAGATTACAAAACGGACGTTTGGGAGGCCTGGCAAGCAGATTTAGAGCAATGGAGTTTGGAAAAGTTGTCCTGGATTTGGACAGCGACAGAGAAAACGGCGACGTGCACAAAGGGATGGAGGCAAATATGTATGTGGCATATGGAACGGGGGTGAAATCCAGCAGGTTCTGGAGAACCGGTAGCGGAAATTTTGAATAGTTCGGACAACCGGCAAATACCGCCTCTGGCTGGCCCCAGAGTGGGGTGGGAATGGAGATTTTGCAGCATCCTTCCACTAGGAGTGGGGAGGGAATGGGGATTTTGCAGTATCGTTCCCCTGCCACGCCCACTACGCCACGCCCACAGAACCGCTAGTAAACAAATTTGGATTTCACTACCGATATGGAAGGTAATGCAAGAATTGAGTCACACAAAGAGGCAGGTCTTCAGAGAGAATCAACATTATTGGCACATACTCAGAACACACACTCAAGGGTGTGCAAAAGAACAGGGTGCGTGTGTACAGGTAGTCCTTGAATTATGACCACACTTGAGCCTAGAATGTATGTTGCTAAGCGAGACAGTTCATCATCAAGTAAATTTTGCCCCATAATACGACCTTTCTTGCCACGTGTTGTTAAGTGAATAGAATAGAATAGAACAGAATAGAATAGAATAGAATAGAATAGAATAGAATAGAATAGAATAGAATAGAATAGAATAGAATAGAATAGAATTCTTTATTGGCCAAGTGTGATTGGACACACAAGGAATTTGTCTTGGTGTATATGCTCTCAGTGTACATAAAAGAAAGGATACGTTCATCAAGGTACAACATTTACAACACAATGATGGTCAATATATCAATATAAATCATAAGGATTGCCAGCAACAAAGTTACAGTCATACATAAGTGGAAAGAGATTGGTGATGGGAACAATGAGAAGATTAATAGTAGTGTAGATTTAGTAAATAGTTTGACAGTGTTGAGGGAATTATTTGTTTAGCAGAGTGACGGCCTTCGGGAAAAAACTGTTCTTGTATCTAGTTGTTCTGGTGTGCAGTGTGCTTTATAGCGTCGTTTTGAGGGTAGGAGTTGAAACAGTTTATGTCCAGGATGTGAGGTATCTGTAAATATTTTCATGGCCCTCTTCTTGATTCGTGCAGTATACAGGTCCTCAATGGAAGGCAGGTTGGTAGCAATTATTTTTTCTGCAGTTCTAATTATCCTCTGAAGTCTGTGTCTTTCTTGTTGGGTTGCAGAACCGAACCAGACAGTTATGGAGGTGCAAATGACAGACTCAATAATTCCTCTGTAGAACTGAATCAGCAGCAGATATCTGAATCACTGCAGATATTAAGTGAGAAACACGACGATAACACGAACCTGGCTTCCCCGTCGATTTTGCTTGTCAGAAGATTGCAGAAGGCGATCACACGACCCTGGGACACTGCAACCGTCCGTCGCATCATGCATCACTGGAATTCTTTTTTTTTTTTTTAAATCAATTTGAGAGGTGTCGTCCTGTCCTCGTTGTCTTTTCCAGCTCCAAATGTTGGAAACTGCATTGCTAATGTCGAGCAGTTCTGGTGATAGGATCCAGGGAAGGCCTATGACAAGTGCTGGGGACATAGAGCCACAGGGAGCTCCTGGGTTGCCAGTCCTGATATGTGAGACATGAGCATCAATTATGCAACCCTCAGCAGGCATCTGGTTCACCGGGAGATCCCATATCCCTCTTTATACACCCCCCCCAAAAAAGGGATTTCTTTCTGCTAATAATGGGCAGGAGGTGTTGCCCTGACTTCTGGATACATCCCAAGAGTGAAATGCTCCCGGTTCGGACCGGATTGGTTGATCTGGTAGCAATGGCAGCGGGTGGTTTGGAGAACCGGTAGCAAAAATCCCTGCCCACCCCCCCACCCCATGCCCAGCTGAGCCACGTGATCATCAGAGCCTTTTTTTTTTAACTTTTAAAAGCATTTTTTTAACAACCTCTTCGGATCTGACGGTCCCGGCCGAGGTGCCTGATCGTCAGAGGCTTTTTTTTTTAACTTTTAAAAGCATTTTTTAAAAGATAAAAAAGCTGAAGCCTGCTAGGCAAAAAAAGGGGGGGGCGTAGGGAAAAAATGGGGGGGGTTCGTTTGAGAGAGAGAGAGAGAGAAAGGAAGGAAGAAAAGAAGGAAGGAAAGAAAGAAAAAGAAAGAAAAGAAAAGAAAGAAAGAAATAAAGAAAGAAAGAAAGAGGAAAAAGGAGAGGAAGGAAGGAAGGACTACAAACCTCCACTAGATGCAGCTTCAAAGGATAATCCAGGGCTGGAAGGGACCTGGAGGTCATCTAATCCAACCCTGCTCCAGTAGGACATCGTTAGTGAGTTTCTGTCTTTTGATCCCCTAGTCACATAGCCACGCCCACCCAGTCACATGACCCCACCACCACCAAGCCACGCCCACAGAACCGGTAGGAAAGAAATTTAGATTTCACCACTGATACATCCCATCTGGATTGAAATCCAGGCTTTCGGTCAAGCAGCGGGGCTGGAATCAAGTGGCCCCTCAGGTGGTTACGCCAGTTGATTCCCAGGCATCCGTTCGCAGCATACCGCCACCCGCCTGGCTTCCTTCTACGTTTTCACCCACCCACTTTGCTGTCCCAAGCTGAAAAGTTTGCCAGATTGTGTGCATGGAACAAATGAATCAATGGAACAGGAACGGCCCAGCATGATTTTCCAGGGCTTATTATACAAGGCTTGTACTTTCTCCCTTCGGTTCTCCTCGCTCCAGCTGGTCCCTGGCCTTTGAACGGGGAGGGGGA
The DNA here is from genome assembly GCF_028640845.1 of Ahaetulla prasina. Classification (NCBI taxonomy): domain Eukaryota; kingdom Metazoa; phylum Chordata; class Lepidosauria; order Squamata; family Colubridae; genus Ahaetulla; species Ahaetulla prasina. The sequence continues at coordinate 4,665,098 of NC_080547.1, read as the reverse complement.
GGAAGAAAGGAAAGGGGTGGCAACAGAATAGCCCAGCTAAACTAAACAAATTAAAACTAGAAGTTTTCATGTTTTTTAAAACTGGAATAGAATAGAATAGAATAGAATAGAATAGAATAGAATAGAATAGAATAGAATAGAATTTTATATTGGCAAAGTGTGATTGGACACACAAGGAATTTGTCTTGGTGCATATGCTCTCAGTGTACATAAAAGAAAAGATACCTTCATCAAGAATCAGAAGGTAAAACACTTAATGATTAGAATAGAATAGAATAGAATAGAATAGAATAGAATAGAATAGAATAGAATAGAATAGAATAGAATTCTTTATTGGCCAAGTGTGATTGGACACACAAGGAATTTGTCTTTGGTGCATAGGCTCTTAGTGTACATAAAAGAAAAGATACCTTCATCAAGATACAACACTTACAACACTTAATGATAGTCATAGAATAGAATAGAACAGAACAGAACAGAATAGAATAGAATAGAATAGAATAGAATAGAATAGAATAGAATAGAATTTTATATTGGCCAAGTGTGATTGGACACACAAGGAATTTGTCTCAGTGCATAGGCTCTCAGTGTACATAAAAGAAAAGATACCTTCATCAAGATACAACACTTACAACACTTAATGATAGTCATAGAATAGAATAGAACAGAATAGAATAGAATAGAATAGAATAGAATAGAATAGAATAGAATAGAATAGAATAGAATAGAATTTTATATTGGCCAAGTGTGATTGGACACACAAGGAATTTGTCTCGGTGCATAAGCTCTCAGTGTACATAAAAGAAAAGATACCTTCATCAAGGTACAACACTTACAACACTTAATGATAGTCATAGAGTAGAATAGAATAGAATAGAATAGAATATTTTATTGGCCAAGTGTGATTGGACACACAAGGAATTTGTCTTGGTGCATATGCTCTCAGTGTACATAAAAGAAAAGATACCTTCATCAAGGTACAACACTTACAACACTTAATGATAGTCATAGAATAGAATAGAATAGAATAGAATAGAATAGAATAGAATAGAATAGAATAGAATAGAATAGAATTTTATATTGGCCAAGTGTGATTGGACACACAAGGAATTTGTCTTGGTGCATAGGCTCTCAGTGTACATAAAAGAAAAGATACCTTCATCAAGATACAACACTTACAACACTTAATGATAGTCATAGAATAGAATAGAACAGAATAGAATAGAATAGAATAGAATAGAATAGAATAGAATAGAATAGAATAGAATTCTTTATTGGCCAAGTGTGATTGGACACACAAGGAATTTGTCTTGGTGCATCTGCTCTCAGTGTACATAAAAGATACCTTCATCAAGATACAACACTTAACACTTAATGATAGTCATAGGGTACAAATAAGCAATCAGAAAACAATATCAGTATAAATTGTAAGGATACAAGCAACAAAGTTATAGTCGTAAATGGAAGGAGATGGATGATGGGAATGATGAGAAGATTAATAGTAGTGCAGATTTAGTGAATAGTTTGACGGTGTTGTGGGAATTATTTGTTTAGCAGAGTGATGGCGTTTGGGAAAAAACTGTTCTTGTGTCTAGTTGCTCTGATGTGCAGTGCTCTATAGCGTCGTTTTTAATACTTCTTACTGTTTTGTCTTAAAAAGGTTTTTTTTTTAATTGTATGTTTCAAATTGTGAGTCACCCAGAGTCATTTGCTGACATGGATGGCTCTAGAAGTCAAATAAGTGAATAAATTATCCACGAAGAACTGAATCTATTTTCAGGCTATGTTGCTGTCTGCCATGAATTATTGTCTGCTCCTGGCAAAGTTTCATAGGTGCCTCCTATATGGTCTATAAACATGACAAGTCATGGAAAGGTTATATAAACTACCAAGACAGCTTTCCACTGCATCAAGCACATCAGTTAAAGGGCTAACAGGTGGAACTGAGACCTGAACAATGAATTTCAGCCACGAGTTCCTGGAGAGCTCAAGCTGTACAGCTCAGCAACCTGGTTTTGCAAGTTATGGCAGAGATGATCGAGATAAACAGGAAGTGCTTTGAGCATTAACAAACAACAATTCCATAAGTAAAGAGGCTTGAATGTTTCGTTATTGAGATTGGCCCAAGGTTTAGCAGAAAAAGCAGAAAGGGAACAGAACAGGGGTGAAACAGGTTCCAGAGAACTGGTAGCGGAAATTTTGAGTAGTTCGGAGAACTAGCAAATACCATCTCTGTCTGGTCCCAGAGTAGGGATGGAATGGAGATTTTGCAGGATCCTTCCCTTGGAGTGTTGAGGGAATGGAGATTTTGCAGGATCCTTCCCCTGGAGTGTTGAGGGAATGGAGATTTTGCAGCATCCTTCCCCTGGAATGGGGTAGAAGTGGAGATTTTACAGTATCCTCCCCCTGCCACGCCCACCAAGTCACACCCACAGAACCGGTAGTAAAAAAAAATTGAATTTCACTGCTGGGGCAGAACTAAGGGTCATTTTAAAAGCAGGGAGCATGTTAAATTGTCAGAATACATCGATGGGTTTGGGACCGAGAAGTGATTTTGAAGCTAAGACAACTTGGCTCACTGCCCTAGCCTGAAAGTAAAACCAGGTGTTGCGCGCACAGCTCGGTGTAGATTTTCTATCTGTGTATTTTACCAGTTTTGAATGTTTACCGCAGGAGGAAGGGTCCCTGTGTGGACGTCGGGAAGGGTAGCCAGCCAGTAAATGCTCAGCTCCATTCAGACTCCATCAAGGAATTGCACAGCATTAAAAGAAATAGAAAAAAAAGAGGGAGGAAGAGAGGAAGCGTTCTCTTTAGTCCTTTGCTTTCTACCCAAGTTCCTTCTCTATTGCTTTCTGTATATGTATTGTTTGGAAGGTGGAGAAGAAACCATTTTTTTAAAATTTCATTTTGTCACAACAGTATACACAAACATCGACATAAAAAAACAAACAACACATCATAAAAGAAAAAGATATATATATAAGTAAAAGTATGCAACAGCTATGTTAATTTGATATAAAGAAAGGGAACAATAGGACAGGAACGGTAGGCACTTTTGTGCTCTTATGCACGTCCCTTACAGTCCTCTTAGGAATGGGGTGAGGTCAATAGTAGACAGTTTTTGGTTGAAGATTTTGGGATTTTGAGAAGAGACCACAGAGTCAGGTAGTGAGTTCCAAGTGTTAACAACTCTGTTACAGAAGTCATATTTTCTGCAATCAAGGTTGAAGCGGTTAACATTATTGTTTGCTCTTCTATTATTGCGATTGAAGCTGAAGTAGTCTTTTACAGGAAGGATATTGCAATAGATGATTCTGTGTGTTAAACACAGGTCATGTCGAAGTCGGCGGACTTCTAAGTTTTCTAATCCCAGGATTTCAAGCCTGGTGGTATAAGGTATTTTGTTGTTTTTGTATTTTGTATTTTTGTATTATATTGTATATATAATATAAAATTTTGAATTTTGAAACTAAAATATGTAGTGTTACCATATGTTTCCATACCTGCATATTCTTTCATTCTCAGTGATACTTCCTATGGCTGGTTTTCATTGAAAACAAACAGTATAAGAAAAAAAGGAGTGAGTTTTCACTTGGCAATCTCTTGTTTAGTCCTTGGCCAACAATAAGTAATAGCGATAGCCCTTAGACTTATATACTACTTCATAGTGCTTTACAGCCCTCTCTAAGCAGTCTACAGAGTCAGCCGTTTGCCCCCAACAATCTGGGTCCTCCTTTTACCAACCTCAGAAGGATGGAAGGCTGAGTCAAGCCTTGAGCCGCTCAGGATCGAACTGCAGGCAGTGGGCAGAGTTTTCTTGCAATGCTGCATTCTAGCCACTGCGTCATCACGGCTCTTAAATAAATAAAGCTAGAAATGCAACAGGAAAACCGAAAGAAAAAAAAATGTGACTGGCCACATTTGAAGGATTATACCAAAACCTTTTGTGGTGTCTCCAGTATACTACACATTCTAGTGTGTGGAAAAATGCTGCTATCTTTAAAGGTGGACGTTACCACACTACTTTCCTTGCACATAAGTCCTTGACTTACAACCGTTTGTTTAGTGACTATTTGAAGTTACAATGGCTCTGAAGAAAGTGACTTATAATGATGGTTCTTCATACTTAACGACCGTTGCAGCATTTCCGTGGTCATGTGATCAAAATACAAACACTTGGCAACTGGCATGGATTTGTGACAGTTGAAGTGTCTTGGGGCCACGGAATCAGCTTTTGCAATCTACTGACAAGCAACTCAGCAGAGAAGACAGATTCACTTACCGTATTTTTCGGAGTATAAGATGCAACTTCCCCCCCAAAAAAAGAGGGTGAAAATCTGGGTGCATCTTATACTCCGAATGTAGCCCAACCTAGCCTCTCAAACTGAGGTTTCAGAGGCTAAAAAAAGCCTCAGAAACAGAGCTTCAGAAAAAAAGCCTCAGAAACGAAGCTTCAGAAAAAAAAAGCCTCTGAAACGAAGGCTTTTTTTCTGAAGCTCTGTTTCGGAGGCTTTCAGAGGCAGAAAAAGAAGATTTTTCTGAAATGTAGTTTCAGAGGTTTCAGAGGCTGAAAAAAAAGCAAGGCACAGAAGTCACAACCAAGGAACCTGTTGCTAAAATTCACCTCTGGGAACAGCTGATTGGGGGTATTCCGGGAGGCTGATCCACCTGCCAATCAGCCTTTTTTCTTATTTTCCTCCCAAAAAACTAAGGTGCGTCTTATACTCCAAAAAATACGGTAATAATCGTGTTTCTCACTTAACATCTGCAGTGATTCACTTAACAACCGTGGCAAGAAAGATTATAAAATGGGGCAGGTTGGCCGCCTGCACCATGGCGGGGATGGGGAGGAGGGCGTTTTTGCTCTCCTTGAGCTCCAGAGGCTTTCCTTGAGCCTTCGGGAGGGCAAAAAAGCCTCCCCAGGCTCCGGAGGCCCTCTTCTGGTCCTCTTTCCGAACTTCCGGTATGTCCTTTTTTTTGTTTTCCCCTGAGCCTCCACACGCGACCTGCACTTACCTGCATCCAAAATGGGCCACATGGGGACTCCTGGGAGGGGCAGGGTGGGCGGGGCCAGCCAGGAGTGGGATTTGGGGGTTCTCCCAACTGCCATAGAATAGAATAGAATAGAATAGAATAGAATAGAATAGAATTTTATTGGCCAAGTGTGATTGGACACACAAGGAATTTGTCTTGGTGCATAGGCTCTCAGTGTACATAAAAGAAAAGATACGTTCATCAAGGTACAACATTTACAACACAATTGATGGTCAATATATCAATATAAATCATAAGGATTGCCAGCAACAAGTTATAGTCATACAGTCATAAGTGGAAAGAGATTGGTGATGGGGACTATGAAACGATTAATAGTAGTGCAGATTCACTGATGTGCAGTGCTCTATAGTGTCATTTTGACAGTAGGAGTTGAAACAGTTTATGTCCAGGATGCGAGTGATCTGCAAATATTTTCACGGCCTTCTTCTTGATTCGTGCAGTATACAGGTCCTCAATGGAAGGCAGATTGGTAGCAATTATTTTTTCTGCAGTTCTAATTATCCTCTGAAGTCTGTGTTTTTCTTGTTGGGTTGCAGAACCGAACCAGACAGTTATAGAGGTGCAAATGACAGACTCAATAATTCCTCTGTAGAATTGGATCAGCAGCTCCTTGGGCAGTTTGAGCTTACTGAGTTGGCGCAGAAAGAACATTCTTTGTTGTCCTTTTTTAATGATGTTTTTGATATTAGCTGTCCATTTGAGATCTTGCGATATGATAGAAGATAAGAATCTTAGCTAGAGGTTCTCCCGAACCCCTGCGAACCTCTAGCAGCCCACCTCTGCCAATAGTACAATTTTATTGCAGCCAATGACTGCTCACACATCAAAGTCTAAGCAGACAGGCTCCTAGGATGATTTGTAGATAAGATTCCTTTACCAAACAGCAGCTCCTTGGTCACGTGATCAAAATTTGGATGCTTGGCAACTGGCTCACATTTATGACGCTTCTCATATCCCAGAGTCACATGATTCCCCTCTTGCGACCTTCTGCCAAGCAAAGTCAACGGGAAAGCCGGATTCACTTAACGACCGGGTTACTAAGTTAGCAACTTGCAGTGATTCACTTGACGGGCGTGGCAAGCAAAATCGTAAAATGGGGCAAAACTCCCCGAACAAATGTCTCACTTAGCAGTGAGAAATTCTGGGCTCAGTTGTGGTCGTAAGGCGAGGACTACCTGTATTGCATCTCGTTTCGTTTTTACTTTATTTGTAATGTGTTTGCAGTTCTTATCACGGACCATAATAAAAATATTCATTCATACTTCCTTATTGCAAGGGAGTCAACATTTCTGTAACTTAAAACACTCTTAGCCACAAAGGTACCATCTGTAATGATTTCCCCGCCCCAAGTTCACCTTGCCAGGTAAATATCCTTCAGAACTTTCTTTTTTTGGGGGGGTGATGTCTTATTGACATTATGCAGGAGGCGACACCCCCACTTTTTCCTCCTACGTTGTGCTTTTGGATTTTCCCTTGAAATCCCAGGTGGGAATATTGCCAGAAAATTCCTGCTAACAATAAAGGCTTTTAAGAATCAAATGTAAAGAAAAAAGATTCCCAGAGCCCTTGTGCAGCTTTAACCAAATAATGAATCCTGTAACTGCCTAACACGTTCACACAGTGTATTATAAAAATAAAGGGTGGGGCTCAATGGACACGTTTCACATTGACAAGCTGGGCTTAAAATAGACCTCAAGTCTTAAATGTATTGATCAGATTCGGAGAATACTCCCAAGATCTGTTTGGTTTGGATTTAGCATTATGATGTGCAAACCATGATTTAGCATACTGTATAAACACAGACTTTTGAAAGTCTATAGCCGTGATGGCGAACCTTTGGCACGCCTAGCCATATCAGTGGGCACGCGAGCTCAGCTCTGGCACGCCAGCTAATTTTTGGGCCTTCTGGGCCCACCAGAAGTAGGGAACCAGGCTGTTTCCTGCCTCCGGAGGGCCTCGAGGGGGAGGTGGGGAAGGTTCTTCTCTCTCACCTGGCTCCAGAGCCTCTCTGGGAGTCTGGGGAGGGCGAAAACAGCCTTCTCCACCACCACCACCTGGAGGTCCTCCAGAGGCGGAAAACAGGGCTGTTTCTGGCATCTGGAGAACCTCCGGGTGTGTGTGTGTGGAGAACGCCGTTTTCGCCCTCCCCAGACTCCCAGAGAGGCCCTGGAGGCCCTGGAGGCTGGGGACAGCAAAAAACGGGCCTTACCGGTCCCACCAAAAGTTGGCAAATGGGCTGTTTTCGGTCTCCAGAGGACCTCCCCAGACTCCTAGAAAGGCTCTGGAGCCAGGTGAGAGAGAAAAACAGGTCTACTGGGCCATCGCATGTCAGGAGTGGGGTGAGTAGGGGGGGTTGCGCGCATATGTGCAGGGGCACACATAGAATTATGGGTGTGGGCACGCATGCATGACCTCCCCTCCTCCCCCCTCCTCCTGGCACGCGATAGCAAAAAGGTCTACAGGAAAGGAGAAGATGAAAAACAATACAAGTCTTCTTTGAATCAAATCCATTTATACTATCCCTGTCCAAATAGTTGTCCAGAAAACCTCCGTTGATGAAGCATCCACAATCCCAGGAGGCAAGCAATTCCATTGATTCATTGTTCTGTCAGAAAATTTCTCCTTACTTCTAGATTGGATCTTTCTTCCACCCATTACTTCTTGTCCTGCACCCTGGTGCTTTGGACAATAAGTCAACTCTTTCATGTCCTAAAATACATTGATAGTATTACTACATCAGTCATACCTCATACCTCTCCCTCCCTCTCTCTCTCTCTTCCCCTCCCTCCCTCCCTTTCACTCTTTGGTGGAAAATAATTTTATCTGTATTATTCTTCGTATCACTGAAAAAAAGGTAAACAATAAATGTTTATCACTTTTCCATTATTTTCCATTACTTCCTAATGTCCAGCTCATTTTCTCTCTCTCTCTCACTCACTCACTCACTCTCTCTCTTTTCCTCCTCTCCCTTCACCTCTCTCATGTGTGTGTGAGAGAGAGGGGGGAAGGGAAGAGGAAGAGAGAGAGGAGAGGAGAGGAGAGGAGAGGAGAGGAGAGGAGAGGAGAAGAGAAGAGAAGAGAAGAGAAGAGAAGAGAAGAGAAGAGAAGATAATTTTTTATTGGCCAAGTGTGATTGGACACACAAGGAATTTGTCTTGGTGCATGTGCTCTCAGTGTACATAAAAGAAAAGATACCTTCATCAAGAATCATAAGGTACAACACTTAATGATAGTCATAGAATAGAATAGAATAGAATAGAATAGAATAGAATAGAATAGAATAGAATAGAGGCCAAGTGTGATTGGACACACAAGGAATTTGTCTTGGTGCATTTGGTCTCAGAGTACATAAAATAAAAGATACGTTCATCAAGGTACAACACTTACAACACTTAATGATAGCCATAGGGTACAAATTTAACACTTAATGATACAACCCTTAATGATAGTCATAGGCTACAAATAAGAGAGAGATGGGGGCGGGGGGAATGATCTGGACATTAGGAAGTAATGGAAAAGAATGGAAAAGAATGGAAAAGAAATAGACGTTATTGTTTACCTTTTTTCCAGTGATATGAAGAAGAATAAATATAAAATTTATTTTCCACCAAAGACTGGACAAAAGGGAAACCATATCCCTCAAAGAGGGAGATTCTCCAAGACCATTGCTGACTCAATGAGAATGAAATTGGAAGAAGGGTGGGTGTTTCCCTGTGTTTAAAGCATTTTCAGCTTTCGGAGAGGTTGCGCACCACTGATAAATCAGGAAACTGGGTATTCCCCCAGTCTGTCGGAAGAAAGGGTTTTCGTGGCTGCCAAGTAGTTCCAAAAACTCAGTTCCTTTGCTCTTGTGTCATCCTACCTACACACACACACACACACCGGTTACCAAGTGACAACACAGTGTGCTAAGGCCAGATGGACGATTATGTTTCCTTTGTGCGAGCTACTGAAAGCAAATGAGGTGTCCTCCTTCAGTTAGCAGGTGTTTGCATTGGAGGGCCAGATGAGAAGGCAGATCTCTGCCCCCCACCCCACCCCCCAGCCATGATCTAGAAGAGATCGACAAAACTTCCCGGTGTTTGCTTAAAACTTTTATGCTGAAAGACCTGCAGCGGGTTGGGAAATGGGATAGAGCAGGTTGGAGAACAAAGGAAATCTCTGTGCAAGGTAATATTTGTTTTGTTCTGAAGACATACAGTCTAAGCACAAATCCTTCCCAATTGACCTTCCGTCATGGGTCCGCAGCCAGCTTTTAATCTATAAAAGCTCTAGTATCCTTAAGCGTGTGCCAAGCACTTTGGGCTGTTTTTTCCCCTCTTGAACATATGCGATGTGTTTTAACTTTCACGGGGACAAAAGCTTCTTCCTGTTGTGACCCAGGCCCCAGTAGATAGTAGGAAACTCAGTCCGTGTAAAAACAAACAAACTTTATTCGAACAGCTGAGAATTACTTCATTCTCGGCGTAGTTCCACTAAATTAAAGCAAATTCCTCCCAACACAAATTCTTCAGTCCTATCACCAACCTTGGTCCAATTGGACAAACTGCCAAAGGCCTTTCTTGGCAAAAGGTCACAAGATGCCGATACGAAACAAAATGCAACTAGACAAAGCTATTAATGTTGTTTTCCGGCAAAGACCCCAAACGCCGTTGCTGGTCTTTTAAGCCTTATGGGAGGGGCCAATCATCTCTTGGCCCTACCCCCAAGTCATCCTCTTTGCTTGAGCTGCTCTTGCCTTCTGGCAGCTCTTCTCATGTGTGCATTAGGAACAGGCTCCTCCTGTTCCTCTGCCTCACTACTGTCCGCCTCTGGAGGCTCTGGAATCCGCACATCACTCCCTGATGGCTCTGGCCCCACCTCTGCCTCTGACGCATAGCTCTCATCTGGGCCTTCCCCAGCCTCCAGGACTGGTCCACGCTCTTCTTCAGCCTCATCGCTTTCTGACTCAGTTGCCAGCTACGCAGACTGCTGGCAGACCACAACACTTCCAGCTGTTTTGAAAGCATCTCAGCACGTTGAGAAATCTTGTCCTATTCACCTTCTCAGTTGGCTTGTGAGTTGACCTAGAATTGCCAAGTCTCAGGTTTCCCTAAACAATTCGTTTAGTGACCGTTCAAAGTTATAACAGCACTCGAATAGCTAATGTAATTCTTGGTATTGAAATTTTATAATGTGTTGTATTGTATTTTGAATATAATATTTTTGAAAGAGTTTATGTAAGAAAGACCTGGGGGAAAAATTATATGGTTATAGAAGCTATAAGGGAGATATTCTTTGAATTGGATTGGATTTTTATGTTTTAGTTGGTTTTAAATACTTTAGGATTAATTTGTTTTATTGATTTACATATTTTGTTATTCTTAATTGTTAATTTTTTTATTTTTTATTTTTTTTCCTTGAAGGATTTTGGTTGTGCTAGGAGGAAGTCAGAGCTAGACAGGGAAAATTGGTATAATAGTTTTGGGGGGAAATCTTCTTAGCATATGTTTGTTTTATTTTTAACTGTACCTTGTGCTTCATCCGGGAAGTCAGGGGGGAGGAGGATTAGTGAAGGAGGGGGTTGGGGGAAAAGGAAATTTTTTTTGTAAAACGTTTTGAATAAAAAAAAAAGTTATAACAGCACTGAAAAAAGTGACCTATGACTATTTTTCACACTTATGACCGTTGCAGCATTCCCTATGGTCACGTGACTTGCATACAGATGTGCTTGACAACTGGTTCATACTTATGACGGTTGCAGTGTCTCGGGGGTCAGGTGATCATCGTTTGCATATTTTCTGACAAGCAAAACCAGTGAGGAAGCCAGAGTCACTGAACAACCATGTGACTGACCTAACAACTGCAGTGATTCACTTAACAACCCTGGCGAGAAAAGTCGTAAAATGGGGCAAAACTCACTTAACAAATTTCTCACTGAGCTACAAAAATGTTGGGATCAATTTTTTTTTTAAATTTACATTTATACCCCGCCCTTCTCCGAAGACTCAGGGCGGCTTACAGTGTGTAAGGCAATAGTCTCATTCTATTTGTATATTTTTACAAAGTCAACTTATTGCCCCCCCAACAATCTGGGTCCTCATTTTACCTACCTTATAAAGGATGGAAGGCTGAGTCAACCTTGGGCCTGGTGGGACTCGAACCTGCAGTAATTGCAGGCAGCTGTGTTTTAATAACAGGCTATCTTACAGCCTGAGCCACCACGACCAATTGTGGTCGTAAGTCGAGGACTACCTGTTGTTAAAGCTTCCCTGTTTGTTTTGATATGCCTTTCCTTCTCTCTACTCCAGAATCTTTTAGAAAAAGAGAAGAAAGGTAGCCATGCCCTTTTGGATATTGCGTCTATGCAAAATGCAGGGAATTGTATCTCCACAAGACAAGCATGGTTTGTATCTGGGCAGTAACCAACAATACATTTAAAAACTGCAATGGGTTTATTTTATGCTATGACAATGGTCAGGATCTCACAACAACAGGCAGGAGCAATCAATAATTATAAACTAGTGTAGCTTAACACACAATCTGTTGTCTCAGGAAGTGTGTTGAAGAGAAAATGTAGCCCTCAAGAGGTAAAAAAAACCCCACGAACTTAAACACGTCACCACTCTTGCCGTGCACAGTTTTGATTTTAGGAAAAACAAACGCAGAATAAAAAAAATAAAATTTCAGTTAAAAGGGGATTAGAACCCAGAACATTGAAGCATATGTACCCTATGACTATCATTAAGTGTATTAAGTGTTGTACCTTGATGAAGGTATCTTTTCTTTTATGTACACCGAGAGCCTATGCACCAAGACAAATTCCTTGTGTGTCCAATCACACTTGGCCAATAAAGAATTCTATTTTATTCTATTCTGTGGGGGCTCCTACCCTATGGAACGAACTTCCCCCTGGACTCCGACAACTCCCGGACCTTCCGCCGCGAGCTGAAGACGTACCTATTTTTCCGCGCAGGACTGGCATAGAATTTTTAGACGTTATTATTGGGTTTTTAATTTTTAATTGGGTTTTATGGTTTTTAAATGTATTTTAAATTGGAGCCAAATTTGAATAAGTTTTTTAGTTATTGTTTTATCTGTATTGTGTTATTGATTGTAGTTTTTACTTGGCTGTAAACCGCCCTGAGTCCTTCGGGAGAAGAGCGGTATACAAATTAAATTATTATTATTATTATTATTATTATTATTATTATTATTATTATTATTATTATTATTATTATTATTATTCTATTCTATTCTATGACTATCATTAAGTGTTGTACCTTATGACTCTTGATGAGTGTATCTTTTCTTTTATATACACCGAGAGCCTATGCACCAAGACAAACAATTCTTTGTGTGTCCAATCACACTTGGCCAATAAAAAAATTCTCTTCTCTTCTCTTCTCTTCTCTTCTCTTCTCTTCTCTTCTCTTCTCTTCTCTTCTCTTCTCTTCTCTTCTCTTCTCTTCTTTTTATGTACACTGAGAGCCTATGCATCAAGACAAATTCTTTGTGTGTCCAATCACACTTGGCCAATAAAAAATTCTAATTCTATTCTATTCTATTCTATTCTATTCTATTCTATTCTATTCTATTCTATTCTATTCTATTCTATTCTATTCTTTTTATGTACACTGAGAGCCTATGCACCAAGACAAATTCTTTGTGTGTCCAATCACACTTGGCCAATAAAAAATTCTATTTTCGAATGGTGATCAGGAGGGAGTCGGCGCCTTAATTCTCTTTCTGTAAAAAAAAAACAACCCACTTCAAATTGCTTTTCAAATTTGCTTCGGCAAGCAGCGATCCCAAGATGCATCTGAAACAGGCTTTCGTGTTCATTCAGAGTCCTGCTTCCCCTGGTATGACGACTTTTTGTTTCCTGCTTCTTCCCCAGAACTTGTAATGTGACTCATTTGGACTTTAGCCTTTGTGCAAACTGCAAGCAAAGCCAGCAGCACCAGCTGAGCGAGGCTGAGCCAAGAACTGCTGAACATGGCAAGAAAACAAGACCCGGTTGGCGCTTAGCTGGCAAAGGGCTCCAGTGTCAAGTTTTTACAGGGCTGTTGTTAAGATTCCCACAGATGAAAAACACAGGCGAATCTGTGCCATCCGAAGATGTCTGGCTCTGAAGAATGAATGAGACGTTTATTCTCTGACCTGGGAGTTTCTTTGGAGGCCTTAGGAAGTAGATGTTGCAAGAAAGCATGGAATTTTAAGGGAAAATAAAAATGGAATTGAAATAGATTAAGAAGAGTTCTCCGCTCCTCTGAAAACAACAAAATACCTTATACCACCAGACTTGAAATCCTGGGATTAGAAAATTTAGAACTCCGCCGACTCCGACAAGACCTGTGTTTAACACACAGAATCATCTATTGCAATGTACTTCCTGTTAAAGACTACTTCAGCTTCAATCACAATAATACAAGAGCAAACAATAGATTTAAACTTAATGTTAACCGCTTCAATCTTGATTGCAGAAAATATGACTTCTGTAACAGAGTTGTTAATGCTTGGAACACACTACCTGACTCTGTGATCTCTTCTCAAAATCCCAAAAACTTCAACCAAAAACTGTCTACTATTGACCTCACCCCATTCCTAAGAGGACTATAAGGGGCGTGCATAAGAGCACAAAAGTGCCTACTGTTTTCAGCAACCAATAATGTTGGAAACTTGGGAAAGAATTTGGGTGAGGAATGTTAAATTTACACAAGCGCAAAATATGAGAGAAAATTTTTATAAGATGTTTTATAGATGGCATTTAGACCCCAAAAAGTTGTCATGTATGTATCCTAATGTACAGGCTAAATGTTGGAGATGCGATTGTGAAGATGCCACTTATTGCCATATATGGTGGACTTGTAAAAAAGTTAAAGCATTTTGGATTAAAGTATGGTGGATCATGCAGAATATTTTGAAAAAGAAGATTAAGTTTACTCCGCAGTTCTTTCTACTAGGAATAATTATGGATTGTACAGCTATAGAGACTAAATTGATTTTGAACTTAATAACAGCCGCAAGACTTTTTATTGCTCAATATTGGAAGAAAGAAGAATTACCTACAATTGAAGAATGGACATTCAAAGTATCAAATTTGGCAGAAATGACAAAAATTTCTTCTTACTTGAAAGACTATACACAAGAAAAATATATTTTAGAATGGAAAATGTGGATTGATTATATTCAAAATAAGTATCAGATAAAAAAATATCGAATAGCATATGAGTAAATTTAGGAAATATTTTGTATTAGATTTATTTCTGAAGGAGAGGGGAATTGAGAGTGTGATTATGTGTAGAGTGACTAGAGATTATAATTTAGGAATTATTTTGGATTATGATTGTTAGTTTTGATACCCTGCATTTTGTTCTGGGAAGTCGGGGTGGGGGTGGGGGTAAGGGGAGGGGAATTGGGGGGTTGAGGGTAGAGGATGGAGTGATGGTTAATGTACAGGGATTATTGAAGATCTATAAATATAATTAAAGTAGGGTCGGGTCTGCCCAGTTACCATTTTAGAACGGTGGGGAGGGAGAAAAGAAGAGAGAGTAGGAGGTAGGAAAGAGGAGAAGAGGAAGGAAGAGGGGTAGAAGAGGGAGAAGGAAGGTGTAGGGTGGAGGGAGGAGAGGATGTAGATAAGAGAAGGAGAGGAAGGTCTGGAAAGTAGAAGAAGGTAGAAGAGGGAAGAGTGTTAAAAAGGGGGGTGGTGACTGGGCAAGCCCGACTAATTGTATATAACTGTACATTGGATGAGCTGTTTGATATGATTGTAAAAATAAAACTTTTTTATGAAAAAAAAAAGTGCCTACCGTTCCTGTCCTATTGTTTCCTTTCATTATGTCCAATTAATATAGTTATTACATACTTATGCTTATTTATATGTTTGTTTATACTGTTATGACAAAATAAAAAAAAGATGGAAATATTAATGAGATGAGAAAATATAAGCATGAGACTTCTTGAAATAAGGGAAATGCTTGCTTTTTTAAAAACTTTTTTTTACAAGATTAAGAATAACAACTATAAAATCTTCATTGATATGTAAAGAGTTGATTCATACTGATGTTATGGATATTGGTAGGACTGATAGAAATATAGGATAAGCGAAGAAAGCAAGGCATCTTAAGAAAAAATAAAAAGAGAATTAATATAGATTAAGAGTGAAAGATTAAAGAGATGAGAGTATATAAAGATGAGATTTTCTGAAATAATGAATGTTAGCTTGTTTTCTAGTTTTTTCTACAAGATTAAGAATAATAACCTTAAAAATGTCTATTGAAATGTGAAGAGATGTTGATGCTATTGAGATTGAAAAGAAAGAAATTTGTAAATATAGGGTTTTAACGTAAGTGGGAAGAGATAAAAGAGGGGATTTTTTTTAAAAAAGGGATAGATTTGATTAAAGATTTAAATTCGGGACAGAGGGTTAGACTAGAATTTCTTTTTTTTTTTAAGAGCAATGCAAATAGGGAAATTAAAAAGAAGATAAGGGAAATATATTGATAAAACATATAAGAGAGTGGGGGGAAACTGAATTTGATGTGATTATATACCTGGCTGATATTTTGTTCAAAAAAAGATACTTTGTATGTGGTTTCTTTTAAAATAAAAAAAATCCCCCCCCCCCAAAAAATGGAAATAGAAGTTGCCCAGTAAAAAGTTTGCAAGGAACAGAAAAACCTTAAAAGTAGCTGTTTCTAACTTCCAATATTACTCTGCCACCGTTGCACCATTCTTCGCCTATTGTGGTCATACTTATATTGTGGATTTACTGTAGATCTGCCTTTCTTTCAAAACTGAAGGCAACGCACACAGAGCATTCCAATTTTCCCTACAACAAACTTTTGAGATAATCGGCTTGAGAAAAGGGGATTGACCCAAAATCTCCTGAAAAAGCAATAGCAGTAACACTTAGACTTATATACCGCTTCACAGTGCTTTTACAGCCCTCTCTAAGCCCTTTACAGCATCAGCATGTTGCCCCCAAACAATCTGGGTCTTCATTTTACCCACCTCGGAAGGATGGAAGGCTGAGTCAACCTTTTGAGCCTGGTGAGATTCGAACTGCCAAATTGCAGGCAGCCGGCAGTCAGCAGAAGTAGCCTGCAGTATTGCGCTCTAACCACTGCGCCACCGTGGCTCATGTTGCTGAGGTTGGATTAGCACCCAGGTCTCTCTGCTCACAATCCATCACCTTAATCACTACAATACATTAACTTCCAGTGGCAAATGGGCTGTTTTCGGTCTCCGGGGGGGGGGGGTGAGGGGGGGAAGGCCATTTTCATCCCCCTGACTCCTAGAAAGACTATGGAGCAGGGATCTCCGACCTTGGTCCCTTTAAGACTTGTGGACTTCAACTCCCAGAGTTCCTCAGCCAGCTTTGCTGGCTGAGGGACTCTGGGAGTTAAAGTCCACAAGTCTTAAAGGGACCAAGGTTGGAGATCCCTGCTCTGGAGCCAGGTGAGAGAGAAAAACAGGCCTACCGGGCCATTGCATGTGTGCACGATCCCCTTGCCCGCCCCTCCTGGCACGCTACGGCAAAAGGGTTAGCCATCACTGAACTAGGTCATGCAAGCGGTGGGCGAACAAATGAACCTTTCCTCTGCACATGCGCCAGGGGATCTGGGCTGCGTGCAAAACCATCCCACTCCCTATCTAAAGAAATATATAGGGCCTCTGGTGGCTCAACAGACTAAGCAGTCTGTTATTAACAGCAGCTGCTTGCAATTACTGCAGGTTCAAGCCCCACCAGGCCCAAGGTTGACTCAGCCTTCCATCCTTTATAAAGTAGGTAAAATGAGGACCCAGATTGTTGGGGGCAATAAAAGTTGACTTTGTATATAATATACAAATGGATGAAGACTATTGCTTAACACAGTGTAAGCCGCCCTGAGTCTTCGGAGAAGGGCGGGATATAAATTCAAATTTTAAAAAAAAATATATTGTCTCCCATGAAACTGGTCCCTGGTGCCAGACCGGTTGGGGACGGCTGCTTTACAATATCAAGTTAAAACCATAATCAGACTTCATCTACAAAGCCGCAGTACCCCCTGCTGGTAAAATAGAAGAACAGCTGTGCAAGCTCCAAGGGCTTTGCGTAACTTTAAGGTAAAGGTTCCCCTCGCACGTATTTGCTAGTCGTTCCTGACTCTAGGGTGCGGTGCTCATCTCCATTTCAAAGACGAAGAGCCAGCGCTGTCCGAAGACGTCTCCGTGGTCATGTGGCCGGCATGACTCAACGCCAAAGATGCACGGAGCGCTGTTCCCTTCCCACCAAAGGTGGTCCCTATTTTTCTACTCACCCCGGGAGCTCACCTCGTTACGTGGCACTAGGGATTCGAACCGCTGAACTGCTGAACTTTCGATCGACAAGTTCAGCGTCTTAGCCACTCAGCCACCGCGTCCCTTCATGTATGGAAGGCACCTAATTGGCAAAGGTTGTCCTAACCTAGTTACTATAATTGTAAAAAAGTGAGACCTGCTCTAATAAACAGACAAAGACTAAATCATGGCAAGATGGAAAGAACGGAATGGATGGAAACTAATCAAGGAGGGATCCAACCTAACAACTGAGAAGAAATTTCCTGACCGTGAGAGCAATTAACCAGTGGAACGGCTGGCCTCTGGAAGTTGTGGGTGCTCCGCTACTGGAAGTTTTGAAAGAAGTGGTTGAATGCTGTTGCCTTCCCACTGAAAATGGTCCCTGTTTTCCTACTTGCATTTTTTACGTGCTTTCGAACTGCTAGCTCCCTATGAATTAATAGTGAATTGCCCTGAGAAAGAAGCACTGAGAAGGACGAATCAATTATGACAATTCTGGTAATCGACCAGATGCCTGGAAGTGATCTCGGTGAGATCTCCTTCCTGCTTTCTTCCACAGCACAACTTGATCTCAACCTTGCAACCATCTGGACAAGGTCACCTTCCTAACCCGTTCCTGGAAAAAAGTTCTCATCAGCCATCCTTGCATCTTCCCAGCACTACAATCAGTGGTGGGTTTCAAATTTTTTTTTTTACTACCGGTTCTGTGGGTGTGGCTTGGTGGGCATGGCATGGCTTGGTGGGCGTGGCAGAGGAAGGATACTGCAAGATCTCCATTCCCTCCTCAATCCAGGGGAAGATTACTACAAAATCCTCATTTTCACCCCACTCCAGGGGAAGGATACTATAAAATCTCCATTCTCCCCCACACTCCAGGGGAAGATTACTGCAAAATCCCCATTTTCACCCCACTCCAGGGAAAGGATACTATAAAATCTCCATTCCCTCCCCACTCCAGGGGAAGATTACTGCAAAATCCCCATTTCCCCCCGATCAGCTGGGACTCGGGAGGCAGAGAATAGATGGGGGGGGGCGGGGCCAGTCAGAATTTTTACTACCGGTTCTCCGAACTACTCAAAATTTCCGCTACCGGTTCTCCAGAACTAGTCAGAACCTGCTGAAAACCACCTCTGACTACACTGTAGATAAGTAAATCAATAAATTAAGACAGGTGTAATCTATTCGTTGATTTCACTTACCTTGAGGCCCCAAACTCAATTTATCCTACTTTTGATCTGTTATGCGATGCCCTAGCTCCCTAGAGAAGCCTACCACATGGGGAAAGATGGAAGGAAGAACGACCAGCAACAAGGAACTTGGTTTCAGTAGCGATGGGGATACCATCAAAAGACCTGAAAGACCACATTAAGATTGTCATGGAGAAATTTGTAGGTGCTTGCTAGGAGTTGGTAACTTGATGGTACTTAATCAATCAATCAATCACTTGGACACCCACTTGGCAGAAACCAGTCCTGCGTTTGTAGAGAAGCCACACAGATTCATCACAAGCAATTTCTCAATGAACTATGGGGCTCAGGAACTATGCAAAGTCAGGCCTGGTTAGATATAGACCATCATTCACCATGATATGCCATGGCTGGATGCTTAATTGGAAGAAAGTATTCGGATAGGATGGTAGGAAACCATTTCCACTAAGAAAACCAAGCCGCAGTAGTAATAGCACTTAGACTTATATACCGCTTCACGGTGCTTTTACAGCCCTCTCTAAGTGGTTTACAGAGTCAGCCTCTTGCCCCCAACAATTTGGGTCCTCACTTTACCCACCTCGGAAGGATGGAAGGCTGAGTCAACCTTGAGCTGGGATGGATGGATGGGAAAGAAAGGGGAAAAAAAGGAAGGAAGGAAAGTAGCTATAGCACTTACTTATATACCGCTTCACGGTGCTTTTACAGCCCTCTCTAAGCGGTTTAGAGTCAGCCTCTTGCCCCCAACAATCTGGGTCCTCATTTTACCCACCTCGGAAGGATGGAAGGCTAAGTCAACCTTGAGCCTGGTGAGATTTGAACTGCCAAATTCCTGGCAGCCGGCAGTCATCGGAAGTAGCCTGCAGTACTGCACTCCAACCACTGTGCCACCGCAGCTCCTCATCCATAACCTCATCCATGCCGCTCGATAGGGTGGCTGAACTGTCACGTACCTATCGCTGCCCTGGATGAGAAATAAGCAGCGCCGACTTTGCATTTTCTGCTCCTTTATGAAAATGTATGTTTCGTTAGCTGCTTTAAGCTCCAGAGCAGAGAAGACAAGAGCTGGAAAGAAACTAAAAGGCCCCATCTCTCCACTTCCCATTTCCAGATCTGGAATGAGACAACAGATGCGATCTTGCATATAGCAAACCCAATATAAAATCTTTCAAGTCCTCTCTAAAATTACCAAGATTATCCTAGGCGTCTTTTGGCTAATTTGCATATACGCTATTGATGATTAAAAGATACTAAAGCCAACCAAGATTAAAGGCCTTAAAGGTTGTGCATGGACTGAATGCAGCTGGGTTGTTCCCTCTTCTTAAGTAGTCACAAAGAAGTTGTGGTTTCTGAAGCTAATTTACCTCACGTGGTTGCTGGATTCACCCCAAAATGTCAAGAGCTGAATTGGCCCATCAAGCTACTCTTTGTTGTTAGCTTGTAAACCAACTAAGCTGTAACCCTCAGTTGATAAGTAACGGCTAGCTTCACACAACAGCGAAGCCAAAACCAATTACCAGCTACCCAAATATTAGAGAAAACAGGAGAAAATTAAAATCACTTTTTAAGGCTGTCTTATTTTAGTGAAGGTGCTGGCGGTGTACTGTGGAAAGTCTTCATCCTGCAAAAAGACCCAAATTTGTATGGCTGCTCATCTCACCATCCAAAGCAATTGCAATGTTCTTTGCAACATGACCTTCCCATCTTCAAGAAGGCATTGCAGGTCTCTAGCCTTCCAGCAAACCAATGTTGTTGTTGTTAGTTGCAAAGTCGTGTCCGACCCATCGCGACCCCATGGACAATGTTCCTCCAGGGCCTTCCTGTCCTCTACCATCCTCTGGAGTCCATTTAAGCTCACACCGACTGCTTCCAGCCACCTCGTTCTCTATCGTCCCCTTCTTCTTTTGCCCTCCATCTTTCCCAGCATTAGGCTCTTCTCCAGTGAGTCCTTCTTTCTCATTAGGTGGCCAAAGTATTTCAGTTTCATCTTCAGGATCTGGCCTTCTAAAGAGCAGTCAGGGTTGATCTCCTCTAGGACTGACTGGTTGGATCGCCTTGCAGTCCAAGGGACTCACAGGAGTCTTCTCCAGCACCAGAGTTCAAAGGCCTCAATTCTTTGGCGCTCAGCCTTCCTTATGGTCCAACTTTCACAGCCATCCATTGCAACTGGGAACACCATAGCCTTGACTATACACACTTTTGTTGGCAGGGTGATGTCTCTGCTTTTTAGAACACTGTCTAGATTCTGTCTAGATCTACAGCAAACCAACATATCACACAGCAAAAAGAGATTTCTATCTAAAATATGGAAGCAAGGTTCTCACCTAGATTATAGAAACTATAAATTCTGGAACTAAATTATAGAAGGGAACCTCACTAAATTTTGGGTTGCTTTCCTTTTAAGAACCTTTAGGCCTGGTCAATTTCCATCTTTTACCTCGTCACAATTTTGTCCCGAATCTCCTGGCAAAGGGTGCATCCACAGGCCTTTTGCACCAACCCTCAACTCTCTGTATTTAGGCCGAATGATGGCCGTTTTTCTTTGTGGCGGGTTTGACAATTCTAGGTGAGCTTTGAAGGTGTCATTCCGCAGCTTAAGAAGGGGTGGGTGGGAATCCACCTGCCAACAATGGTCTTATTTCTAGGCTGCAACACAGTGGAGTGTGTTAAGTTTTATATCCAGCCTTTTGCTTAGCAACTCCAGAAGGTTTTGCACTGCTTCGTCTCCTCACAACGATCCTGAGAAGTAGGCTGGCCGAGAAAGGGGCAGAGAGATAACGTGATTCAGCACTTTCTCAATTTTAAATGGTGTGCAAATCTGATCATACTGTACCTTTATACAGTTTTGTAGATTTATTAAAGAAAGTAAGCCAAATTTTAATTTCGCTTTTGTCCACCAGCAATTTTTTGCTATTCTTCTTTCCCGGCCCCACCCTCGGTTTCAGCCACTGGATTCAGGACGGCTTCTTCCGAGGATCACAACGAGTTTCCCAAAAATTCTCCTTCAATAAAACTGTCTAAAAATCCCTCCGGAATTTACTATCGAGAGAATTCCCCAAGCCTTGACAGCCCTCAAATTTGTATCTCCTGAAGCCTTAACTGTGATCAATTATTAATAATATGGGATTTTCTGATATGCCCTACTTCAGCAGCTTCCATATAGTGATCCTGAAGTAGCTCAGTTTATCAATTTTTTTTAAATGAATCCAGTGCTAAGAGTGACCGACGACTACCACAAAACGATCCTTTCCTTATTACCATTCTTTCCCTGCTATGTCCACTCTGAGAACCTGACGTTTCTGTTGGGGGAGTCTAGGACAACTTGCCATGGTCAACTCGCTGAAGGACACTCCACATGGGATAACTCAATGTGATAAATGTTATTCACCACTGTCCCTTCTGTATTATTTCCAAGTTTTTGGGGAAATTGGAAATAATAGAATAGAATAGAATAGAATTTTTTATTGGCCAAGTGTGATTGGACACACAAGGAATTTGTCTTGGTGCATATGCTCTCAGTGTACATAAAAGAAAAGATACGTTCATCAAGGTAATGTCAAAGAAATGGTGGCAGATAATAAATTACTACGTTGAGTTATCCCACGGAATTGTGGAATTGTCCCGTGGTGAGTTGGCTGTGGCAGGACGCCCATGCCAGATTGGCCGAGGCAAGATGGCAGCGGTGAATTGGCTGCGGAGAGATGGCCATGGCGAGTTGTCCCATTCCACTCTGTGGGTTCAGGGACACATTCCTGAGTACGTATGGAATATGGCCTCAATTTACACATCATGAATGTAGTGTCCAAGAAGTGTGTCCAGAAGTCCTCAAGAACATTTAGATCAGAGGTCTCCAACCTTGGCAACTTTAAGACTTGTGGACTTCAACTCCCAGAATTCCTCAGCCACTGGAAGTTGAAGTCCACAAGTCTTAAAGTTGCCAAGGTTGGAGACCCCTGATTTAGAGGAAGTACTCATCTAAAGAACGATGAAAAAACTATGTTGGGTGAGGTAGAAAAATTTGTGAACTGGCTGCATTCATACTGCATTTTCTTTACTCAACCATGACTAGCCAGTTTCTTAGTCCAAGGTTTGTATTCTGTCATCAAAAATTCTTGCATTCTGCCTGCAAAACAACCCTAACCTCACGTTCAATATTGTTTATTCAGCAAATCTTCCCAATTGGAATAATAATAATAATAATATATAAAAAAACCACTCCTGAATGTAGCCCTTGTCTATTTTAGGAACCACTTATTTTTGACCTGCATCACTTCTTTTTAAAAAAAAATCACCTGACTCCCAAAGAAACAGGTGAGACATTTAAGGCTTTTTCCTGTTGACCTGGAAAAGTCAGGAATACCAAGGGTCTTCTGAGCTATTGCTCAAGCACTCTGAAAAATGACACAGGAGCCAAACAACTGTCATTTAATTTTTAAGGTTTTTTTCTTCTTCTTCTTAAAGATGACTTTCCAATTTACATTAAGACAGTTCTAACAAAGTCATTCCTTTTTCACAAAAAAAGAGAGAGAGAGAGAGAGAGAAAGAAATTATATTAAATAATTTCCGCCAATAAATAACATTTTGTCACCATTCTTCTTTAAACATAGCTAAAAAGAGAGCAAGAAAGGAGGCAATGGGCAAACATCACTTCAGAACCAGGAATCCCAGTCCTTGCCACCCATTCCCAGGGTTTGTGATTGTTTGGGATGAGAAAAACCGGCAAGGCGCTTCCGTGAAGCAGCGGATTAGCTAAATCAGGGAGAGGTGAGCAGGCTGCCACCCCACAGCAGAGGCCTGTAGGAGGTGAAAGCACCTTTGTTACTGAAGTTTGGAAGACCCATTGTGGACTCCCCTCCTTAGTACATGCACCTTGTTTTTTATCATGCAAGATAAAAATAAAATTATTATTATTATTTTTTTTAAAAAAAACCAGGGCTGGTGCTAGCAGCCTCACGGGTAAAGGCGTGGGGGGGGGGGCGGCAGTGCGCACAGCCTCTGATTATTCCGGAATCCCCTGGGCTGGAGGGCTGTTTTTCTTAGCTTCCCACCATTTCAAAAATTGATTTTGCTGCTTTTGTTTGCTCAAGATGTAGATCAAGATTGTCCCTGGAATTAGGAGGAGGGGCGGGGGTGGGGGGAAATACACACACATACACACACACACACACACCCGCGTGCGTGACAGAGTTTAGAGAAGAACGGGTGGAGAAAGAAACAGAGGTAATTCACAGATTCGAGATATATTAATGACTGTGGGTTTTTTTCCAGAAATTGGGATTTGGGCAGCCAGCCCCAAGTGCGATTCCCCATTGTTCATCTGTGTTGGGAAATAAGACTATGTGATAGGAAAGGATCCCAACTCAACAATACTCTAAATAAAACATTTTCACATTTCATCGCTGAAGTAGAGAAGAGCCACGTGCTAAGATGGCATGTAATCTGATACAACTAACAACCAGTCTTTTTATTTTTGGGGGGAAACACCCAGATTGTCGCTTTTTGACCAGAAATCTCTGCCAGGGCATTTGCGCTCTTCCTCCAGAAATAGAAATCCACCAGGTCTTCCCCATTTTTGCCCTCAGAAGCAAATCTACATGTCAGCAATGCATGCTCAAATTCCAGAGTTTTGAGAGGAGCTGACTTTTAATTTTTGCCGGCTTCTAAATTTGGGTTCAAGAGATCATGAAGAATCTAGTTGCCCTCTAGAACAGGGGTCTCCAACCTTGGCCACTTTTTAAGACGTGTGGACTTCAACTCCCAGAATTCCACAGCTGGGAGTTGACGTCCACAAGTCTTAAAAGTGGCCAAGGTTGGAGACCCCTGCTCTAGAACGTAAGAAGCTGTTGGTCCAGCAACACGCCATGCCAGGGAAAGGACCGCTGCAGATGGCCCCTCTCTTTCACAGGTGATAGGGGAAACAGGGCAAAGGAAGTCTTTTGAGAACTGAGCACTGAATACTGGAAATAACAGGTGTCAATGCTGCGTTTTCTGACCGCTGGCCAAAATGGTGGGAGGAGGAGGAGAAAGAAAGGGAAGGGTTACCGTTGTCCAGGGCTTGTTTCTTTTCCACTCAAGCTCTTGTCTCTTGCCCCGTGTGTCCTTTTTTTTTCCCCCCACAGGATTAGGAATTTTAACACACGGTCCGTGGAAAAAAAGACGAAGCCGACAGGCAGCTTGCAACCACGTTGTCTAACTAGAGCAGGGATGAGGAAACGATGGCAATTTTATGACTCCCCAAATCCTGAGCCAGCCCACGCTCAGTGGACGTCTACGAGTCATAAAGGGGCCATGGTTCCCCACCTCTGAACTAGAGAGTCCGAAAACCAAATCCTTTCGCCCCAAAATCACACTGTTTTGCCACACACGCGGTCACCACCGAACGCTATGCCGAATTTCAAGGAGTCTAAAGTGGTCTCTCTTTCGTATCTTGAAGGTGACAGGAGAAGAGTAATAGCTCGAGCTGGTGGAAATGAAGACCCCTCCCTTGAACAGCCAACCTATTAGACTGCCAGGCTTCTCTTTCCTAACAGAATTGGTGGAAAGGGGAGGTCAGTAGATGCAGCACCTTAAACCAATTGGGCAAAAATACTGCAAGCAAGCTTTAATTAGCTTTAACTTCATAAAACAAGGAGGAGGGGGGAGAAAGGAAGCTTGGGAGTGGGGCGGGGAAGCGGGAGGGGAAGAGAGAGAAGTAGAGCAGGATTTAGCCACTCAAAAGAACTAGAAATTTAGGACTGAAATGTTTTCACCATTTCCTAACTCAGTATGCCCACGTCACAATGATCTCTAGTAGGCGAATAAAAAAAAAAAAAAGAGGAGGGGGAGCATAGACACCCTTGCCAAGAATTATAATCTCTCCAAGGTGAGAGAACAAAGTTGGCACTACATTTCAGACACTAAGTTTTTTTGTTTTTTGTTTGGTTAAAGACCAGCTTTATTTCATAAACATTATTACTGTTGCACGAGAAGATCCAAATGTATGTAGTTCAGGCTGTCGTAGTTTAAATGGTGCCTTTTGACATTGATTCCTCGGATAGATAAGATAGATAGATAGATATAAAGGTTTTCATCCATATGGCTGAAATTAGCAAATGAATAGCACCCCCCACCATCCGTAGGAGGCTCACTGTTTGAATCTTATCTGATTCTGGGGAAAAAAAGAAAAGAGAAAGAAACAGGTGGATGGAAACACACAAGGGATGACATGGCAGAGACCGAACCAAGCCACTCAAGATTTATGCAATTAAATGAAGCCCTTTCTGAGTGACCTGCAAAAAAATCGGTACTTTTCGGATTAGAAGCATTCCAACCAAGGCTGCATCGTATCCTACCAGCGGTAAAGGGTTAGTTCGCGAAGGAAGGAATTCCGAGCGGCCGTCTGTAAAAAAAATGATGCGCCAGATGGTCAACCTTAACAAAAGCTGCAAGAGGCCTAAGTGGACGTGAAGGTCTCCGTCCACAAGGTCACGCGATTTATTTAGGTGGGAGGTTTGTGGGGGGGGGGGAGGAGAAGGACAGCGATGAAAATGCAAACGCCCTCAACTGCATCGGTTCTAAAAAAAAAACAAAAAATGCAGAAAAAACACCCTCTAACGTCTTGATTCTCAAGATGAAGGTTTAAGGAACGGCTATATGGCTGTAACCTGGAGCAAAGAGTCCATCAGAGAGCAAATAAGAGGTTTTTTGTTTTTTTTAAAAAAAGGATAGACCTACGGTGGCTGATTGTACCGTTTGTTCAAGCCACTAATATTAAGAAGAGTTGCCTGAGGAACACTGACTCAAAAACGTATTGCGAAAGAGCCAGGAGGGAACAAGAGAGGTAAGTGGGTGCTGTCAATTTCTCTTCCTCCTATCTTCTTTTTGCCGCTTTTCTTCTTTTCTCAATGAATGATCAAAGCTGCAGTTTTTACAAAAGAAACCACCCCCAAGGCTTGGTTTCCACCACAACACACCGAGCCAAGAATATATTCAACAAACGATCCCATTTCCAAAATTACAACTTCAATGGTTTACTTGTTGGCTCTTTGGCACATTATAACCCAAAGCTTCCGATTCTGTCCCAAATTAAAATGTTTAACTCTGCTCTCACTGCAGAGGTTTTATCGACGCCTTTAGCTATATATTCCTAACCGAATCTTCATCCTTCTCTTTTTTTCTTCCCTTGCCAAAACCATCCATCGTGGGGGGATATATTTCTTCCCTTGTAAGATAAGCAGGCCTTCACTACCATCCATAGATCCTTCAAGGAGAAAGCATTCCCCTTCCCCCTTGTTGGGGTTTTACAAAGAAGAGAGTTGAGATATTCCATTAATTAATTAATTAATTAATTAATTATATATATATATATATATATATATATATATATATATATATATATATATATATATATATATATATATATATATATATGGTGTTTTATGTAGGTCTTTGGTTATTCAGGTTTTCTCCCGTAAAATTGGAAGTTTCTTGGCGGCGTTTCGGCGAAGTCTCATTCGTCATCTTCAGGCTTCAGCTTGATGCTCCCAGAAGCACGAAGCTGAAGCCTGAAGATGACGAATGAGACTTCGTCGAAACGTCGCCAAGACACTTCCAATTTTACGTGGGAGAAAACCCGAATAACCAAAGACCTACATATATATATATATATATATATATATGGTTGGAGAAATGTAAAAAGTGAAATAGGTACTCTGTTTTGAGGAAAGGGAACTCCAGAAATTCGGGAGCCAACGCACAATTTGTCAGTACCTGCACTGGCCACAGCCAGGCGTTTCCTATATGGCAAGACATCCCAAAAATGCAGATGTGCAGCAGAGGTCTGAGCCCTAAAAGAATTCTCGCTCACAATACAGACCTACCTAGGTGTGTATAGTAGAGTGAACAGAACAACTTGCCTACAAACATTTTTTTTCATAGCGGGGTGGGTGGGTGGGGGGTAGCCCTCATTTGGGGGAATGAAAAGGAAGCAGCGTTGCTTCCAGAGGCGAATTTGAAAAAAGATGGGACAATCGAGCAGATGATGGAAGGTTGTAATTTTATGGGGTAAGGTTGATTGAGGGTATTAACATTCAGCCTATGGATGTTGTGCAAATTCTGATTTCACGTCAATGATCGTCTTTTTTTTTTTTTAGTTATGGGGGCTGGAGAATCGTACTTTCACCCTTGAAATTACCGAGCGGCTTTTTAGATTAAAACAGAGAGCGTTTTTGTCAGGAAGAAAGAAAAAAAGAAGAAGAATGGAACTTCTGGCCTTTTTTTCTGCTCCTTAAGCCCAAAGATGATTCCTCAACCAGTAACCCTGCACAGGCGGCTGGAGTTTCCCACCTGCCTATAAATGAAACAGGCATATACTTGGTACATCTGGATAAGAGGAGGAATGCTGGGTTGTGAACTCAGAACTTTACACCAGTTATTCTCCCTAGATGTCACGGTATTCATTCATTCATTCATGTTGAACCTGCAAGCAGGAGGCCCTGATGTAGACAAGGCAGATATATATATATTGTGCTGGGGCTCTTATTGCTGAGCCACTGTAGCGCAGTTTGCGGGATGTGTTGGATGTGGTAAGAAGGGCAAAGTTTCCCTTCCCCCTGTACATTAAGATCGCGACCGCTAAACAATCCCGTGAGGCTGTTTGTGGTTCAGAGAAATGATATAAATCCCTTGGGTGTGGCGTTGATGTAAGCCAAACGGGATTTAAACGCATTGAAAATAGGAGCAGCCAGCTGGATTAGCTCCCAAGAGTGATGCTTTCGGATGAATGGAGATCCTGAATCACATCCATCAAAACCCACCTGAATAATGGTTTATTCCAAGAAATTGTCTCTACAGGAATTGGGATTTCTGAAGGAAAAGCAATGGTTACGTTTGAGGAGATGGGGGAGGAAAAGGGCGGAATGGAACAGCACGCCACAGCCAACTCGCCACGGGATAAGAGTTACACTAATATCGAAGAAAAAGTTGAATAGAATCATTAAAGAAAGGAGAGACGAATGAAATGTGAATGACAAAAATAACTTTTAAAAAAAAAAACTATTTTAAATAATTAAAATTGAATTGTTGAAGTGTCCTGGGGCAAGTTGTGGGGGGGAGGGGGAATTGGCCGTGGCAAGTTGTCGTAGAGCCGGGAAAAAAACAAAGCGGAGATTCCCATTACAAATATCTAGCAACTTGTTCTGTGCTGTTTTTCTGTATTTGCCTCTGAATTTGCCTCTTGACCAGAGGGTTCCCGCAAAGGAAAAACAAAAGTTTACCAATTGCCCAGAGCAGAATGCCTTTTAATGGAAGTCAACTGCTGGACCATCAGATGTGGTGAGAAACACAAGAATTTAAAACAAAAAAACAAAAAAACAAATGAAGAGCAAATGTGGGAAGGAAAATGTGTTCAAAGATGCCACTTTCTTTCTTTTTTTTTAAAAAAAAGAAAACTAACTTAAAATGGTTCCAATAAATTAGATAGGTCGTTGAAGTTTGGCTTCCTTTCCCTCCCACCCTCACTCACCGGGTCCTTCCCTCTTGGCAGGGATATCTTATCTGTACAGAACGCTTTATTTATGTGCTAGTTTTTAGACCCATCCTAAATTTAAAAAAAAAAAAAGATGACTTTATATATCGAACATAAAATTTAAAAAACTTACAAAATGGTCACCTCTCTTACAGAATGGATGCAAACTGGATTATGGATGTTCCTCCAGGCTAAGTTGGTTTCTTTCCTCCCCCCTCCCCCGCCCCTTTCATAATAAATAAATAGAATTCATTAAGTTTTGGATGCTTTAGTGATATGGAACTGTTACTGGGCTTTCTTCCCCGTCCCATTCTTGTCCGCAGAGTTTGTTGAGGTTAAATTCACTGGACCATCGGGGTGCTTTGAATCCTTGCGTGGCGGCATACGCTCGTTGACGCGATCCAGACCTCTGGCTTCTTCAAAGCTGCGGATCTTGTGTTGTGGCGAAAATCCACGGATGGCTACGGGGAGGGAAAAGGGGCAATTAGAGGCATTTGCAAAGTAGGCCGTTGACTTGTAAACACTTGCTCCTCTGCTGTCGAGCAGAGGTGGTATGCGTAGAGCATGCGTCTGACTTCTTCATTCTCTATACTACCATGTTTCTGGCAGTCTAGAAGCCATGTAAGATAATTATCCATATATATATATGGATATGATATATATATATATATGATTTATTATTTCTGGTTGAGATAAGTGATGCTTCCACATTTTGGCTTCCAATAATAGCGCTTAGACTTATATACTGCTTCATAGTGCTTTACAGCCCTCTCTAAATGGTTTACAGAGTCCAAATCAATTGACCTTTTTTTTTATCTTTAATGCTTCGAAAACCCTGTAGGTTACGATCAGGGGGCATAATCAGGAAGAAAAAAAATATACATAAACATATTTCAAGAGTTTTCTCTCCAACTGCTTTCATCTCTGTTTAAAAAACAACAACAAACATTTGTTTGTCTGCAGCCTAAATAATTTTTAGGCAAAACTGTTAATGAAGGCATATTTTTTCCCCCCTTCCCACTTAATAAAACTTCAAACCTAATCTGGAGAAAAACAAATTAGGAAGTCAGACGGATGCTCAGCAAGGGAAGCAACGGTGCAGTTAAAAATAAATAACAGCATTTTTTTCAAAGCTGGGAAACATAAAATCAAAATCACTGAGCACTAAATCAAATCTTCAGCACAGCAGAACACCACACGCAGAGATTAAAACACACACACACACCACACCACACCAGAAAAAAGGAAAAATGAACCAATCTTTGAATGAAAAAGCCTTGCATGACCAGGAACTGGATGCAGAGAGAAGCTTCGGGTATGTAGGGCCACAGCCTCTTCACCCCGCTTGGCACAGCCTTAACACTTTCTATCCAACCCAGGGCTGAGCATAAAATCTTCCTTGGCAGCTAGTCTGAGCAAGAGCAAAGAACTAGATAGGTACACAATGAGCTCTTTTGCTGCCAGGTATGAATCCTTCTCAAGATTGACTTTTGCCATGCGCTGAAAAATGACACAGCAGTGCAATTCAATGAATCGCTATAGACTATAGAAGGAACAGATCAGACATCCAGCCCTTGCTTATCAATGGAGACCGAGTGGCGCAAGTGGCCAGCTTTAAGTTTCGGGGTGTTATCATAAAAGAGGACCTCGCAGCACTGGTCAAAAGGGCCCAGCAGAGATTATACTACCTGAGACTTCTTAGGAAACAATTGAATGAAAAACTGGTGACTTTCTACAGCTGCACCATAGAGAGTATTTTAACTCTCTATCTTAAAAGGGCCTCTGGTGGCTCAGAGTGCTAAGACAGTCTGTTATTAACACAGCTGCTTGCAATTACTACAGGTTCAAGTCCCACCATGCCCAAGGCTGACTCAGCCTTCCATCCTTTATAAGGTAGGTAAAATGAGGAGCCAGATTGTTGGGGGCAATAAGTTGACTTTTTATATAATATACAAATGGATGAAGACTATTGCTAACATAGTGTAAGCCGCCCTGAGTCTTCGGAGAAGGGCGGGATATAATAGCAAATAAAAAAAAAACTTACTGCACCTGCGTATGGTTTGCCAATTGCACAGTGGCAGATAGGATAGCACTCCAGAGGGTCAATGTCATTGCCCAGAAGATCATTGGTTGCCCTCTCCCCTCTTTGGAAGAGCTTTATAGCTCCCGGTTCATTAAGAAAGTTTAAAACATCCATCTCATCCTGGGCACCCCCTTTTTTTTTTAAACTATTACCATCTGGCAGCCGGTACAGGACAAGGACAAATAGGCTGAAAAACAGCTTCTATCCCAGGGCAATAACCATATTGAATTCTATGGTATACTGCAATATTGGGTTTTCAATTTCAATTATATAGAATGTAAAAGATGTATGTCTGTGTTTTTATTTTTATAGTTATAATGTACACTGAAGATGGCCTTTAATTCCATTGTACCATGTGCAATGACAATAAAGTAAACTAAACATATATGCACCAAGACTAATTCCTTGTGTGTGTGTGTGTGTGTGTGTGTCTATTCTATTCTATTCTATTCTATTCTATTCTATTCTATTCTATTCTATTCTATTCTATTCTATTCTATTCTATTCTATTCTAAACTAAACTAAATTCAGTATGTCTGTTAAAAGGCTCATCCAATGGCAATACTGAGGAGACCAAGGACCAGATTCTTTAGATTTCTTCTGAAAGTCTGCTTATTTTTCCTTAAGAGTGTTCTGAATAGAACAAGTTCAGCAAGAAGACAACCAGCAAATACATTCAGTGGCCCCACTATCAGCTGGCTCAAGAGAGGTTAATAAGATGGCACGAATTCTAGGACACACGTCTAGCATTTATGTAAATGCACACAGATCTGAGACTCAATTCTGGCATTTCCTGTGTAAAGATATGGAACTATACCTAGAGACTGGTAACCCTTTGCCAGTTTGAGGAGATAATGCAAGGCCAAATAAAACGTTCTCTCTGAGTTTAAGGTGGGTGCTTTCTAATGACTCGGTCAATAGAGGCCGGGCCATGATCATCTGAAGAAATAAGAATAAAATAACAGAGTTGGGAGGGACCTTGTAGGTCATCTAGTGCAGGGGTCTCCAACCTTGGCAACTTTAAGACTTGTGGACTTCAACCCCCAACTTTGCTGGCTGAGGAATTCTGGGAGTTGAAGTCCACAAGTCTTAAAGTTGCCAAGGTTGGAGACCCCTGATCTAGTCCAAACCCCTGCCCAAGCAGGAGATCCTACACCGTTTCCGACCAATGGCAGATGAAAGCTTCCAGTGATGAAGCTCCCACAACTTCTGAAGGCAACTTCTGTTCCATTGGTTGATTGCTCTCACTGTCAGAAAATTTCCAGGTTGAATCTCTCCTTGTTCAGTTTCCATCCATTATTCCTTGTCTGGCCTTCAGGTGCTTTGGAAAACAGCTTGACCCCCATCCTCTCTGTGGCAGCCCCTCAAATATTGGATAGACTGCTATCCTGTCTCCCCTGGTCCTTCTCTTCCCTAGACTAGCCATGCCCATTCCTGCAACCGTTCATCGTATGTTTTAGCCACCAATCCCCTAATGGGAAAACAAAAAAATGCTTTTAAAAGGCTCTGACGATCCCAGCTGAGTTGCCTGATTGTCAGAGCCTTTTAAAAGCGTTTTTTGTACAACCTCTTCGGTTGAAGAAGTTGTAGAAAAAACTGCTTTTAAAAGTAAAAAAAAAAAGTTGGCCATGCCCACCCTGTCACATTACCTCCCCCCCCCAAGCCACGCCCACAGAACCGGTAATAACAAATTTTACATTTTCCCACTGGGGGGGTGAAGGATGTGCCAAGCTGGTACACCTTTCTCCTTCAGCTGCTCTCTACTTCTGGTGATGCAAGAATATGTTGTTGTTGTTGTTTTTTGGTAATGGCTGACAATAAAACTCTGGGATGAGGAGTTAAAAAAAAAGATTAGCAAACAAACAAGCCATCTTGGAATGGGGGGGGGGTTAAAAAAATAAAAGAAGATTTAGCAAACACACACAAACCATCTTGCAAGATTCTAGCCATACCTTCCCGTGCCTCTACTGCTTCTACTGTGGCTGTAATACAGAAGGGAACAGTGGCATGCAAAAATAAAGACAGAAAAGCAGTGAGTGAACTTAACATCGCTATGGTTGCTTAAGAGACTTAGAAACCCGCCCGATACCCAAACGAGAGGGAGGAGGAGGACGAGGAGGGTGACAATAACCGGGCAGCAGAGAAGGATGGGCCAAGAGGACCAAGAGGTGAAAAAGGGCTTTGGAGAGGTTAAACAGATTGGAAAATGGCTCAGCTGAGTTTCCAGGAGAGCTGAATCTTAACCGTTGGCTTGGAATCAACTTTTCTGTGAGTGGTTGGGTGGGTACTAACACGCGCCCAAATCTTTTGCACGGTAGCATTTCGCAGATAACCCCCTCCCCTACACATCACGATACTGAAGCTAAGCAACCACTTTTGAAAAAGTTTCCACATGAAAGGGATGCTTGTTTTAGATGGGAGTTAGGCTGGTTCGAATCCCTAGTGCTGCCGTGTAACGGGGTGAGCTCCCGTTCCTGTCCCAGCTTCTGCCAACCTAGCAGTTCAAAAGCACCTAAAAAATGCAAGTAGAAAAAATAGGGACCACCTTTGATGGGAAGAGAACAGAGTTCCGTGCGCCTTTGACGTTTAGTCATGCCAGCCACATGACCACGGAGATGTCTTCGGACAACGCTGGCTCTTCGGCTTTGAAACGGAGATGAGCACCGCCCCCTAGAGTCGGGAACGACTAGCACATATGTGCGAGGGGAACCTTTACCTGGGCTGATTATTGTCTGGTCAGGTCAAGCTGACCTGACCGGAGACATTTTGAAGCTTCAGTGTTGCTGCACTGGATGGGGGAGGGAAGGGGAGGGAGGAGGGAATAGAGATAGCTGGGGTTTTGTAGCCAAAACAAAACAACTTTCCCCTGAGAATCAAGGACATTCTCGCACCTGGTCTCAGAGAAAGAGAGAGAGAGGGAGAGGGAGAGGGAGAGAGCGCTGTCTGCAAGGAGTATAAATCTTCAATATAGTCAGAGCTGAAGAAGCTTCTTGGATGAGAAGCAGAAAGTCCAGTTGCCTCTCAAAAAAGCACATTTGGGATGTAAGTCAGAACTCGTACTTGAAAAACAAGACCGTCTTATTAAACCCGGCATTCTCCTACCTCAACCTGGTGAAGAACTACCAAAGCTATGCAATCTTCTCCTAAACCTCTGAAAACAAGCGGTATGTTAAAAAAATGTTCAGGGCTTCATGAAAACATTGTGCCGCTTCAGCGGTTTGTCTGCTTGAGGAAGGAGAACGCTGTCCGCCATTTTTAGTAACAGGCAGCCTGTTTGTAAATATGAGTTGCCCGTAATTTGGATGCCTTTGGGTGAACCTACGCACTGCCTGTAATGATTCTCGACTTTTGCCAATCATAAGCATAAGGTAAAAAGGTAAATGTTCCCCTTGGACATAGTCGTTCCTGACTCTAGGGGGCGGTGCTCATCTCCATTTCAAAGCCAAAGAGCCAATGCTGTCTGAAGATGTCTCCGTGGTCATGTGGCCGGCATGACTCAACACCAAAGGCACACGGAACTCTGTTCCCTTCCCACCAAAGGTGGTCCCTATTTTTTCTACTTACATTTTTTAGGTGCTTTCAAACTGCTAGGTTGGCAGAAGCTAGGAGAAGGAACGGGAGCTCACCCCGTTATGCGGCACTAGGGATTCGAACTGCTGAACTGCCAACCTTTCGATTGACAAGCTCAGCGTCTTACCCACAAAGCCACTGCGTCCCTGTTATATATGGTATTACTACAGGTCATTTCCTGGTGCAAACCAGCCACTGCTGTCCATTAATCTATAATATCGCACTAAGATCACGTAGTGATTTCAGTAACAAATTAATGTGACACTTTTTAGTAAGTTGATATTTTTACAATATGTAACTGTTACAGAAGAACACATCTATATTTGTGTGTGTGTGTGCGTGTGTGAGAGAGAGTGAGATAAGGAGGGATAGGGAGAGGGGGAGGGAGAGAGACAGAGAGAGAGAATAAGACAAATTCCATAGTCAAGAAAACAGCATTAGCCAATATTTGTACATAAATCTATTTTCATTAGAAAAAAAAAGAGGAGACAAAAATAGAAGTTTGCAATATTATACGTGAAGTGGAAATTTAGATTCAGAAGGGTTTTTTTTCCCCCCTCTCACTTTTTCCAACAAAGCTGAAAGTTGGTAGATTCGGAACAAGTGAGTATCATATAGATGTGCTGTCTCAACGTACACTGTAGACATCAAAATGTGCTGTTTTAGATTATCTCTATTAAATGCTAGGAGGAAAATACTGCTCTTATGTCCTTTTGTAGACTTCCAGCTGATGTTTGTTCAGTTCCGGTGAGAAGGTAACACTGGACTAGAGAGAATTTGGACCTCATATAGCAGGGGTCTCCAACCTTGGCAACTTTAAGACTTGTGGACTTCAACTCCCAGAATTCCTCAGCCAGACTTGAAGTCCACAAGTCTTAAAGTTGCCAAGGTTGGAGACCCCTGTCATACAGCAAATCTCAGACTTGTTGTTAAGGAAAACAATTTGCCAAAATGACAAATTTTCTTGAATTCCGCACAAAGCAAGCAATTTGATTTATTGGGATGTCTCTGATTGGTTGATAAATACTACATGCTCCTCAAAGGAAGCCTTCTTCAGAACAAGGAGGGGAAGTAGAGGCAGTGTTTGTGGTTTTAGTGACTGAGCCGAGCTACCAGGAGTGAGCCACACATGGTTTGGTGTGGAGAAGTACAGAGATGGCTTTGAAGAAGACATTCAACAACTGTTATATAAACCTCAGCTAAGCCCAGCTGATGAAGAGGAGTGGCTAAGAAATAAAATTTCTCTGCTCTTTAGAATAAGAAGGGGGAGAAAGTCAAGAGTTTCAAGTTTCTGTTATTTTAGTTTTAACGAACAGCAGAGCTCCAACGTTTCATGGGACATCTGTTTCCTGCCCAGGTTCTACCTGAAAAGTCTGACATTCTCCACATGTTGATACACAGCAACTTCCATCATCCTTCTTCCTTACTGCCTATATTAGCTGTAGCTGATAGAAGAACAATGTGATCTGGAGCATGGATCTTCAACCTTGGCAACTTTAAGACTTGTGGACTTTAACTCCCAGGGTTCCTCAGCCACCTTCGCTAACCCTAACTATTTAAGACAGGGGTCTTCAACCTTGGCAACTTTTAAGACTTGTGGACTTCAACTCCCAGGGTTCCTCAGCCAGCTTTGCTAACCCTAACTATTTAAGACAGGGGTCTTCAACCTTGGCAACTTTTAAGACTTGTGGACTTCAACTCCCAGGGTTCCTCAGCCACCTTCGCTAACCCTAACTATTTAAGACAGGGGTCTTCAACCTTGGCAACTTTAAGACATGTGGACTTCAACTCCCAGGGTTCCTCAGCCACCTTCGCTAACCCTAACTATTTAAGACAGGGGTCTTCAACCTTGGCAACTTTTAAGACTTGTGGACTTCAACTCCCAGGGTTCCTCAGCCAGCCTTCGCTAACCCTAACTATTTAAGACAGGGGTCTTCAACCTTGGCAACTTTTAAGACTTGTGGACTTCAACTCTGGGAGTTGAAGTCCACAGGTCTTAAAAAAGTTGCTACGGTTGGAGACCCCTGATCTGGAGGACCACAGATTAATTTAATTCATTATTTTATGCAAGCCATCTTGAGTCCCCCTTTTGGGATAAATTGGGGGGGGAAAAGTGAGGAAGTCCCTGCGGATTTTACTCCGCTAGTCGTGACCGACTTGAGGGAGTGATGTTCATATCTCCCTTTCAAGGCCATTAAGAGCCCACGCTGTCCGGAGACATTTCCTTGGATGTGGCCAGCATGACGTCACGGGGTGCGCTGTGTCACCTTCCTCAACGAAATGGTACCTATTTATCTACTTGCTTTGTCAGCCCCTGAGTTTCATATAGCTGGTTGAATTGGAAATTCAAACCAGATGTTCAGATATCTTCCATTCCTACTCAAAACACTGTTCTGTATAACCTTAACTTAACCAGTCTGAAACCCACAGAGTGCCACACAAAAGCTTCAGGCTGGCTTCAGTTTAGCACAACAGGGTAAAAGTAATGCAAAACCGGGGAGGAAATCTCGATACTTCCACCAATCGTTTTCAGTGTGATCGCTAAGAACAGATGGGTCAAGGGTAGACCAATGGCAGTGATGTATGCAGAAGCCTAACTGTTTATTTGAAGGGAACTCTAGAAAGTTGTTACAAAGAACAGGTCTAGACATGCTTTAAAGTTTCTGGGTTCAGCAATGTTACATGCATGTCTTGGAGAGGATATTTTCAGCTTTTTTGATGGGTTTCTATTAAACTAAAGTGAGGGGCTTCAACTTTACTTTTCTATCGAGTAAAAGTGGTTTACTGTGCCTTCTAGGTTTTAGTCATACACTATCTTGAAACCCCAGATTTGGAAACCTAGGATATGCTACTAGACAATCCAGGGTGACCTTTGCAATTCATCTTATTATTGTGATGGGAAAGGAAAGGCAGCATTGGGAAAACCTCAACTGAACTTCCTGTTGGAATATCCAGTGGCTAATAATAATAATAATAACAACAGAGTTGGAAGGGACCTTGGAGGTCTTCTATTCCAACCCCCTGCCCAGGCAGGAAACCCTACACCACTTCAGACAAGTGGTTGTCCAATCTCTTCTTAAAAACTTCCAATGTTGGTGCATTCAAAGCTTCTGAAGGAAAGTTATTCCACTGATTAATTGTTGTAACTGTCAGGAAATTTCTCCTTAGTTCTAAGTTGCTTCTCTCCTTGATTGGTTTCCACCCATTGCTTTTTGTCCTGCCCTCTGGTGCTTTGGAGAATAGCTTGACTCCCTCTTCTTTGGGGCAGCCCCTGAGATATTGGAACACTGCTCTCATGTCTCCCCTAGTCCTTCTTTTCATGTTCAGAAGCTAAATTTCCATTGCAATCCTTCGTATCCCACCATGGAAGGACTTCAGTTCCTTGTATACTTACCTGTCTGTAGAGTCTGCTTTCCCCCTGAGAGGACCCCCAGGGGCAGAGTACCTGTTGGGGTCAGGCCTTTCAGCGTCAGCACGCTTTCGCTCTCCTCTCTGAAAACAGAAGCAATGGGACCAATTTATACACGTGCAAACAGATCAGCAAACAACCACATCAGTTCTTTAGGACCCTGGTACTTGAAATCCTGTAGAAGAGGGTCTTCCAACCCCAGCAACCTGGAGGTGTCTGGATTTTGACTTCTTGTAATTCTTAGCCACGGTGGCGCAGTGGTTAGAGTGCAGTACTGCAGGCTACTTCTGCTGACTGCCGGCTGCCTGCAATTTGGCAGTTCGAATGTCACCAGGCTCAAGGTCGACTCAGCCTTCCATCCTTCCGAGGTGGGTAAAATGAGGATCCAGATTGTTGGAGGCAATAGGCTTACTCTGTAAACTGCTTAGAGAGGGCCGTAAAGCACTGTAAAGCTGTATATAAGTCTAAGTGCTATTGCTAGTGTCGGTCATTCCTTCCTTCCTTCCTTCCCTCCCTCTGCCCACTGCCAGCAGTTTGATCCTGATTGGCTCAAGGTTGACTCAGCCTTCCGTCCTTCTGAGATCGGTAAAATGAGGAGCCAGATTGTTGGGAGCAAGAGGCTGACTCTGTAAACCGCCTAGAGAGGGCCGTAAAGCAGTGTAAAGTGGTATATAAGTCTAAGTGCTATTGCTATTAGTGGCAGCCATGCTGGTTGGTAAATTTGGAGAACTGAAGTCCAAAACCATCATCAAAGTAGATGAGAGTAGTAATAGAGCCTTTCTTGAAGGTGGTTTAGAAATATAAAACAAAAAGCAAACGAACAAACTAGCTAGGTTTGGGAGACATCTCTGTAGAGAGAATACCTAAATATCCAAAAGGAGAAGATCCCTGGTATAGATCAATTATATTTGACCAGAAGGTGGTCAGTGGGTACCATCAAATGTTATTACGTTATTATGCCGCCATGTTGGCAACCTCTGCTTTAACCAGTGTGTGGAATTAAGCTATTAAGCCTTCTTGGGCTCTACCTAGATGCAAGACTGTCTAGGATTCACATCCACCCTGCTTTTAATTCCAAGGAAAAAGAAGGTGGGACATGTTGAATATATGGGACAAAGAAACAGCTGATATGTCTTATCAGCTTTACTCCTAAAACTTCACTATGGGACAGGGGTCACCAACCTTTCGAACCTCAGGGACCACTAAATTCATAATTTTAAACCCTGTGGACCACTAATATGATCTGCCTAATGACCGGCTGGGTGGGTGTGGCTAGGTGGTCATGTGACTGGGTGGGCGTGACCAACATAATGTCACTCACGTCAAGGGGCGCCTCTCCTCGGCCCTCCCCTCCCAGCCACTCCTCGCCTGCCCGGGTTCTTTAGGAAGCAGTTATTGGAGCTAAGCAGCCACCATGAGAAAGAGTTGGCAAAACAGCTGGTTCAGTTCAAATTGGATTTGGCTGAGAAGGAGGCTCAGCAGAAGCACCTCACTGAGGACTAGGAGCATAGGCTTTCCAAGCAGAGGGAAGACCTGCGGGTGTGCAAGGCCACCTGGAGGCTCAGTGGGCTGAAATGATCAATCAGTTCCAGGCCATGATACAGTCCTACTGGAACGAGGCCCTACAGCTCTTCGCCACCAGTGGCACTTCCCTCCAGCCTTCGCCCGAAGTCCCGCACCAGGAGGCCAAAGCAGACCCCAACTCGGAATTTCTGCCCCCCTCCGACCTACACAAAAAAACCCCGAATGGGGAGACTCTCTGCAGCAACACAAACGTTCATTGCACATATCCGGCCCAAGGGCCATCGTTTGAGGACCCCTGATTTAGTGCAATATAAAAAATGCACATAATTTTTCTGCGGACCACCAAAATTTTCTCACGGAGCACCAGTTGGTGACCGTTGCTATGGGAGATGCTTTTTTGAAGCATTTAAGCTTTGTTGTTGTTGTTTTTTAAATCCTCAACCACCTGGATAAGATACGTTTTGGGAAAAATGTTGGTTCCAGAAAGAATGACCCACAGAATTGATCTATATAACCGACCTTTGTGCTTGAGGATTTTCAATCCTTCAACACCCTTTTGTACTTTTCCCAAATGGGGCCCATGGTGAGCATCTTTGAGCTGTGCTGGTACAACAGAGGCAGTCTGGCAAAACGATGAAGCGGCTTTTACCCTTCCCTCTCTGACCAAGATTCCCAAGAAAAAGACCAATCTTACCGAAGAACTGAAAATACTCGCGCCATCTTCCCAATGGCCCTGATCTTATTCCTGATGATCTCTTTACGGGCAGTTGTGCCTCCTTAGGGAAAGAAGAATCAAAAATGATTTTTTTTTAAAAAAAGAAAAAGAAAGAAAGAAAGAAAAAAAGAAAAAAAAAGGATGAGGTACAAATCATGCTTTATAGGCTCAGTTGATGCCGGTATGCAGCATCTACTTGATTCTAGGAAAGAGAAACCAGATTACAAATTTACAGCTAAAATCGCATTAGTCGGTTACGGAAAAAGTCACGATCAGAATGGAAAGGATAGCGAGTGACGGACAAGGCGACACACAGGAGAAGTCCAAAAGGGGGAGGAGAAATGACCACAGGAAGGAATATGCCAAGTGTTATTTCAGAGCAGCAGACCTCTCTTGCTTCCTCACCAGTGGGTCTGACCACACAACACAGGGGAAGTAACATGAATGACTCAGCCAGAGAGACACAGCTGGGCAAGGCGAGGAACACAATGACAAGACCGAGTGAAGGTGAGAAGGATCCCGGGCTGGGCTTGCAGAAGGGAAAGCGGTCATTACAAGCACTCTCTTCGGATGCAGAAAAGGGATGGCTAGAACTTTTGCGGCCTCGTTCAAGCCCCGCACCAGGAGTCCAAAGCAGACCCCAACTCGGAATTTCTGCCCCCCTCCGACCTACACAAAAAAACCCCGAATGGGGAGACTCTCTGCAGCAACACAAACGTTCATTGCACATATCCGGCCTAAGGGCCATCGTTTGAGGACCCCTGATTTAGTGCAATATAAAAAATGCACATAATTTTTCTGCGGACCACCAAAATTTTCTCACGGAGCACCAGTTGGTGACCGTTGCTATGGGAGATGCTTTTTTGAAGCATTTAAGCTTTGTTGTTGTTTTTTTTTAAATCCTCAACCACCTGGATAAGATACGTTTTGGGAAAAATGTTGGTTCCAGAAAGAATGACCCACAGAATTGATCTATATAACCGACCCTTTGTGCTTGAGGATTTTCAATCCTTCAACACCCTTTTGTACTTTTCCCAAATGGGGCCCATGGTGAGCATCTTTGAGCTGGGCTGGTACAACAGAGGCAGTCTGGCAAAACGATGAAGCGGCTTTTACCCTTCCCTCTCTGACCAAGATTCCCAAGAAAAAGACCAATCTTACCGAAGAACTGAAAATACTCGCGCCATCTTCCCGATGGCCCTGATCTTATTCCTGATGATCTCTTTACGGGCAGTTGTGCCTCCTTAGGGAAAGAAGAATCAAAAATGATTTTTTTTAAAAAAAAAAAGAAAGAAAGAAAGAAAGAAAAAAAGAAAAAAAAAGGATGAGGTACAAATCATGCTTTATAGGCTCAGTTGATGCCGGTATGCAGCATCTACTTGATTCTAGGAAAGAGAAACCAGATTACAAATTTACAGCTAAAAATCGCATTAGTCGGTTACGGAAAAAGTCACGATCAGAATGGAAAGGATAGCAAGTGACGGACAAGGCGACACACAGGAGAAGTCCAAAAGGGGGAGGAGAAATGACCACAGGAAGAAATATGCCAAGTGTTATTTCAGAGCAGCAGACCTCTCTGGCTTCCCACCAGTGGGTCTGACCACACAACACAGGGGAAGTAACATGAATGACTCAGCCAGAGAGACACAGCTGGGCAAGGCGAGGAACACAATGACAAGACCGAGTGAAGGTGAGAAGGATCCCGGGCTGGGCTTGCAGAAGGGAAAGCGGTCATTACAAGCACTCTCTTCGGATGCAGAAAAGGGATGGCTAGAACTTTTGCGGCCTCGTTCAAGCCCCGGTTTAACGTCTTAGGGCTAAGCCCACTCCCTTTTACTACACAGACCAAACATGGATCAAAAAGAATGGAGACTTGGGGTGGGGGTGGGGGAAGAGACGGGGTTCGACTACAAGCTGAATGGCAGATACATCTACTCTGGAACCGAGATCTAATTTTTGCTTGTTGGTTATGATGACCCAACTAGGCATTAAGAACAGGACAAGCCAAAACTGGAGATCTGACATGCACCAATGGACCCAGCCATGCATAAGGTGGCTGCATTCAAAAGTCAAGAGAAATGTGACCCCCACCGCACACCGTT
The DNA here is from genome assembly GCF_028640845.1 of Ahaetulla prasina. Taxonomy (NCBI): domain Eukaryota; kingdom Metazoa; phylum Chordata; class Lepidosauria; order Squamata; family Colubridae; genus Ahaetulla; species Ahaetulla prasina. The sequence continues at coordinate 4,622,625 of NC_080547.1, read as the reverse complement.
CATGTTCCCGGAGGAACAAACCAAGGTTAAAAAAAAAGAAAAGAAAAGAAGAAACAACAAAACAAACGCAACCACGTTCATGTTAAAACTGAAGGGGGGGGAGGGGGAGAGAGAAGGGAAAATGGCAAAACTGTCCAACTAGTCAGCTATTCAAAAAATCCACTCCAAGGAAATCTGGTGGCACAGGCAGTGAGAATTAAGCTTTTAGCAAATTCTAGCTGGGTACCTTTCGGATAGCTTGAAATGTAGTTATCTTCAGGGAGAAGAGACACCAAGTATACAAGGAGATGAAGATAGAGATAGAAGAAACAAATTTAATTTCCATGGGAGGGAGTGAAGAACATTTTTAAAAAAAACCCGCAATGGGGCAAGGAAGGAGTTTTCTTTTGCACTTCTGCTCATCTAGTTAAGTCTTCCTCTCTTTTACTAAAAAAAAACCTTATTCGCCAAACTCTGCTCTGGACGGCAATCAACTTGACTTCTGCTTTTCACACGTTATCACGTTAAGTATTACTAAGGGCTCAAAAAATGAGGTTGATTTTATTCTTGAAGCGTACGCAGAAATGGCGGAACTAAAAAAGGCACTGCTTCCACAATCTTTTTCATCTGTTAACAGCATTCAAACTAGACGGCAGACGATGTTTATGTTCCCAACGAAATATTTTCGGGGTTACACGAGGCTATCAAGTGCTCCCAATTGTATTTTGGAAGAGCCAAAACAAGTTCCCAGAACAACCCACAATATTGCCAGGCATGCAACTTAACACACGTATTTTGCTTAAATTGTTTTAGGCATTGATAGGATTGTCTTCACGAACTGCAAACTTCATGGTCCCATCCTGCCCAAGATACTTCTGGAGTTAAGCTGGGTTTTTGGTGGGTTTTTTTTTTTAAAAGCACATAAAAGATGGCTGCAGGTGATAAGTACCCTTTACCTTAAATATGACATTGACTGGACCAGATGTTGATGACTAACTGATCGAGTCAACTTCATTCACAACTCCGTCAACTTCTCCTGGAAACAGGAATGGGAGCAATGCACGGGAAGAGCAGAGAGCATTCAAGCTTTCTACCTTGATCAAACTTCTTCTGTTTAAGTCTCCCTTTCAGTTTTCACAATGTTGATACAAAGAGCAAGCTGATAGGTCAAAGATAAAGCCACGATAGTAGAGTGGTGGATGGGGAGAAGGGGTTAGTAGTTCTTTATGCCCAAAGAAATAACTGCCTGTAAACCAGCTGAAGATAGATAAAGCAAGCTTAACTTATGAATGAAAAAAAAAAATGGCAACAAAACGGTGCTAAGAAAAAGGCTGCGTATTCAATATTAGAATCCCACTCTCTCCGGATTTACTTGAAACTACCCAAGACCCTGAAAATGTTACAAAAGGGCCGTTACCGTCCAATATTTCATCTCCGTCTGAAATCAGCTCATCATCCGAGCAGATGTTGAGAATGTTCACCAGCATCTCTGTAACTGCAGGAAGTAGAGAGAAAAAGTGATGAAGCGGCAACATCAAACGGTTGTTTGCGTCCCTCTTGGGATACGACATAGAACCCATCATGCTCTATCAGGATATGACAGCCCGAGACCTTCTGCAGCAAAGGTACACGCTGCCCAATGGGGACACCTCCTGGAGACCTTCCCCCCTGGTCACCGCTGCCCTCCAGGGGAAGCTGGTCATTCTGGACGGCCTTCACCGAGTCAACCCAGGCACGCTAGCCGTCCTCCAGAGGTTGATTCACGACACAGAGAGATCACCCTTTACGATGGTACCCGGTTGTTGAGGGAAGACAGATACCGGAAGCTACAGGAAGAACTTCAGATCTCAGCTGAGGAATTAGAACAAAGGGCTATTTTTCCCATCCATCCCTCCTTCAGAGTAATCGCTCTGGCAGAACCGCCTCCTGTCGGAAGTACCACTCAGCAGTGGTTGGGCCCCGAGCTCTTTTTGTTTAAAAAAGTTTTATTTTAACATTCTTATCCAATAACATATTTAATGTACCATCATATACAATTAATCGGATCTGCCCGGTCACCACCCCCTTCCTTTTACTCTCCTTCTCTACCTTCTTCTACTTTCCACAACCATCCTCCCCCTCTCTTATCTACATCCTCTCCTCCTTCCTCCCTACTCCTTTCTTCTCCCTCTTCTATCCCTCTTCCTTCCTTTCCTCTTCCTCCTCTTCTCTTTCCTACCTCCTTCTCTCTTCTACTTCCTTCTTTCCCATCATTCTGAAGTGGTAGCCAGGCAGCTCCGATCTTACATTAATTATACATCTTCAATCATCTTTGTACAATAGCTCTTAACGCTATTCCTGTTCCATTATATGAAGCCGCTGAGCAAGAACCAAGAAATTAAAGTTATTAAAGAGATGGCTCCGAATGTGGCCCGTGCCTCGGCCGAGAAGCTGCTGAAGTTAACCCACAAGCTTCGCGAGACCAACGATCCCACCGCGCAATCTCTGGCCGCCTCCTTATCTACCCGCCAGCTTTTGAGAATCTGTCGGCGTCTCTCTCACTACCCAGATGAGAGCCTCCACCACGCTATCCACAAAGCTTGTCTTTCTAGGTTTTTACCTAGGTCCCAAAGTTCTTTGCTTGCCTACTAAGGCAGGGGTCAGCAATGTGGCTTTTGCACTCCTCTGCTGTGGCTCCCTGTCACTCAAAATATGCATCACAACTGCCAATGTGTGACACCCGCCGACATGCAATTTATCGAGTTTTTCAACCCCTGCGCGGTAGGCCAACCATGGATGAATCCAAGAAAAGAAAATTTTCAGAAGAAAACAGAATGTTTAATTTCAACTACATATGCTAGTTTTGTGGCCGCTCAAGAAATAGTCAGGCACGGGAACAGTTTTGTGGCTCCCGGTGTTTTCTTTTCTGTGGGAAATGGGTCCAAATGGCTCTTTAAATGTTGAAGGTTGCCGACCCCTGTACTAACGTATAGAATTCTTTATTGGCTAAGTGTGATGAGACACACAAGGAATTTGTCTCCGGTGCATAAGCTCTCAACGTACATACAACAATAGTGATAGATCCTTATCACAGTCACTGTAAAAAATACATTCATCATAAAACATTAGATACAATACTTAGTGTTAGTCATGGGTACTAAAGAAGCAATCAACACAAATCATACTAGGATACTAAGTAAATAAATATAAAGTAGCTTTAATATTAATGAAAAGAATAATCCATCTGATCTGCTTGGGCTAAGTGGGATTGTATACATAATCAGTCCGCCCAAGGGGAGCTCAGGGGGACCCAGACAACGCTTTTAGATGAAGCCTCCTCGCTTCTCCTAATGGAGCAGCCTTCTAGTGCAGGGGTCTCCAACCTTGGTCCCTTTAAGACTTGTGGACTTCAACTCCCAGACTCCCTCAGCCAGCAAAGCTGGCTGAGGAACTCTGGGAGTTGAAGTCCACAAGTCTTAAAGGGACCAAGGTTGGAGACCCCTGTTCTAGTGGGAGTGAGATCAGCAACAGCTCCGATTATTTCAAAAAGCGATTCCAAATCGAGTTATTCCGTAAGGCCTTTTCAAAGCTGGCATCATCTCCCGTGGATGATGTCAATGGCCGGCTGAATGACGATTAAATCCGTTTTAACTTTTTAAAAGTTGTAGATTTATTAGGCTTTTATCTAATAAATTGTTGTTGTTGTTTTTGCATATTATTATGGTCATAACCCACCAGGAATGTTTTGGACTTGGGGATACATAATTAAGTCACTACGGTAGAAGACGGAAGCCACGTTCTTTCTGAACAAATAAAATGACTGTTCGAAATTGAATTGCATTCACGGCAGTGGTGAAATTCAATATTTTTTTTTACTACCGGTTCTGTGGGTGTGGCTTGGTGGGCGTGGCTTGGTGGGGTGTGGCTGGGGAAGGGTACTGCAAAATCTTGATTCCCACCCCACTCCAGGGGAAGGATACTGCAAAATCCCCATTCCCACCCCACTCTGGGGCCAGCCAGAGGTGGTGTTTGCCGGTTCGCTGAACTACTCAAAACTTTCTGCTACCGGTTCTCCAGAACCTGCTGGATTTCACCCCTGATTCACGGTGTAGGAAGCAAGCGATATAATCTGCTAGTTCAGAGGCAGAAGCCATCTGTGAGCCAGGCACCAAGCTCTTGGATCATGATCGCATGACCGTTTGGACGCGGGGATGGCTGGAGCTCCGAGGAACAGTCCTAAGCTCTTCTCATTCAGCACTGTCCAAACTTTGATTGAATTGCTGAGTGTTCTGACCCAGCTCCCCAAACACGACAAACCCTCCTCAGTTAACTCAAAGATTCCTTTGTTAGGAGCTCCAGCAGCCCCAGCAAAAAGTCTCTCTCACACAGCAGGCTAACAAGTCCGTCTGGCTGGAAGATGAACAGTTGTCTGCCACATCTATTCCTCTCTGCCCCTTGCCTTTTATCCCCAGAGCTAGAGTGGGGCTTTGCTAGCAGTGGTGGCTCTTCCGTCCCAAGGGCTGGCCCACAGATTTCCACTGCTCTCCTCTCCTCTGCCTTCTGTGCATATGCGCGTCAGGCACTGGACTCAGCTGTTCCTCCTCTTCTTCATCAGCCACCTCCAAACCTGGGGGCTGCTGACGCTCCATCTGAGACCTGATGGACAGCCCAGTCTCCGCCTCTCTCTCTCTCTCTCTCTCTCTCCCCCAGCTCCAGTCCCTCTTCCCCCTCGGAGCTCTCAGGCTGCCTTGATGCGGACCCTGACTCCCACGTCTCCTCCTCCTCCTCTGATTCGGCTGCTGGAGGGGCCGGCGGCCAACAGGCCACAACACCGAGCAACTGGTTGTAATCAGGGACTGCTAGTTATTTTTAAGTTGGACTGAACGCACTACAACATTTGATTTTCCTTTCATCTCATCTACCAGAAGATGCAATTGGGCAACTCCAGTACAGTGCTTGGTGGCACTCCTTAAACATAACGTGCTCCAGGATCTCTGTTAGGTGATGTTATTCCTGAAGTTAAGGTCTTCCTTGTGTTTCTCACAGGTTGTGGGCTTCTGAACTACAGGTGGCTTTAATTGAACTGGCAATTAAAGAAATTCTGTAAGTTTTAGAGCTGTGGAGAGTTTTAAGGATATTGAAAGCGGCAGCCAATTGTAGAGGCTTGTCTTTAAAGGCTCTACATTTGGCTGCCACTTTCAATATCCTTAAAGACTGGCATAAGGCTTTGCAATGGTTATTACTCTTTCAAGTCCCGTAATCCCCACAGAAGTGCATTCTCTCTCTCGCACACAGATGAGGGACTAAGGATAAGCTGTAGTAATACTTCCAATGTCTGTTATACGACTTTTAGGAATCAGAGCCAAGTCTATGGAACGAAGACTAAATTAGCTCCAGAAAAAAAGGGTATTTTAGGGAAAAACCAGCAAGAAAAGGATAATTTAAACAAATAAGCTTTGACTATCGAAGAACGGAGGCCTCTAAGGATTGTGTCTACTTTCTCAAGACAGAAATATTTAATCACAACTGCCATCATCTATTTCCCAGAACTAACAGAAAATGCCGATTTTGTTCAATAGCGCTTTTCAATCTGTTACAAATTTAGTCTAAATGTCCCACTACAGTAATGCTAGCCAGTAGCCTGTTTATTTTTTTTAAAAGGTTAAGTTGCACTGAAAACCAGATTTTGCATAGTTTCATCAAAATAGAGTGCCTTAGTGAGCAACAGAAGGCTCGGGATCTACATCTAGCCCAGGCTAACAAATCCTATTGTTCCAGAGGAATTTTTCCTTCACTTCTTGGTTGACCCTTTTACTGCTGGCGAGTGTTCATCCCTTACCCTTTTCTCCTACAAAAGGCAGAGACCATGTGAAAACATCCATGAAATTTGGAAGCCAGTATGGGTGCGGAGAGCAGTTGAATTGTCTGATATTCATGACGTTGTTTTCGTATTTTAAAACAGCAGCTGGAAAGAAAACAAAACAAGATGAGTGCTGATCCTGTCCGAGATTTACAGAACTCCGAAAATACAGTTCTGTGGTTAGGTAAGATATCTATTAAACAAAAGGAAACATGCCACCTCAGACAAAAAATGTTTTTTAAAAAATTATCTTTGCTAGAGGCCAACTGCTAAAGACTGAAAAGAAGACGAGCAATGCCACGTCCAAACGTATTTTAATGCTCTCTGATAGGAGCACTGGCCTTACATGCTCTCTTCTTCTAACCTACGGGTGTCAAACTCGCCGCCTCACGTTGCTGTCACAATACATCTCGTAACGTTTTCCCCATTCGTGGAGTTGGGGTGGGCGTGGCCTGCGCATGACGCACCCGGCCTGTGGGTGCTGTGACCCAGGCCCAAGTAGGTAGTAGGAAACTCAGTCAGTGTAAAAACAAAGAAACTTTATTAGAACAGCTGAGAATGAACTCATTCTCAGCGTAGTCCAACTAAATTAAAGCAAATTCCTCCCAACACAAATTCCTCAGTCCTATCACCAACCTTGGTCCAATTAGGCAAACTGCCAAAGGCCTTTCTTGGCAAAAGTTCAGAAGACGCCGATACGAAACAAATGCAACAAGACAAACCTATCAACGCTGTTTTCCTGGCAAAGAGCCCAAACACCATTGCTGGTCTGTTTTAAGCCTTATGGGAGGGGCCAATCATCTCTTGGCCTTACTCCCGAGTCGTCCTCTTTGCTTGAGCTGCTCTTGCCTTCTGGCAGCTCTCCTCATGCGTGCGCTAGGAACAGGCTCCTCCTGTTCCTCTGCCTCACCACTGTCAGCCTCTGGAGGCTCTGGAGTCCGCACATCATTCCCCGATGGCCCTGTCCCAGATGCAGAGCCCTCATCAGGGCCTTCCCCAGCCTCCATGACTGGCCCATGTTCTTCCTCAGCCTCATCGCTGTCTGACTCCGTTGCCAGCTCCGCAGGCTGCTGGCGGACCACAACAGTGGGCCTCCAATTTGACACCCCTGTTCTAACCTGACTGCAAGGAATCATTAGCTTCATTTTTCAGGGGCGGAGGTTAAATGTAACCCTTGACTTACAACGGTTCATTTAGTGATGGTTTGAAGTTACAATGACACTGAAAATGTGACGTATGACCGTATTTCACGCTTACGGCCGTTAGCAGCCATCCCCATGGTCACATGATCAAAATTCAAACTCTTGGCAACTGACTCATATTTATGACGGTTGCAGTGTCCTGGGGTCACGTGATCCCCTTTGGTGACTTTCTGACAATGGGGGAAGCCAGATTCACTTAACACCTGGATGACTAACTTAAAGAACTGCCGTGATTCACCTAACAATGGTGGTCGGAAAGGTCATAAAATGGGGAAAAATTCACTTCACACGTTTCACTCAGCAACAGAAACGGGTTCAGTTGTGGTCGAGGACTACCTGTACTTTATATCCGAAGTAGAAATAACAGAGGTAGTTTCCAATGATAAGTTTTACAAGACAGGTCATTCAGATCAACTGAATATATTACCAACTATCGTATTTTTCGGAGTATAAGTTTTCCCCCCGGAGTATAAACCTTAGTTTTTGGGGAAGAAAATAAGAAAAAAGCTGTTTGGCAGGTGGATTGGCTTCCTGGAAGTTGGAAGCAGGAAAACTGGCCTCTAAAATTCAGAGGTGAATTTTAGCAACAGGTTCCTTGGTTGTGAGCTATGTGCCTTGCTTTTTTTTTTTTTTTTTTTGCTTTTTTTTCCTGCCTCTGAAACTCCTTTTCAGAAAAAACTTTTTTCTGTCTCTGAAAGCCTCCGAAACAGTCTCAGACAAAAAGCCTCTGAAGCTCTGTTTGGGGGCTTCTGAAGCTCTGTTTGGGGGCTTCTTTTCTGAAGCTCTGTTTGGAGGCTTCTTTTCTGAAACTCTGTTTGGGGGCTTTTTTTCTGAAGCTCTGTTTGGGGGCTTTTTTTCTGAAGCTCTGTTTGGGGGCTTTTTTTCTGAAGCTCTGTTTGGGGGCTTCTTTTCTGAAACTCTGTTTGGGGGCTTCTTTTCTGAAGCTCTGTTTGGGGGCTTCTTATCTGAAGCTCTGTTTGGAAGCTTTTTTTCTGAAGTTTCATTTCTGATGCTTTTTTCAGCCTCTGAAATCTCCATTTGAGAAGCTGGGCGGGGCTACATAAGACGCACCCAGATTTTCACCCTCTTTTTTGGGGGAAAAAGGTGCGTCTTATACTCCAAAAAATACGGTAATTCTTAGTTCAGACACAGTAAGTCATAACTAGTTGAACAGCAAAAGAACTGATTTCTATCTCTTTATGGCCCATTAGAGGATAGGGACGCAGAAATATCAAAACCATGAACCCCAAATTTAAAACTGCCTCTGGATAAGGAGACGTACTTCCATAGGAACAGCATCCAACCGATTCTGACATTCAGTTAATATTTGTTAATCAGATTTGCTTTCCACCTGTTCCAAAGAATTCAGAGGTGTTTTTTAGTTTTTTTTTTAAACTGTCCTCACATCACCTCATTGTAAAATGAGGCTACTTGTATAATGTCGGCCAAGTGTTAGCAAACAACTCCCTCTTCCATGGTCTAAAACCTTCCTGTGGTTACATAAATTCTGCATATGGTCAGGAGAACTGGGAACGAAACCCCATCCCAAAACATCAAATTTGGTTCATTCAGCATGACAGGAAAAGTCAAATGGGGCAGCAAGGAGGAGGCAAGTTCACAAATATTGCAGACCAAGCTCAGGATCAGAGAAGATTGCTGTCCAGTTGGAACAAAAAGCACCCGAGTGAAACTACTTAGGGAAAAACTATTTAGCTTTGCTGGCTGAGGAACTCTGGGAGTTGAAGTCCACAAGTCTTAAAGCTGCCAAGGTTGGAGACCCCTGTCCAGGGGTGAAATCTAAAAATTTTCCCTATTGGTTCTGTGGGCGTGGCTTAACTGGTGGGTGTGGCTTGGTGGTCAGGTGATCCGGTGGGCATGGCCAATAATAATAAATAATAAAAATAATAAAGTATACAAAACTTGGGAGCGCACCGGTCTACCTTCTTTAAAAATAGAGGCACCGGTCTACTAATTGCCTTTTTTTGAAAGCGCACCAGTCTATCTTCTTTAAAAATAGAGGCACCGGTCTACTAATTACCTTTTTTGGGGAGCGCCCCGGTCTACCTTCTTTAAAAATAGAGGCACCGGTCTACTAGTCGCCTACAGCGCTGATCAGCGCCACGACAGTCATTTAAGGCTGTTTGCAGCTATATCACCACCAAGAGCTTCAGGGACAGAGAAGAGGAACAGTGAGGTGTGGGCGGGGGGGGGGCGATATTTTTGCTACCGGTTCTCCGAATTACCCGCCCCCCATCACTACCGGATCGCACAATCCGGTCTGAACCAGGAGCATTTCACCCCTGCCCCTGTCCTAAATAGTTAGGCTTAGGGTAATCGAAGCTGGCTGTTGAACTCTGGGAGTTGAAGTCCACAAGTCTTAAAGTTGCCAAAATTGGAGACCTCTGATTTAGGAGGAACATTTCTTTCCAATTCCAAATGACAAGAGAAAAAGGCAGCTTCTTCATAACTGCAGATGGTCCTCAACTTGCGACCAGAACTGACCCCAACATTTTCTTCTTCTTCTGTTGCTAAGCAAGACATTTGTTAAATGAGTTTTCCCCATTTTTATGGCATTTCTTGACATGGTTGTTAACTGAATCGCGGTTAGTTAACCTGATAGCTATGTTAATCTGGCTTCCCCATTGACTTCGCTGATCAGGAGGTTGCAAAAGGGGATTGCATGACCCACTGCAACCGACATAAGTATGAGTCAGTGGCCAAGAGGCTGAATTTTGACCACGGGGATACTGCTAACGGTCGTAAGTCTGAAAAAAGGGTCACCAGTCACTTTTTTTTAGAGCCGTTGTAACTTGGAACAGTCACTAAATGAAGTGTTGTAAGTCAAGGGACTTCCATTATTCCATTCTCCTCTTCCATGATAGTCTTAAGGCCGGGGAGAATTCCAACAATGGGAAAAGAGGAAGAAGAAACAAACCAAATGAGCCGTCCTTTTATACTTTTCTAATATACAGGGACGCGGTGGCTCAGGGGCTAGGACGTTGACCTTGTCGATTGAAAGGTTGGCAGCTCAGCGGTTCGAATCCCTAGTGCTGCCGCGTAACGGGGTGAGCTCCTGTTACTTGTCCCAGCTTCTGCCAACCTAGCAGTTTCGAAAGCACGTAAAAATGCAAGTAGAAAAATAGGGACCACCTTTGGTGGGAAGGTCACAGCGTTCCGTGCGCCTTTGGCATTGAGTCATGCCGGCCACATGACCATGGAGACGTCTTCGGACAGCGCTGGCTCTTCGGCTTTGAAATGGAGATGAGCACCGCCCCCTAGAGTCGGGTACAACTAGCACGTATGTGCGAGGGAAACCTTTACCTTTACCTTAATATACAGTAGTGGCCAAAATTGTGGAAACCTTTTGGGAAAAGTGTATTTTCTAAAACTAGCTTATAACACCACTTTTTTTGGAGTAGTACCATAAAAATTATATATCAATGGAAAGATAATTTAATCAAGAATGTCATGCAATAACTTTTATGGAGGATTTGCTAGTAGAATAGAAGTTACAGGATAAAGAAAAGTGAAACACGTAGAAAAAACAAGATATACAAAAATTATCACCATGTCAATTAATGCTTAGTTGGGCAACCTTTAGCATGAATGACAGCCTCACTGGAGAAGAGCCTAATGCTGGGAAAGATTGAGGGCAAAGAAGAAGGGGACGACAGAGAACGAGGTGGCTGGATGGAGTCACTGAAGCAGTCGGCATGAGCTTAAATGGACTCCAGAGAATAGTAGAGGACAGGAAGGCCTGGGGGAATGTGGTCCATGGGGTCGCAATGGGTCGGACACGACCCTGCAACTAACAACAACAAATGGCCTTACAACGTCTTCCCATGGAGTGAACCAAGTCTTTGAGTTCTGCAGCTGTTATAACGTGAAACCAAAGACTGAATGATGGCTTCTATTAACTGGGTTTTATTGCTGGGTCGCTTCTGACTAACAAGTTTCTTTAGTCGGCGCCATCCATTTTCAATTGGGTGAAGGTCTGGGCTATCCCAGGCAGTGGAATATGATTATCTTGAAACTTCCCCTAAAAAAGTGGTGTTATTAGCCATCAAACCTCAAAAATGCAATTTTCCCAAAAGGTTTCCACAATTTCGGCCACTACTGTAGAAGGAACACATGGTCACCACATTCCCAGCCAAACCAACCAACCAACCAAACAAAAAAACCAAGTAAAGATATTGTCCTTTTTTTAAAAAAAGAAATTTACAATAATCCAACTTGGGCACCCCTCACATACATTCAAGAGCTTACCCTTGTTATTATAGACGTCTAGGTAATTTGGTGCGGAAAAGATGGTGATGAGCGATGGAAAACCTGTGGTTTGGCTCTTTCTATACATTCGGTACCTGTAAAAAACAGAAAAGGCTGAGCAGGCGGCGATTATAAAACACCTAAACAAAAGAAGTTGTTAACCGTAACTTGTTATGAACCTACCCAGCATCCTGGGCTTCGTGTGCTCGAATCACGGATAACAAATTATTGTTTTGCAAAAATTCACAAATTGCAGGGTAACTGAAAGATAAAAAGGTTTTAGAGATGTGTTAGAATGTGCCGAAATAACCAATTATCTTTAATGAGAAGCTACCTGTGATTTGACACATATGGGCTTTATCACGCAGCACTTCAGATCAAAATGTTCCTGGATGAAATGTCAAACAAATTCTGGGAAAGTTAAGAGGGGTGGGGGCACCGCAAAAGAAACACAAACCAACCGTTTTTGAACCTCTGGTGCTTCATCTGAAGTATCGTTCTCAAATTCTCGATATAAGAGCAAGGTCTGTTTGTGAATGATCACTTACCAGAAGGTAAGTAACCAGTTCTTCATTATTTTCTCTGATTTATATATGGATGATTGAACTTTATCCAGAAGCAAAGAATTTAGACTGTGTGGAGAACAATTCAGTTGCGCCAAATGCTGCATTCTAGTGGATTATAATATAATGACTGACAAGTGTTGACAGTTATGACCAGTTTGCCATTCCTCAAACGTCCAAAAAAGTGACATTCCTCACAGAAATATTGAATGACCCTAAAGGCTGACTGGATAGGGCAGAGGTCGGCAACCTGTGGCTCTGGAGCCGCATGTGGCTCTTTCATCCCTCTGCTGTGGCTCCCTGTCACCAATCGGCTCTACAATTGATAGGGCTTTCGATTAGGACAGGTAGAAGGAAAAGGACGCCACACTAGGAGGAGACTCTATGGTGGGGTAAGCGGACTTCCGGTCGGCTCCAGAATTGAACGGGGGGCTTCTGGTTAGGAACTTTGTGGCTTTTTTGAGTGTTTAAGGTTGCCGACCCCTGGGATAGGGTCCCCTAATGTGGCTGAGTTCCGAAAACCCAAAGGAGTGAGCCCTGCGGCCTCATGCCGTTCCCTTTTCAGTTTAGAAACGTCGTTTGAACACTGCCTTACCTGTAGAAATAGGAGCAACCTCGAACAGTGTTGTGAGTGAAGTGTTCCAGGGTCTTCTCATTGCCATAATCTTCTGATGGATCAGACCACAGTAGGTCGCACATTGGACCAAAGGCTGGAGGCTCCTTAAACCTGTCTAACTGAAAGACAAATACACACCCGGAAAAAAAAAAAAGACAATTGTGAATGCAAATCTGTAAGACAAGAAGAACATATTATGAAGACATGCAGAACAGGCCAGGGGCAGAAAAGGTATCTATGAAATAGCACAGTCTATTATTGACAGAGTTCCCCGACCTTTCCGGCTTTGTGGATGGAGGGGTAGGGGGAAAAAGGAGAGGGGATGGTTTCACGCAAGCGGCGTGCACGCAGCTGCATCTGTGTGAACAGCAGGCACATGCGCCTGACACTCGTGCAAATGGCGCACACATGCCCATGTTTGCCCGTTGCTCATGCAAAGGGGGATGCGTGTACACGCTCGCCCCCCTGGCTTCGGGCAGCCTGGCTTTAAGTAGCTCACGGCCCAGTAGTGGACTGTAGCCCAGGGGTTGGGGACCCCTGCATTCTGAGGTATTTTTGAAAAAAAAAATCTGTTCTCGATACCATGTTCCATGAGAGGAATATCTACCCCATGGAAAGTAGGCTTAAGCAATGGAAAGTCACTTTAAAGACCATATTCTTCAGAGTATAAGGCACGCTTTTTCCCCCTCCTGAAAGAAGCTGAAAAATTGGGTGCGTCTTATACTCTAAATGTAACCCCACGCGGTACCCAAATTGGCTACGTGAAACAGCTGCTGACTTCTCTTACCCCTTCCGCGTTTTGCCTGCTTTAGTCACTGGAGCTCCCTCCGAGGATCAGCTGTGCTTTTGAAGCTGTTTTTCAGCCCCAATGCCAATGAAGCGATCTTCCGTGCTTTGCCTGCTTTTCTAATTGCTGCTGCCTCCGACCATCAGCTGTGCTTTAGAAGCACAGCCCCAACCTCAAAACCAGCGTGCGAGCTAATGTGCTGGGACTAGCCAGATGAATACTTGGTAGGCAGAATTCTCTCCCCCTCCCTATTTTCCTCCCCAAAAATTAAGGTGCGTCTTATACTCCGGTGCGTCTTATACTCCGAAAAATACAGGTAAAACCAAAGGAAAACTCGTCCGCTTAATAGGTTCTCTGAAAGGGTTAAAAATAAATTCCTTTTCAAAATGGTCCCTTCAGCATTGAGGGAGAAGACGTGGCCACTGATTACACGGTGAATTGTGATATAATCTCATCTATGAGTTTTAGGGAGCTTCAAAAGAAAAGTTTGAATTTCTGGACCGGTAATTCTGCAAAAAGCCTGCGAGTAAAACCCAGTCAAAGGTTGTAAAAATACCCATTTAATGGGCTGAAGGGTGGAAAGAGAGAAGAAAGGCCACTTACTCTCCTAATGTCGTCTAGGCATGTGATTTCAGGAGACAGCCCTCCGTGCACGCACAGAAACTGTTGATTCAAGAGAGCCGCGAGAGGAAGACAGTCAAATGTATCCATGCACGCATCATATACCCGCTCTGAGTATTTGATTCGACCTGCAGCAAGCAGAAGTGAAGGGGGGGGGGAAAATGCAGCTGTTATAAAAGCTGCAGATTTGCAAAGTTTCGGCATAGGCAACAGCTGATCTACAGACCAAAAGGCTTCTTCGGGGCTAAAGCTGGAAACATAACTGTTGTGGCCTGTCGCCTGCCAGCCCCCTCATCAGCTGAATCAGATGAGGAGGCGGCATGGGAGTCAAGGTCAGCATCAAGGAAACCTGACAGCTCTGAGGGGGAAGAGGGATTGGAGCTGGCAGAAAGAGAGAGAGAGGGAGAGAGAGAGAGAGAGAGGCGGAGCCTGGGCTGTCCATCAGCCCTCAGATGGAGAGTCAACAGTCCCCAAGTCTGGAGGTGGCTGAGGAGGAAGAGGAGGAATAGCTGCGTCCAGTGCCTGATGCGTGTATGTACAGTTAGCAGAGGAGAGGAGAGCAGTGGAAATCTGTGGGCTGGTCCTTGGGAAAGAAGAGCCACCGCTGCTAGCGAAGCCCCACCCTAGCTCTGAGGATGAAAGGCAGGGATCGGAGATGAGTAGAGGTGGCAGACAATTATTCATCTTCTGGCCGGCCGGACTTGTTAGCCTGCGGTGCTGAGAGAAACTTTTTTGCTGGGCTGCCGGCGCTCCTAATTAAACGAATCTTTGCGTTCACTTCAGAGGGTTTGTTGTGTTTTGGGGAGCTGGGTAAGAACAAGAACCGTGACTGCCTGCTCCTCCCTTTCTCTCAGGCACCGACTTTCACACTTACAACACTTGGGAGATTTTTAACCTTAGCTCGTCTAACAATAAATCCTAGAAATCTCTCACGGACCCCTTGCGTGTGTGTCAGAAGATTCTCAGTCTTTTTTTTTTGTTTTGTTTTTAAAGAAGTATACACAGCTCATGCTGTGGGTGGTGGGCAACAAATGGAGTTACGTCACTTCCTCCTGGGGGACGATGTGGGGGAAGAAACTCCAGAAGTCCTTGCAGTGGCACTTTGGAGGAAATTGGAGCAGTGATGAACATTTTCATTTTCAGCCCCTGCTGATCTCCTTACTGAGGAGTGACTGATAATCCTCTAGGGAACTGCTCTCAGCTTTTTCATTTAAAACCATTCGTTCGTTCATTCATTCATTCATTCATTCAGGATGAAGCCTGTGGAGGCAGATTTATAAATCGCCCTTCAGTTGGGTATTAAAGGACCATTGATTTGTTTCCTAGTATGATTTGATTGCTTATTTGTACCCTATGACTATCATTCAAGTGTTGTACCTTATGATTCTTGATGAAGGTATTTTTAGAACAGAATAGAATAGAATTTTTTATTGGCCAAGTGTGATTGGACACACAAGGAATTTGTCTTGGTGCATAGGCTCTCAGTGTACATAAAAGAAAAGATACCTTCATCAAGAATCATAAGGTACAACACTTAACGATAGTCATAGAATAGAATAGAATAGAATAGAATAGAATAGAATAGAATAGAATAGAATAGAATAGAATAGAATAGAATAGAATAGGAAAGGAATTTTTTATTGGCCAAGTGTGATTGGACACACAAGGAATTTGTCTTGGTGCATACGCTCTCAGGGTACAAAAAAGAAAAGATCATCAAAAATCTTAAGGTACAACACTTAATGATAGTCATAGGGTACAAATAAGCAATCAGGAAACAATCAATATCAATATAAATTGTAAGGATACAAGCAACAAAGTTACAGTCATACAGTCATAAGTGGAAGGAGATGGGTGATGGGAACGATGAGAAGATTAATAGTAGTGCAAATTTAGTAATAGTTTGACAATGTTGAGGGAATTATTTGTTTAGCAGAGTATGTATGTATTTATGTACACAGAGTATTTATGTACACTGAGATGCACCAAAGACCAAATTCCTTCTGTGTCCAATCACACTTGGCCAATAAAGAATTCTATTCTATTCTATTTGCACATCCATTCAGGGTAGTGCTTAGGTGCTGGTCGGTTTGGAAACCAGGGGACTGGGAGTTCTAGCTCTGCCTTAAGCATGAAAGCCAGCTGGGTGACTTTGGGTCAGTCACTCTCTCTTAGCCCAACCCACCTCGTAGAGCTGCTGTCATGAGGAAAAGAGGAGGAGGAAGGAGTATTAGCTATGTTTGCCGTCTTGAGATATATTAAAATGGCAAGATAAAAATCTAATAATGATAATTGCTTTACCTTTTCAGAATTGTCAAAGTACAACGTGAGTATTTTCTAAATTCAAAATGAACTTCTGCCAGGACCAAAGCCACATATTAAAAGTTTTACTGAAAGGAACATGGATGCTGTCACTGCAAGTTGCCAAAAACGGGAAAGCAAAACGAACTCATCACAAAGGACCTGGTTAATCTACATGCCGTCTAATTACTGGCAGGACTGATAGGTTTGTTATCGCAGAAGAAAAATAATGAAGAGAGTATATCCAGGTACCTATAATCTTGGCATCTTCCACTTACCATGTCACCGACTTAAAAATTGCACTGCTCTTTTCAATAGCAAGTAAAAAAGAAATGAGGGCAAAAATGATTCACCATCTTCATTTCCAGAATATGAATGGATTTCGTCCACATATTATTCATTTAGTTATTTATTTATATCCTGGCTTTATTATTTTTAAAAATAACTCCAAGACGGCCAGCAGACCCAATGCACCTTCGTCCTCCTATTTTCCCCACAACAACAACCCAGTGAGGTTGGGTTGGGCTGAGAGTGCCTGGCCCAAGGTCACCTCGCTGGCTTTGATGGCTGAAGTGGAACTAGAATTCTTCTGCTTTTTAGCCTGGTGTGCCTTAACTACTAGACCGCATGGCGCCTGCATTTTATTTATTTCTTGTGGAATGTGTGAATTCAGGGAAAGTGAAAAATAAGCAGGCAACCAATCGGTTTTATAAGCCAGGGCAAGACTGACAGCAACTGATGATTAGCCTATCAGCAGTCTCCTTCCTTTCCTTCTTACAGGGGTTTATGGGATCATCACTATCGTTTAACGATCCCATAATCCCTTGCAGGGTGGAGTCTGGGCAACTGAATAGAGCTAGCAGAGTGTTTACTGGCCAGATGCCCTTCCTGACGCCAATGCGGAGTTTTGTCCAGCAGATGTATTCTCATTGTGTCGAAAGAGAGAAATATCTGCCTCTACCTAGGATCGAACTCACACCCTCCTGATTGTGAGGCGCGAGCTCCACCTCTACGATGCTGGAACCAAACAGAGTAGAGAAACTTAAACAGTCTCAGGGGCTCTTGCGTGCCTAGGCAAAGCTAGGTTGAATTTCAATTCCAGAGTTTAATAACCCCAAGCAGGAAAACAAGAAGATGCAACGTTCACGAATTTCTAGAGCACAAGGAGGTTTTAGACAAAGCAGAGAAAGGGAGTTGTATTGGAGGGAGGCTGGGACACAAGGAGACACTTGGGGGTTTTAAGCTAATATGCTATTCCAGGGAAGTAATATTTAAATATGCAAGAAGAAAACTGAGGCCAAGGAACGAGGAAGAGAGGGAATTAAACACATTTTTATCTGCAGGGTTTTTAAACTGATCGAAAAGAGAATCGAACTGGGTTTCCTTCCCGAAGCTTTTATTCACATTCTTTCTTTTTTAGTTTCACCAGATGGATGGATGGATGGGCAGATTAGATAGATAGAATCAGTCAAGAATCTGCATTTAAAGGGGAAGCCCTCAATTTCCCTCTGATTTGGATACCAGCTGCACAGCTCTTGGAACGGAAAGCTCTTGGCAATAATTACAGGCTGCAGGAGTCAGACTGTCAGGAAAACAGTAAGTCAGGAGCAGCTCTCTCAAGTCTCTGTTGAAACGCCTCTGAGGAGGAGGAGGAGGAGGAGGAGGAGGAGGAGGAGGAGGAGGAGGGGAAGCTGCAGCATTTATGCAGCCTCATCAGCATTCACAACCTTCTTCTGCCATACACAGCCCATCCAACATCTTTTACTTACACTCTTGTTTGAAGGTGAAATATTCTGTGAGATGCCTGCACTCATGGTTCCCTCGGAGCAGGAAAAGCGTTTTGGGAAAGTTTATCTTTAAACTCCATAAATACAGCACACACTGCAAGAGAGACATTGAAGGCAGCAGGTGAATATGAATATATATATATATATATATATACCTACATACATACTTGTTTTATTCGGGTTTCCTCCCGCGTAAAATTGGAAGTGTCTTGCCGACGTTTCAACGAAGTCTCATTCGTCATCTTCAGGCTTCAGTTTCATGTTTCTGGGAGCAATGCTCCCAGAAACACGAAGCTGAAGCCTGAAGAAGACGAATGAGACTTCGTCGAAACGTCGCCAAGACACTTCCAATTTTATGCGGGAGGAAACCCGAATAACCAAAGACCGACTGACTGACCGACCTACCTACCTACCTACCTACCTACCTACCTACCTACCTACCTACCTACCTACCTACCTACATACATACATACATATATATATATATATATATATATTCTGAGAAACTTTTACTTTGAAATTTTTGGAAGATGTGTAGAAAGCTGGTTCCAAAAAACAAAAACAAAAAAACAAAAAAAAAACACCCAATCAAACGTAACAGGACCTAAGAGTAGGAATACTGGAAAGCATTTCATACCACATCAGCTTAATCATCGAGTCCAGCAGTAAACAATGACTCACTGGGGCCCTGGGAGAAAGTGAGAGTTTCCATCACTTGTTCCTTAACTGAGGGATCAAGGATTGAACCTGGAACCTTTGGCATAAATATTGTGAGTCTGCTAAAGAGGTTCAAACTGAGTGCCCAAGGCAACAGTGTGATACAAGAGAAATCATTGCTGTGGTCTAAAGTACCTTTAGGTAGGTGAAGCGACGAAGCACAGGTGTGAAAAAACAGGACAGTGTACCTAATGCAAGAGGGCCTCCTACCCCAGGGGTCTCCAACCTTGGCAACTTTAAAACTTGTGGACTTCAACTCCCAGAGTTCCTCAGCCAGCAAAACTTGAAGTCCACAAAAACGAAGCTTCTTCTCCCGTAACACTGTACTGCTAACTAGGGCATACAAAACCTTTGCCAGACCAATCCTTGAATACGGCTCGTCTGCCTGGAATCCACACTGTATATCGGACATTAATACAACTGAGCGGATCCAGAGGTATTTCACGAGAATACTCCTCCACTTCTCTGCTCACAACAGAATACCTTTAATACACTAGGCTTGAATTTTTGGGGGGCTTGGACAACCTTGAACTACGCCGCCTACGGTCTTGACCTAAGCACAGTACACAAAATTGTCTTCTACAACATCCTACCTGTCAACGACTACTTCAGCTTCAACTGCAATAATACATGGGCAAACAATAGAGACAAACTCAAGGTAAACCACTCCAAACTCGATTGCAGAAAATACGACTTCAACAATAAAGTGTTCAATGCCTGGAATGCTCTACCTGACTCAGTTGTTACATCCTCAAACCCCCATAGCTTTAATCTTAAACTGTCTACCATGGACCTCACCCCATTCCTAAGAGGTCTATAAGGGGGCATGCATAAGCACACCAGCGTGCCTACCATCCCTGTCCTACGGTCCCCATTTATTTGTACACATTTCATGTGCTCATGTCCATGTTTATACTTATACCTGTTATCTCGTACTTGTTTGACAAACTAAATAAATAAATAAATAAGTCTTAAAGTTGCCAACTTTGGACACCCCTGCATTATATAGTCAGAAGCTAAAAAGGGAGACAAGAGAAGATTCTCATGAGAATTCTACTGGGAAAATTAAAATCTTCAATAGGAGCTAACTAACTTATTCCGATGTTTCTCCGGATCCATAAAAATTGACATTTTCCCATAAGCAGGCCTAATAGATTTTTCATGCAAGTTCCTGCATGATAGTATTATGGTCTAATAGCCGTTGCCTATAAGCATTGAACATCATTATCTTCATTGGGTATTTTCTGGTTTTATTTCCAGTAAATGATGACTTCTCTGCCTTTTGTGTTTTTCTCTCAGCCACAAATAGCCAAAAGCTCATATAAAACAAAAAGCAAGCTTCTTCTCCCGTAACACTGTACTGCTAACTAGGGCATACAAAACCTTTGCCAGACCAATCCTTGAATACGGCTCGTCTGCCTGGAATCCACACTGTATATCGGACATTAATACAACTGAGCGGATCCAGAGGTATTTCACGAGAATACTCCTCCACTTCTCTGCTCACAACAGAATACCTTTAATACACTAGGCTTGAATTTTTGGGGGGCTTGGACAACCTTGAACTACGCCGCCTACGGTCTTGACCTAAGCACAGTACACAAAATTGTCTTCTACAACATCCTACCTGTCAACGACTACTTCAGCTTCAACTGCAATAATACGCAGGCAAACAATAGATGCACACTTAAAGTAAACCGCTCCAAACCCGATTGCAGAAAATACGACTTCAGCAACAGAGTGGTCAATGCCTGGAATGCTCTACCCGACTCTGTTGTTACTTCCTCAAATCCCCATAGCTTCAACCTTAAACTGTCTACCATGGACCTCACCCCATTCCTAAGAGGTCCGTAAAGGGGGTGTGCATAAGCGCACCAATGTGCCTACCGTCCCTGTCCTACTGTCCCCCTTATTTGTACTCATTTCATGTGCTCATGTCCATGTTTATACTTATACCTGTTATCTCGTACATGTTTGACAAACTAAATAAATAAATAAAATAAATAAGTCTTAAAGTTGCCAAGGTTGGAGACCCCTGCTCTACCCCATCTGTCCACAAAGCACTGTTATTCTGTGCTAATTTTATTTCTTCAAATTGGCCACTCTTCGTATTTTTTTTTTAGAGCCCACCCAAGGAGACCCTTAAACTGTTAAATAAAACATTTAGGTCCATTCTGTGTAAACTGCATTCAGCAGCATTAGTTTAAAAATCTTAAAATGTCACATGGAATTGGAACAGGAAAAGGAAAAAAAGTATATCAGTTAAGTACCAAATACATTTTATCAGGGGTGTCCAAAGTTGGCAACTTTAAGATTTGTGGACTTCAACTCCCCAGCAAAGCTGGCTGAGGAATTCTGGGAGTTAAAGTCCACAAGTCTTAAAGTTGCCAACTTTGGACACCCCTGCATTATATAGTCAGAAGCTAAAAAGGGAGACAAGAGAAGATTCTCATGAGAATTCTACTGGGAAAATTAAAATCTTCAATAGGAGCTAACTAACTTATTCCGATGTTTCTCCGGATCCATAAAAATTGACATTTTCCCATAAGCAGGCCTAAATAGATTTTTCATGCAAGTTCCTGCATGATAGTATTATGGTCTAATAGCCGTTGCCTATAAGCATTGAACATCATTATCTTCATTGGGTATTTTCTGGTTTTATTTCCAGTAAATGATGACTTCTCTGCCTTTTGTGTTTTTCTCTCAGCCACAAATAGCCAAAAGCTCATATAAAACAAAGCAAAATCAAATGTAAAGAAAATGCCAGAAAATACCAAAATATTATGTTGGGATATAAATTGCAAATTAATATAAAACATACAATTTTTAAAAAGCTTTTAATTTTAAAAGAAGAATTCCAATAACATTGTCAATTTAAAGACACTGAAGTAACTTGCAACAAAAAGATGCGGTTTCCCCCCCCATTTCTGTCTTGTAAAGATATCTAAAGAACCTGAAAGAAGAGTAGGATAAACACAGAATAAATAGACTGCTCGCTTAGTTAGGATACAGGAATGACACGCTAAAGAGAGTTAGAAATTGTTAGCTCTTGATGATTTAGAAAAGGATCCTTTATCCAATTCAATACTACAATTCTCAACGACACATTTCTAGATTACCAGATTCACTCTACTTTTTCAATTTTTTCCCTATTTAGCAGGTGTAAAGAACCTTTACAAAGGAAGACATACATAAGTAAATAAATTTGAGTTGACTGATGACAAACCAGTCCAAATAAATTGTGGCTTATTAAAGTTATGAGGGTAGCTATGAAGTCCTGAGTTTTCTTGCTGAGGCAGCCAAGAAGCAGAAGGGCAGAGAAGTCCTCAAAACTATATCCCAGAATTTCTCTGTCAATTCAGGAATAGATTTTAGTGGCTGGTTATGATGATCTGCAGAACATTTTTAATGTACAGAGAGAAATCATCCAGAGAAAAATCTGGGATTCATTTTCACAGTCCTGGAGACTCAATGAAAAAAAGAATGATCTGCTTTAGTGAAATTAGTATTTTGATATATGGTAGATGTATATTAGGGACAATATTTCCTAAAGGTGACTCAATTCACTTTATTATGTTGTAACTTTATTGTTAATTTATTCATTCTAATGAACGAACGAACGAATGAATGAATATGAATGTACGCACCTAAAAGCAAAGGGAATATATAAAATAAAAATAATCAATGAAAGAGCCTGAACCATCAGAAATATGAGTTATCGGTCAATGACTAGCAACATTTGAAAAAAAAAATACACCACCATATTAAAATCAAGTAGATGAGATAAAATACTAATGCAACAAAGATAAAACAAATGAAAATGTAACACACTGTATATAACTATAAATATCTGTGCCACTGTAGATCTAAAATATTACAATCCGTGAAGTAAAATAAATATCACATAAAACAAAACAGCTAGCATGTATTAAACTTGAAGTGATAAATAAAACAAAAGTGATGATTTCTGTGCTCAGTTATACCTTAATTTCATTGTGGCCGTACAGAATTTGACTACTGAACAAGAGATAAACACTACACTATTAACCAGAGCATATAAAACATTTGCTAGACCAATTCTTGAATACAGCTCGACTGTCTGGAACCCATACCACATTTCAGACATCAATACAATTGAACGTGTCCAGAAATATTTTATAAGAAGAGTTCTCCACTCCTCTGAATACAACAAAATAACTTATGCCACCAGACTTAAAATCCTGGGCTTAGAAAATTTAGAAATGTGCTGCCTTTGACATGACCTGAGTTTAACTCATAAAATCATCTATTACAATGTCCTTCCTGTCGAAGACGACTTCAGCTTCAATCACAATACACGAGCACACAATAGATTTAAGCTTAATGTTAACCGCTCCAATCTTGATTGCAGAAAATATGACTTCAGTAACAGAGTTGTTAATGCTTGGAATAAATTACCTGACTCTGTGGTCTCTTCCCATAATCCCAAAAACTTCAACCAAAAACTGTCTACTATTGACCTCACCCCATTCCTAAGAGGTCTGTAAGGGGCGTGCATAAGAGCACAAGCGTGCCTACCGTTCCTGACCTATTGTTTCCTTTCGTTATATCCAATTAATATAGTTATTACATACTCATACTTATATATATGCTTATATATTGTATAGTTATTACATGCTTATGCTTATATATACTGTGTGACAAAATAAATAAATAAATAAAGGATTGTGAATCTTTCAGAAGACGGTTCACACAGAAATTGTCTAGTCCCATGATGGCGAACCTATGGCATGCGTGCCAAAGGTGGCACGCACAGCCCTCTCTGTGGGCACGCGCGCTGTCGCCAGCTGCTCTTCTGGTTTACGGCACATGCATGCCCGGCAGCCAGCTGGTCTTCAGGTGTGCCAGAGCACTGGAAACCCAAAGACCAGTTGCATGAGCACCGGCCACCTGATCTTTGGGTTTCCAGCACTCTGGGCCACGTGAAGACCAGCTGGCCGGCACACATGAACGCACCAGCCACCTGGTCTTCAGGTTTCTGTTGCTCCGGCACGCGCATGCACATTCCAATTTGGGCACTCGGTGCTGAAAAGGTTCGCCATCACTGGTCTAGTCTTTCCGAAAATTTACATACCGTGGGCAGAATTTAAACAGATCTGCTATGCCTGAAGAATTCACAATGTCATAATACCGTATATGCGAAATAAGTTTCAATCTCCTTATCACCACTTGGCAGGTATGCCCAGCTCATGCAGTTTTGGAGTTTCTATCTTGCAGCAGTGGGTGGGTGGTCAGATATTATGCCTGGGCTTTGAACAATTCTATTCTCAGCTTGGGGAAAAGTCAGATTTTGTAGATACCTTGCTAGTTCTCAAGTGTCCTTATGAATCTTTGGGCGAGCAACTGTTTGGTTCGGTCCTGTCTTAAAGAAATCAAAAATGGTAACAAAGTTCATATAATGCCAGCTTCTGCTCTATTAGCTATTTCAAGGGAGAGGGACAAGGGAAGGAGGTTTAAGAACCTTAAACCTACATTAGAACAACAAATGTGTGTGTGTGTGTGTGTGTGTGTGTATTTGTTTTCTGAGGTTTTCGCGGGTGTTTGTATGTAGGTCTTTGGTTATTCGGGTTTTCTCCCGTGTAAAATTGGAAGTGTCTTGGCGACGTTTCGACAAAATTCATCATTATCAGGCTAGGTGTTTACAGCTTAGTGCTTCTAGGAGAAATGTGTGATGGCTGCTGTTTCTTCCTTTTAATATATATATATATATGTAGGTCTTGACATTTTCAGGTCTTTTCCCGTGTAAGGTTGAGAGTACCTTGGCGACATTTCGATGAGGTCTCACTCATCATCTTCAGGCTGGTGTCTTCGGCTTCGTGCTTCTCGAGCAAAGCGAAACTTTGAGAAAGCTTCTCAAAAAAAAAAGAAAGAAAGAAAGAAAGAAAGTCTCGAAACTTTCGAGAAAGCTTCTCGAGCAAAACTGCTAGCAGTTAAAAGGAAGAAACAGCTGCGATCACACATTGCTCCCACAAGCACGAAGCTGAAGCCTGAAGATGATGAATGAGACTTCGTCAAAACGTCGCCAAGACACTTCCAATTTTACATGGGAGAAAACCCGAATAACCAAAGACCTACATACAAACACCTGCGAAAACCTCAGAAAACACACATATATATATGTACACTATATACTGTTTAGACCAATCAGATATAACTTTATATATTCAGAACAATCTATACTCCTGATAGCATTGACCGCAGCATCAAAAAGAATGTTAACGGCACAAACAAAGGGGAGAATGACACTAGTAGTTATAAAGGCACAATTTGAATTCATTAACACAATTACACATACAATAGTGGCCAAAATTGTGGAAACCTTTTGGGAAAAGTGTATTTTCTAAAACTAGCTAATAACTCCACTTTATTTTTTTTGAGTAGGACCATAAAATTATATATCAATGGAAACAGTGCCGCTGGTGACCCCCAGGGGGAGAGCCTTCTCTGTGGCAGCACCGACCTTATGGAATGAGTTACCTCCAGGGTTACGCCAACTTCCCGACCTCCTACCTTCAAGCGGGAACTGAAGACTCTGCTATTCAATCGGGCGGGACTAGCCTAAATAGTTATTTTAATTTAATATTTAGTTTAATTTAATTTTAATTTAATTTTAATTGTATTAATCTATTTATAATTTTATATTCTAAGGGTTTTATATCGGTCTCTGACCGTTTTAGTTTAAATTGGCCGGTTGAATATTTCATTTTAAATGTATTTTAAATTTGGGATTTGTACTGTGTACCTATGTGTTTTAGATAAGGCTGTACACCGCCCTGAGTCCTTCGGGAGAAAGGCGGTCTAGAAATCTAATAAATAAATAAATAAATAAATAAATAAATAAATAAATAAATAAATAAATAAATAAATAAATAAATAAATAAATAAATAAAGAAAGAAAGAAAGAAAGAAAGAAAGAAAGAAAGAAAGATAATTTAATCAAGAATGTAATGCAATAACGTTTATGAAGGATTTGCTATTAGAATTGCAGTTATAAAGAAGAAAAGTGAAACGAGATATATAAAAATTATCTCCATGTCAGTTAATACTTACTGTGTTTCCCCAAAAATAAGCCCTCCCCCAAAAATATTTAAACACATGGGCAGCTGGTCCCCGCCATTTCCTCTGGTTAGGGAGACAGAGCTGGAAATCAGGTAAGACGGCAAGAGGAGCCCCGTCTTGTTCCACATGCCCCAAAATAATAAGACCTTCCCAAAAATAAGGCCGAGTGCTTATTTTGAGGTTCAACAAACATAAGACAGTGTCTTATTTTTGGGGAAACACAGTAGCTGGGTAACCTTCAGCATGAATTACGGCCTTGCAACATCTTCCCATGGAGTGATCCAAGTCTTTTAGTTCTGCAGCTGCTATAATGTGAAAACAAGATGGAAGGATGGCTTCTATTAACTGGGTTTTATTGCTGGGTCACTTCTGACTAACAAGTTTCTTTAGTTGGCTCCATAGATTCTTAATTGGGTGAAAGTCTGGGCTATTCCCAGGCCATTCCAGCAGTGGAATAGGATTATCCTGAAACTCCAAAAAATAGTGGTGTTATTAGCCATCAAACCTCAAAAATACACTTTTCCTAAAAGGTTTCCACAATTTTGGCCACTACCGTATGTAGTACCTATTTCATTTCTTCATTTGTATTTAGTCTTTCTAAGGAGTTCAAGATAGTGTACATGAGCTAAGCTAATTATGTTCAATATGTATTGGCTGGCATACATATGATAAACCATGAATTCGTTAGCCATGGTAATCTTTAAAACATGGTTTACAAGTCATAAACAACTGAATATTGCTTAGCTCCATGAACCATATTTGTGTTCGTGTTCACCTGATTGCTTCATATCAAGTTACAGGACTGTAAATTTTAGTCTCCCTGGTCGAGATAATGATTTCCTTATCTCATCATGCACGGCCTCTGCTCTAACAATGTTAACATCGGCCTTGCCTCCCCCAAAGCTTTTGAGCCTGTTTCCTGCATCAAGATACAATTATAAAAATTACCTCCGCTTCTATTTTGTTAAAAGGACATTAACAGAAACGGCTCTCTGGCAGATCGCCCTAAACCTCCCCAACCCAAGTGAAGAAAACCAATGCTGCCAATTCCCGTTCTTGAAAAAAATGAATGTGGCAGCTGGAAAAGCCAAAACCACAAAAAGCAGTTCCCGAAAATTGAGGAGTGAGATTCTTCCCGCATCCAAGATTGCACGGAACGTGTTTTTTTTTCTTGATCGTCCAGATGAGCAACCTGTTGTTGTTGTTGTTGTTGTTGTGAGCTTTGACAAAAGTCATAAATATTTGAGCTATGTTCCTTTATCTTTGCCAATTCACTTTCTCTCTTCCAAACCCACCGTCTGGCTTCCCCCTCTTTGTGGTCCGCTCCCAAATGGAGAAGCGCCGAAGACAGAAAGCGCTATTTGACTGGGAGGAACAGGGCTGCCTCTGTTCCTGCACCTTAGCACAGTTTCTCCATTTCCTTTGATCAAGTGGCATTTGTAGCCGCCCCGGCATGTACGGCTCCCTGTTTTTTTGAAAGATGAATACCTGGCTTTGTAGAAAAGGAACAGATGTATCATGGTTCCAGTGGTGGAATTCAATCTTTTTTTTACTACCGGTTCTCTGGGCGTGGTTTGCTGGGTGTGGTGTGGCTTGGTAGGCATGGCAGGGGAAAGATACTGCAAAATCTCCATTCCCTCCTAGGGGAAGGATACTGCAAAATCCCCATTCCCTCCCCACTCCTGGGGAAGGATACTGCAAAATCTCCATTTCCTCCTCACTCCTAGGAGAAGGATACCGCAAAATCCCCATTTCCTCCCCACTCCTGGAGAAGGATACTGCAAAATCTCCATTCCCTCCCCACTCCTAGGGGAAGGATACTGCAAAATCCCCATTCCCTCCTCACTCCTAGGGGAAGGATACTGCAAAATCTCCATTCCCTCCTCACTCCTAGGGGAAGGATACTGCAAAATCCCCATTCCCTCCCCACTCCTGGGGAAGGATACTGCAAAATCTCCATTTCCTCCTCACTCCTAGGGGAAGGATATTGTAAAATCTCCATTCCCACCCCATTCTGGGGCCAGCCAGAGGTGGTATTTGCCGGTTCTCCGAACTACTCAAAATTTCCGCTACCGGTTCTCCAGAACCTGTTAGAACCTGCTGGATTTCACCCCTGCATGGTTCCCTTCCCACCGTAGATTCTGAGAAAGGAATCAGAACTAATATGAAAGGGGCTCCATGCTGCTCCATACGAAAGACGGTAATTCCAATTTTGCAAATGTGATGTTTTGCAGCATGACCGTTGTAATATTTTGGATGTGTTTCCTAGCAGCACGTTGCATGTAATTTTTTCTGTGCAGAACTTCAACCATCTCAGCAGAATTTATGCCCCCTTCCTCCTCATCTCTTCAGATCAGCACAATTTTCTCCACCTTTCCCAACAGTTTCTTTTAAAATCCATCCACGCTCACTTAAGTAGTGCAGAGGCAGATGAGATGCGGATCCCCAACAGGGCACGTTGGTGAAAACCTACGTTTTTCTTGAAAGTTAAGAATTCCAGCTTTTAACTCCCCATCTCCCACACAAAACTGACAGATATCATAATTAATGCCACCGCTGAAGTTCTGCCTAGAGGAGAATTTGAAGCAGAATTTCAGCATCCATCATCAAAAACAACAATGGGAGAATTTTAAAGAAAGGCATGACTCATGCA
The DNA here is from genome assembly GCF_028640845.1 of Ahaetulla prasina. Lineage (NCBI taxonomy): Eukaryota > Metazoa > Chordata > Lepidosauria > Squamata > Colubridae > Ahaetulla > Ahaetulla prasina. The sequence continues at coordinate 4,594,196 of NC_080547.1, read as the reverse complement.
AGAGGCTGACGTGAGATTTTTGTCTCAAGTAAAATTAAAAATGTATTCGGTGCTTCCTCAAGTAAACCATTTAAGTGATTTTTAACAAAGCAAAAAGAGCTTTGTAAAAAAAAAATACTGACTGTTCTCAGGAGACATGCTTATCAGAGCATGTTTGAAAATACGCAAACTGGCATCTTTGAAGATGGATCTGGGTCCCCCAGTTGTATTTTAGTGCAATCCCTTGTTTGGCTTCCAAGGGAAATCCTCTTTCTCAGTCAAGTAAATAAATAAAATGAGAAAGGTTTCCATCCTAAAGGAATGTTCGTGGATTGCATTCAAACGTTACGAAATGCAGTGTTTCAACTGGAACCTATCAAAATATTAAAATCTATGCAGTCAAGCAAGATGTCCCAAAAGTGCTTTTTCAAAAGGCAACTGGACGTTCTTGTTTTTTCCTTGAACGGGTTTCTCATCCAAGCAGCTTTTTCAGTTCTGAAAAAGTCCAGTTGGCTTTCGAAAAGCACCTTCTGGATGACTGAGAATCTCCACCGACAATCAAACAAGATACACATTTTGAAAAATTAAATAAATAAGGCCAATTGTGAATCTTTTCAGATTCGTCTCCACTATCTTTTTAATAAATGAGGTCATCCTGACTCCTTCAGTAATTTTAACTGATTTATCGGCCAGAGAAAATCTGTGAATATTAGCATGTTACATACATTTTTTTTAAAAAAAAATATCCTTTGGAAAGCTAATGACAATGAAGTAAAAAAGTTTGAATCCCACCACTGGATGGGAGCACACAATCAAATCAAATCACCGATCAATCAATCTTTACTGAATGAAAGCCTTAAAAAGATCACAGCTGTCCTGCTTTGTTATTTCAGATGCAAGCCAGAACCAATAATATCTAACCAATCTTCTCTCCCTGTAGTAGCGACTCATGACCGTAGCAGAAGACGGAATTTTTCTCCATCCAAACAACTAACGGGAACGACCCAAGTTTATCAATGAAGCTTCCTTCCTTCCCCGCTCCCTCCCAACTTCCCCTTCTATGACAACGACATTAGGCAACTTGAGCTTCAGGATTCCTGGATCAAAAAAGGGCAGAGAAAATATTTATACAATTTCTATATTCAAGGATAACTACTCACAAGCCAAATAATTGATTTGCTCACTTTTTTGTGATGAAGCAGCATGCTAGACCATCTGAGCTCATTTGCTTCTCCTTTCTTAAGAAGGTAAAGGTTCCTCTCGCACATACGTGCTAATCGTTGCTGACTCTAGGGGGCGGTGCTCATCTCCGTTTCAAAGCCGAAGAGCCAGCGCTGTCCGAAGACATCTCCGTGGTCATATGGCCGGCATGACTCAACGCCAAAGGCGCACGGAACGCTGTTACCTTCCCACCGAAGGTGGTCCCTATTTTTTCTACTTGCATTTTTATGTGCTTTAGAAACTGCTAGGTTGGCAGAAGCTGGGACAAGGAACAGGAGCTCACCCTGTTACACGGCAGCACTAGGGGTTCGAACCGCTGAGCTGCCGACCTTTCGATCAACAAGCTCAACGTCCTAGCCCGAGCCACCGACACGGTAAAATAATCCAGAAATGGATAGCTTTTGTGGACTAGGATTAGGACAGTGTTGGCCCATGTTTTCGGCACCAAGTGCCGAAATGGGAGCATGCGCTTACGCATGCCAGAAACCGGAAGAGCAGTGGCCTGGTACGCATGCGCTCACTAGGAAGATAATCTTTCGGTTTCCGGCGCACACATGCACACCGGCCACCTGGGTTGCTGGCACGCAAAGACCAGGTGGCTGGTGAGCATACATGTGCCAGAAACCAGAAGATAATGTTCCCGGACTGCGCATGCGCACTGAGCGGCTACTCTTCCGATTTTCAGCACTCCCGCATGTGTGAAGACCAGCTGGCCAGCATGCTGGAACCCGGAAGAACAACAGGCGACGGCTCACATGCCCGAAGAGATGGCTCTGAGTGCCACTTCCGGCACATGTGCCATAGGTACACGGGACTAGGAGAACCAACTGTTTGCAAGCATCACGAAGAATGACACAAACACGTTTTCCAATTTTAGATTGTTATTTGGGGACAATAACCCGTCTGCAGTAAACTAGAACAAATGCCTCTCCATATCCTATACATTACAAGCTATATTATATTTGAACATGTGCATAATTGAATATTAAAAATGATCACAAAGGTTTTCAAATATTAACCGTTTTTTCTCACTAGATTCTGTGCTAGGGTTTTTAGATCAAAATATGACTTATGCCTATTAATTTATGTTTTTTTTTTAAAAAAAAGCTATTGGTGTCAATTTAGCTATCACTGGTATTTGCAAAAACCGATTGCCTAACCATAGCTGCAAAATGAGAGAAGGAAGGAATGCTCTCATTTGGAATGAGACTGTTTGACTGGGCCCGTGATGCCTTGCCCTGCAATCAAAGGACTTTGTCACTATTTTTCTTACTGGCTTACACTGGAGAGGATTAATTAAAAGGGAAGTCTTGAAGCATGTCGAGATTGAGCAGTCCCAAAAGCAGAGTACAAGAAGAAAAAGACAAATCAGTGCTCAATTCAGACTTTAAAGTGCGAACCCCCAAAGGCTCAGCTGAATTGTCACCTCTATACTGAAGTAGCCTCTGTCCACGTAGTCTCCCAGGAAGAGGTAGCGTGTGTTATTGGGTGATCCACCGACTTCAAACAATTTCATCAGGTCAAAGTACTGCCCGTGAATGTCACCACACACTAGGGGAGGAATGATAGCGAAAACAAAATTACACACGAAGTAGGAAGCAAAGTCACCAAATCAACTGGGAATCTAGCTCTGCTCTAAATTCTTGAGTTCCACCCAGGTGGAACTCTTTACACTTTGGGTTTCACGGTATGGAAACACTTCCCCTCTTTCAAAAGTTAACAAGTTTTCCAATATCAAGCATACTTCATCAGAACGAAGCACATCAGAAAACCTTTCAAACTTTTAGCAGTCAGCTAGATCAGAGTTCCCCAACCTTTCCAGATTGGCGGCCCAGAGCTGGGAGAGGGGTGGGAGGAGAAAGAGAGGATTTTGGGGGGGGGGGGATGTATGTGTCCGTGTGTGTGCACGTGCGTGCACATGTGCCCACGACGTTCATGGTGACACGAGTGGGACTGCAAGTGTGCGCATAGTGGAATTCAATTTTTTTTACTACTGGTTCTGTGGGCGTGGCTTGCTGGGCGTGGTGTGGCTTGCTGGGCGTGGCTTGGCGGGCACGGCAGGGGAAGGATACTGCAAAATCCCCATTCCCTCCCCACTCCTGGGGGAAGGATATTGCAAAATCCCCATTCCTACCCCACTCTGGGGCCAGCCAGAGGAGGTATTTGCTGCTTCTCCAAATTTCCACTACGTGTTCTCCAGAACCTACTGAATGGCACCCCTAGCGCGCACTGGCCGGCCCCTCACGCAGCCCAGTGGTGATTAGCCCGTGGCCCAGTAGTGGGGACCCCTGAGCTAGATGACTCAGGAGCTGACTTCTAACCTGTGATTGGAGCTTCGACTTCAATCATTGTCTTCTCGTGTTTCAAGATGGCAGCTCCATCATTGATTATCTTCAGTGCTGCGTCCTCTTCCAGGCGCCCTTCTTTCACCAAATGGTTTTTTAAGATCTCTAACCGGGGCTTCCCATCATCAAAGACTTCTTTCAGGGTTAGCCGCTGAGTTGGGGGGAAAGGAACAGCTGGAAAGAGAAACAAATAGAGAACATTAAGAGAGTTTACTAGAACAACACAAATACTTCCAAAATAATAATTCCTCCACTAAATTGGGACAAGTGGAAATTAAGATGAATTTAGAAATTAATGTCCGTCCATCCCCCCAAAAGCACATACTAGCTTTTAGTGAATTTGTGGTCATTAGTAGGGAACTTATCACTATTTCCTCAAGTAATACAAGCATTACCAGAGATCTTGAAAGGAGAACTGTGAAAACAAAACAGCTGTTTGCCCTCCCACATTAAAATAGTTCCTATTAGAACAGGGGTCTCCAACCTTGGCAACTTTACGACTTGTGGACTTCAACTGCTGGCTGGGGAATTCTGGGAGTTGAAGTCCTCAAGTCATAAAGTTGTCAAGGTTGGAGACCCGTGTATTAGAACACCCATTATTCAGGTCTCAAAAAATATGGAAGGATACACAAAAATTGGGTAACACATTCATTTGGCAATGATGTTATTGAGAGATTGTGAAGATTCCAGAGAAAGTCCTATTTAACACAAAACTTGTTCTAATTTTAACAAGTGTTTTTTCATCCATTTCTCGGAGGGGAACATGGGAAGCAGGGGAAAGACTGTTCAGTTAAGCACCAGGTGAAAATTATAAGATTCTAGGAGGAAGAATAGTTCTACTACCATCTATCTACTAATTGTTAGCATGGGGAAAAAACCCAGCAAACTTCTCAGCATTTCTGGAAACTCTTATTAGATAGAAGAATTATGCCAGCAGACAAAAATTAAACTAAATAAAAAGTTTACCAATGTATATAAAAAACAAAAAATTGGCAGAGAAATGCTTTGACAGCAAGTGTAAAATGTGCTTTTTTATTCTCCAAGCTAAATTGATCACTAATACATATGTTTGTCTTATGTCTTAATGTGTCAAAAAATTTTTTTTAAATAAATAAATAAATAAATAAATCACTAATACAATGATTTCCACTTCATTTCAGAGGAGGAGGGCAATGCATTCATTTTTTTTAAAGTTCAAAAGTCTGGTGAAATGTAATATTATATATATTTATAATCAGAAGACAATTGGACAATCAAATATCAAAATGCATGCATTTCACTGGAAAATGGAGCGAGAAAGTTTCTAATAAAATCACATTTCTCCCTAATTCTACTACTGAAAGCCAAAAATGACATTATAAATGAGACAAATGTCATATATTCATTTCCATGTAATATGAAGCCTCATTTTTATCCTCCCATTCTGTAATTAAAAAGAAATGCCTCCATTTTTTTAAAAAAAAATGTAAATATGTTTAGAGAAAAGTTGAGTTCTTGATTGGAGAAGTTCAATTAAAAAATGTTAACATACATTTTATTTGTATTTTATTTTAATTTTTGCTTTTATAATATGGATCAAATCTTTTTATTTTACGGAGTTTAAATTTTTTCTTTGCTCAATGATCAAACATTTGTGTGACTCTTACAGAATGCCTACAACATTTTTAACACTGCATTTTAGAATGCAGCATTGCAAGCAAACTCTGCCCATAACCAGGAGTTCGATCCTAACCAGCTCAAGATTGACTCAGCCTTCCATCCTTCCGAGGTCAGCAAAATGAGGGTCCGGCTTGTTGGGGCAAGAGGCTGACTCTGTTTATCTGCCCAGAGTGTGCTATAAAACACTATGAGGTGGTATATAAGTGATTCTGCGATCAACGGAAAGCTTTAGGAAATGGCTATCGTTATTTTATGCACCTTCTCTTCAATTCCAAATGCGTCTTATTATCCTAATTTTTTACATATTTCATCCCATATACTTTACTATGATTATTTCAAAGGGTTTAAATATTTTTTTATGATTAATTTTATAAAATAGTCAACCTTTCATCTTTTCTTGATAAGTGTGGTAATCAAGAATTGTTCCCTTTTCTTGTACGACATGTTATAATTTGAAGACATGAAACCCTTATAACAAGACGCTGAGCTTGTCGATAGAAAGGTCAGCTGTTCGAATCCCTAGTGTTGCGTAACGGGGATGGCTCCTGTTACTTGTCCCAGTTTCTGCCAACCTAGCAGTTCGAAAGCATGTAAAAAATGCAAATAGAAAAATAGGGACCACCTTTGGTGGGAAGGGAACAGGGTTCCTTGCGCCTTTGGCATTGAGTCATGCCGGCCACATGACCACGGAGACGTCTTCGGACAGCGCTAGTTCTTCAGCTTTGAAACAGAGATGAGCACCGCCCCCTAGAGTCAGAAACGACTAGCACATATGTGTGAGGGGAACCTTTACCTTTACTTTATAAAGATATCTCACCTTGAAAATGCATACTTTTTTTGCAGTGAATAAAGCTCTAACTCATGCTCCTTCTCTAGATAATCTTCAAATAATTGATTGAGTTTCAGTTTAAATAATTTATTATAACACTATTTTGGTTGTCTTTTCCCTAAAAAATAAGGACATTTGGATTAGACTGTACTTCGAAAATACAGAGCTGATGATCCTTGATTTAGGCTAACAAATATATTCTTTTATTATGGTATTTAATTGTTATGCAAAGGACTACCACTGTTTTCCTTGCTAAGGTATTTTGATGACCAGGGTAATTTATGGCACGTAGCAACTAATAATAATTTAAAAAAGACAGTGCTGGGACTGTCTAATGCCTAAGAATATTTATCCATGTAATAGGGCTGTGTTACTTATCCTTCTCAGCTTTCCTATTACCTTCTCCTATTGCTATCTTGCTATAATATCACTTGGTTGTTTGTATGTATACTAAGAGCTTACACACCAGAGACAAATTTCTTGTGTCTCCAATAACACTTGGCCAATAAAGAATATTCTATTCTATTCTATTCTATTCTATTCTATTCTATTCTATTCTATTCTATTCTATTCTATTCTATTCTATTCTATTCTATTCTATTCTATTCTAAAAACATTTAACTTTTTATATTATTTAGTTCTGGTTTTTCTTATCTAAAAAACAGCTATCTGGAAAAAATAAAAACAGGAACAGCTTGGAAGGAACTAACCGAACTGTAAAATTGTGTATGCTGTGTTACATTTCTATATGTACATAACCAAATTGGTACAAAGTGTAAAAAGGAAAAAAAGTGGAAGCTAAAAAAAACCCACTGTGCATAACGTAAAGTTATCATACAGGTACTAAATCCCAAAAGAATTATTTAAATAAAAGGGAACGGAAAAAGAATCAAGAAAAACCAAAGGAAATAGTTTTACACAATGTATAGCTCAATCAGGAATCTGTTTCCTTGTGATGTCACATTATCCAAATAGGAAGCCAGATTCACTTAACAACCGTGTTATTAACTTAATGACTGCAGCGATTCACTTAACAACGGTGGTAAAAAAGGCTGTAAAATGGGGTAAAATTCACCGAGCAAATGTCTTGCAGAAATTTTGGGCTCGATCGTGGCCGTTAAGTCAAGGACTAACGGTAGTGACAAAATGTTGACAGGTTTTGCTCCGAGCAGCAGACTTTTGCTTACAACGGACCTTCCGCCGCGAACTGAAAACACATTTATTTATTCGCGGGGGGCTGGCTTAAATTTTGTTGGTTTTTAAATTTATATTATGAATTTTATGGGTTTTTAGAATTTTAAACGTTTTTAAAGTCTTAGGCCAATTGTGTAATAAATTTTTTAATTCTTGTCTTAATTGTATATTGTATTGTTTGTTTTTATTTTGGCTGTACACCGCCCTGAATCCTTCAGGAGAAGGGCGGTATAGAAATCTAATAAATAATAATAATAATAATAATAATAATAACAATGACGTCATATTCTTAGGATGAATTTTTGTAATGTAGGCTGCAAAACTTGTGTAGATGTAAAACTCCTGTGAAGTTCCCTTTGTGGCTCACGGGCGACTAAATCTGCAGAGGCACTTTTTTCACATAAAATATATGGATTTGTCAAATATTTTTGTTTGCATCATGTACTTCAGACCAGGGGGTCTCCAACCTTGGTCCCTTTACCACTTGTGGACTTCAACTCCCAGAGTCCCTCAGCCAGCAAAGCTGGCTGAGGAACTCTGGGAGTTGAAGTCCACAAGTCTTAAAGGGACCAAAGTTGGAGACCCCTGCTTCAGGCTATTTTTTTTTTTTTTTGGAGCACTGGCAGCAACAAGCTCTTTTTTTAAAAAACCATCCTTAAATATTCAAGAGAAGCAACTGGAGTTGCTTATGTGAACAGATGGCTGATCTTGGAAAAAGTTTTTTTTTTAAAAAATATATGTGCAAATCGTTACATAGAACAGTGCAAACCAAAAAGAACTCTATTCTGAGACGGATTCCTCTGACTGACATTCCAGCTTACATTCTGCCATTTGCTAGAACTTTAAAAAGCCTAAAGCTACAGCAATTGAAAGATGAAGACCTAAAATAACAGAGTTTGCAAGGGATCTTGGAGGTCTTCTAGTCCAACCCCCCTGCTAAGGCTTCTGCCTTGCTTTATAATGCTTCATAATCTTCTACCTTGCTTTACAACGAAAAAGAACAAGAACAAGAAGACAAGAAACATTATTAATAGGGATAGGGATAAAAGCGATAGAATCAAGATCACCTGAAGAGTTAATACCACTTTATAATGCCTTGGTAAGGCCACACTTGGAATATTGCATTCAGTTTTGGTCGCCATGATGTAAAAAAGATGTTGAGACTCTAGAAAGAGTGCAGAGAAGAGTGACGAAGATGATTAGGGGACTGGAGGCTAAAACATATGAAGAACGATTGCAGGAACTGGGTATGCCTAGTTTAATAAAAAGAAGGACTAGGGGAAACATGATAGCAGTGTTCCAATATCTCAGGGGTTGCCACAAAGAAGAGGGAGTCGGGCTGTTCTCCAAAGCACCTGAGGGTAGAACAAGAAGCAATGGGTGGAAACTGATCAAAGAAAGAAGCAACTTAGAACTAAGAAGAAATTTCCTGACAGTTAGAACAATTAATAAGTGGAACGATTTGCCTTCAGAAGTTGTGAATGCTCCAACACTGGAAGTTTTTAAGAAAATGTTGGATAACCATCTGACTGAGATGGTGTAGGGTTTCCTGCCTGGGCAGGGGGTTGGACTAGAAGGCCTCCAAGGTCCCTTCCAACTCTGTTGTTATGTTATGTTATGTTATGTTATGTTATGTTATGTTATGTTATGTTATGTTATGTTATGTTATGTTATGTTATGTTATGTTATGTTATGTTAATAGGCCAAGTCTCAAGGGTCCTTGAGTGGCGCAGACTGCTAAGACAGTCTGTTATTAACAGCAGCTGCTTGCAATTACTGCAGGTTCAAGTCCCACCAGGCCCAAGGTTGACTCAGCCTTCCATCCTTTATAAGGTAGGTAAAATGAGGACCCAGATTGTTGGGGGCAATAAGTTGACTTTGTATATAATATACAAATGGATGAAGACTATTGCTAACATAGTGTAAGCCGCCCTGAGTCTTCGGAGAAGGGCGGGATATAAATGCAAATTAAAAAAAAAAGTTTATGTTTTGAAACAGCACCTTACACACTGAACAACACTTTGGCTTCTTGAAAGCACTTGATAAGCTACCATGGACAAGCTAAAACAATTTTGCTGATTCAGATTGTTCTTCTTTCCCCTGAAGCAATTTCCTTCCCATTTCAATAATTTAAGAGGAAATGCTTTATGGTAAATTCGGAACAGCAATGAAAGTTAAATATTCTCGGCTATTTGGTGAGGGAATGCTGCAGAAGCTTCATTTGGTGAGTCTGAGGAATACCGCCAAGTCAGTAGTCATGGTGTTGATGATACCAGACTGGGACTGATTTGTTGTTGTTAGTTGCGAAGTTCTTTCCGACCCATCGTGACCCCATGGACAACGTTCTTCCAGGCCTTCCTGTCCTCTACCATCCTCTGGAGTCCATTTAAGCTCACGCCGACTGCTCCAGTGACTCCATCCAGCCACCTTGTTCTCTGTCATCCCATTCTTCTTTTGCCTTCAATCATTCCCAGCATTAGGCTCTTCTCCAGGGAGTCCTTCCTTCTCATTACGTGGCCAAAGTATTTGAGTTTCCTCTTCAGGATCTGGCCTTCTAAAGAGCATTCAGGGTTGATCTCCTCTAGGACTGATTTTTTTGACCGCCTTGCAGTCCAAGGGACTCGCAGGAGTCTTCTCCAGCACCAGAGTTCAAAGGCCTCAATTCTTTGACGCTCAGCCTTCCTTATGGTCCAACTTTCACAGCCATCCATTGCAACTGGGAAAACTATAGCCTTGACTATATGCACTTTTGTTGGCAGGATGATGTCTCTGCTTTTTAGTATGCAAAAAAGATTGAGGGGGGGGGGAATCTCTTGCTTTCCTAAAACCAAGGCAGCCAGGAAGGAGAAATTTGGCATTGCAATGATAGCTTTCTCAAAAAAAAAAAAAAAAATCCAATTCCACTGAGAAAACTGTATTTTAGGACATTAAAGGGGATCTAGGAAATTACAAGTTGCATGGCATTAGCAACAAAAATTTTACAGGGGAAAATTGTTAAGGACGGGCAACACATGAGAATATAACAGGAATCAAGATCAAAAGAGCTAAAACTGGAGCAATTATAAAGCCTTTAAAAATCCACCAATGTTCAAACCTCTAAGCACACATATCCAAATTGTGACCAACACGACGAGTAACAGAATCTCACAGACGAAATACTCATGAGAGAAAAAAATCTTTCTTTTTTCTAATCTAGGGTTCTTTTACAATCACCCCACAACTCCTACCGCACCACAAATAAAAATCTTGGCCTTCCACCTTAGTGGAATTTTCTGCAAGAATGCTTTTGATCCTGGCTCACAATCAAAAGGCTGACAAAAAGTCGCAGCAAACTTTAAAAGACTGGATCTGGAAACCGTTATTTACAATGAACTAGTATCATGAAGAGCTGCTGGCGGTTGACTTAAGATTTTTGGCTTGTTTGTTCATCAAACACTTCAAAGTTAGGTCTCTGGATGAATAAGTGAGCGTTTTTGTGCCCTCGTTCTCTTTCTGCAACTAACAAAATCCCTGCATTTCAGTTACAAGCCTACCCCTCAATTTATTTCTTTTGTCATTACCGCACTTGGATCTACCTTCATTTGTTTATATATTTAAACACTGTTTATAAAAGAGGTCTAAGTATAAATGAGAAACAAAGGAACACACATACTCAAAAATACACTCCGCTGAATTTGATAGAAGTGATTCCTAGTAAACGAGGAAAAGATTGTAGCCTAATTGTTCAGAGTTGCAGCTATAGAAAAAGAACCTGCGATAATATGCTTTGTGAACAGCAGGTCCATCAAATAATAACTGTCATAATATTTAGAGAGAGAGAGAGGGAGAGAGAGAGAAGCTAACGCAGAACTTGAAACCATGCTAAGTTCTTTAGTAGTGCCCGACTGAACAAAAGAATAACTTGAACCCAGTCTGACCCTTCACATTTAAGCAGATCAGATTCAAACTTGTATTTAATTTGCTGCTGTATTTATAGCCAGACTCCCCTATCCTAAGCATAATCTTCACCTTATGAAGCAACTGCTAGGTCATAATGCCTGAGATATCCGTCTACTTAACTGCACATACTTTTTAAAAAATGATTTGGAAGCAGCACTTCAAGCCTAAGTAAAAAGCTGCAACTTCTCTTTAAGGAGTCAATTCAAACTAGCCAGACTTTTATTTTACACGTGTGGGGGGGAGCTGCTTTAATAAATTGCAGATGGGTGCTATGCATGAAATCCAAAGCAGTTCTTCCAAATCTTTTTCTGAAGCACGCACAGGCCTAGGGCCTAATAAGGAGCTCTACTATCTTTCGGGGAAGTAAAGAATGAATTAAGGTTTTATCTAATTTATGCAGTGTGTTAAAATTCTTACCGGAAAATCTACGTTCTTATTTTCCCTAGAAGAGTATATTATTTTGCAGTCGTTCCCAAATTTAAAACACACACACAGACAGAGGAAGGTTGTCCACTAGCCATCTTAGTTTGGCATTAAAATACGCACATATTGTGAATCTATTACCCTTCAATTAATATTTTACAGCTTCAAGAGAGTACAGAATGTACATTTCCCAAAAAATGAGATTTGAATCAAACGATAGATCCAATACAGCTTAGCCCAGGGGTGTCAAGCTCAATTTTATAGAGGGCTGCATCAGGGCTGTGGTTGACCTCAGGAGTGGGCCAGAGCTGGGTTTCAGCAGGTTCTGACCAGTTCTGGAGAACCGGTAGCGGAAATTTTGAGTAGTTTGGAGAACCGGTAGTAAAAATTCTGACTGTCCCCGCCCCCCATCTATTCTCTGCCTCCCAAGTCCCAGCTGATGGGGAGGAAATGGGGATTTTGCAGTAACCTTCCCCTGGAGTTGGGAGGGAATGGGGATTTTGCAGTATCCTTCCCTGGATTGGGGAGGGAATGGGGATTTTGCAGTATCCTTCCCATGGATTGAAGTGGGAATGGAGATTTTACAGTATTTTTCCCCTGCCACACCCACCAAGCCACGCCACGCCCACCAAGCCACATCCACAGAACCAGCAGTAAAAAAGTTTGAAACCCACCACTGGGGTGGGTGGCCAACTGGGTGGGCGTGGCCAACTGGGTAGGCGTGGCCAGATTGACACTACTCCCCAAACTGCTGGCCCAATGTTCCCTCTTTGCATTGGGTAGACCAGGTTGAAGCGATGCAGGTAGACCGGGCCCCATGGGCCGGATCCAACCACATCATGGGCCGGATGTAACCCGTGGCCTGGTTTGACACCCCTGGCCTGGCCTATGGTGCTAATTTACATATCTTGATATATGGAGCAAAGTCCATGTGCTATCCCAGAAAGAAAATACATTTTAAAAGATTTTTAAAAAGAAAATACATTTAAAAAGATCTTTAAATAAATTAATAAGTTTAAAAAGCAACAAGAAAAACAAAAAGTAGAATCAGAATCTAAGGAGCGAAAAGCAGGCTGCTCGTATCAGGATAAAAACATAAACGGCATAAAAAGAACCTGTAATACAGACCATTTCCCCCATATTTAGAACATAGGAAAACAGGGTTGGAAAAAGGACCTTGGTAGTCTTCTATCTAGCTCAGGGGTCTCCAACCTTGGCAACTTTAAGACTTGTGGACTTCAACTCCCAGAGTTCCTCAGCCAGCAAAGCTCAGCCAGCAAAGAGTTCCTCAGTTCCTCAGCCAGCAAAGAGGAACTCTGAGAGTTGAAGTCCACAAGTCTTAAAGTTGCCAAGGTTGGAGACCCCTGATCTAATAATAATAATAACAGAGTTGGAAGGGACCTTGGAGGTCTTCAACCCTCTGCTCAAGCAGGAGACCCTACACACCATTCCAGACCAATGGCTCTCCAATCTCTTCTTGAAAACCTCCAGCGATGGAGCACCCACAACTTCAGAAGGCAAGCTGTTCCATTGATTAATTGCCTCAATGTCAGGAAATTTTTGCTGTATGCCGTAATATTTATACCGCTCCTTTTTTTTTTATTTACATTTATATCCCGCCCTTCTCCAAAGACTCAGGGCGGCTTACGCTATGTTTAGCAATAGTCTTCATCCTATTTGTATATTTATACAAAGTCAACTTATTGCCCCCAACAATCTGGGTCCTCATTTTACCTACCTTATAAAGGATGGAAGGCTGAGTCAACCTTGGGCCTGGTGGGACTAGAACCTGCAGTAATTGCAAGCAGCTGTGTTAATAACAGACTGTCTTAACAGTCTGAGCCACAAGAGGCCCTTACTCTTCATTGGTGCGGAGGATCAGTCTTTTACAATCGGCTGTTGCTCTTATGGTATATTCTACTTGGTTTGCTCTGAGGTCATAATACTGTATTGTGATCATTCTTAAAAGTACGAACCTACCCTGGCAGCGTTAGAGTTGCGTAATAGGCAAGATATAGATGCAAGAGACTCTTAATCTAGTACAGAAGGGTATGAGGGAAGAATAAGAAAATCAGGAAATTAGGCTTCCAGGATGCATTCAGCGTCCTGAAACTCTACAGATTAAACATTATATAGAGGTCAAATTATAGCAACTTCTTATCCATGTATGGTTTTTCAGCGAGCACATCCCTCCTATTTTTCATCTTTTAAATTCAAATTGTTTCCCACTATGTTCTACAACAAAACTGAGTAAGTATAATAACACTTGGAATACTGCATTCAATTTTGGTCGCCACGATGTAAAAAAGATGTTGAGACTCTAGAAAGAGTGCAGAGAAGAGCAACAAAGAGGATTAGGGGACTGGAGGTTAAAACATATGAAGAACGGTTGCAGGAACTGGGTATGTCTAGTTTAATGAAAAGAAGGACTGGGGAGACATGATAGCAGTGTTCCAATATCTCGGGCTGCCCCAAAGAAGAGGGAGTCAAGCTATTCTCCAAACCACCTGAGGGCAGGACAAGAAGCAATGGGTGGAAACTAATCAAAGAAAGAAGCAACTTAGAACTAAGGAGAAATTTCCTGAAAGTTAGAACAATTAATCAGTGGAACAACTTGCCTCCAGAAGTTGTGAAAGCTCCAACATTGGAAATTTTTAAGAAGATATTGTATAACCATTTGTCTGAAGTAGTGTAGGCTTTCCTGCCTAAGCAGGGAGTTGGACTAGAAGACCTCCAAGGTCCCTTCGAACTCTGTTATTCTATTCTATTCTAAGGAGGAAAATTGCCATCATAAAGAATTGGAAATTAACATGCTATTTGTCCACATTGCAAACGTGGTTCGGTTATTGTACAGCTCACTTTATTAGGATCCAGAATGAGAAACTAGTAAAATAATGCTACGTAATAGTATTTTAGTAAGTTTTTAATAAGAATTACACTGGTAAATTTGAATTAAAGCCTTATTGGACTAGAAGACCTCCAAGGGTCTTTGAGTGGCTCAGGCTGTAAGATAGCCTGTTATTAAAACACAGCTGCTTGCAATTACTGCAGGTTCTAGTCCCACCAGGCCCAAGTTGACTCAGCCTTCCATCCTTTATAAGGTAGGTAAAATGAGGACCCAGATTGTTGGGGGGGAATAAGTTGACTTTGTAAATATATACAAATAGAATGAGACTATTGCCTTACACACTGTAAGCCGCCCTGAGTCTTTGGAGAAGGGCGGGGTATAAATGTAAATAAAAAAAAAAAAAAGGTCCCTTCACACTCTTGTTATTCTGTAGTCTGTAAAAAGCATCGGGGGGTATCTGCCCACGCTGACATGTATTGCCACAAAAGCCTTGGCAGGGATCTTCAAATGTCACCTGCCCCAAATCGATAGCCAAAAGAAACCTGAAACGCAGCTTAAAAACAATTCTTGAGACGGCACAAGTGCCAATACCTTTTCGCAGTTACAATTGCAACGGGTTACTCTAAAACAAAAGGACTCTGTGCCAACGAGGTTCAGATCAGGCGTTTTCCTTTCATCGGGTTGATCAGACTGGATATTTGTCCCCCCCCCCCCCGCTAACTTTTCTAACTCTGGCGAAGAGAGGCAGGGCGAGAGACACAATGTCCAACGTCTGCAGCTAACAGCTGCCGCTACATTATAAATGGGAGCTAACGAAAGGAGGCAACGAGGGATTCCTAGATGTCAGCAGGCAGGGAAACATGCCACCTGTTTCCCTAAGGTTAGCAAGCTGACAGCTACCCAATAATAGAAATGTGTGCATAGAAAAACAGGCAAGAGTCTTTTGTTTGCCATAAATGAGTTTTCCCACCTGCTAGCAAGTATAATTCTGGCCCTTATAGCAGCTGGGTTGTGGAGTGGGAAGGAGAGAGATTATTTTAAAAAAAAACAACTTTTGAGTGAAGTTAATTTTGCACATAGTGTACTTGTCATAAAACCCAAGGCAGTTTAGAAGCTTATGTTGACCTGTTCTGTACAAAGGACCTAAACAAAATAATGATAGCTGGCACACGCACACACACAGCCTTCAGAGAATGTGCCAATTATTAAAGACAACCGACCAGCAAATTTGAAGCCAGCGTTATGTAGGGCAACTGACAAACTTTAGTTTCCAAGGGGGGGTGGGCGAGGGGGAGAGAGAGGAAACAAATACATCTTGCGTAACACCCATAACTCCATTTTTCTTTTTAATGTTGATTGTGTGTCAATCTTGACAGGTTGATTAATGAGATTGCCAGGAAATCGAGTTTTTGAAAGACTTGCTATATTAAAAAAGTGACATCAGGCTTTGCATCCCTTGAACATCTTAGGCGTGGACTGGTAATCCCGGTGGATTGGCTGTTTAAAAATCATTTTGCAGGTATGGCGTTGCCTAGTTCCTTTTAAAACGTGCCCCGAGATTATCCAGCCACGTCCCTTTCACAAGCTAAAGCAGGGATCTCCAACCTTGGCAACTTTAAGCCTGGAGGACTTCAACTCCCAGAATTCCCCAGCCAGCAAAGCTGGCTGGGGAATTCTGGGAGTTGAAGTCCACCAGGCTTAAAGTTGCCAAGATTGGGGACCCCTGAGCTAAAGGATTCTTTTCCTTGCCATAATGCAAAAGCTCTTGGAGACTGAACTCACGAAATGCTTCTCTGCCTGGTTGCTGGATGGGCATGGCCATGGTGGGCGTGGCCTAGTCAGCCTGCTGGGTGGGCGTGGCCATAGTGGGCGTGGCCTACTCAGCCTCCTGCACCATGTTGGGGGGGGGGCATTTTAAAGCAACATTTACATCTTTTAGCAAAAGAAGATCACAAGAACACCAATCACATTAGACCAAAAGCCGTCTTAGGTTCAAGGGTTATATTATTCATGCCACTGACTTGTCTTCTACGAAATGAGTATAAAGCAGTGAACAATCAGGGCAGTTTGTTGTTAAATTAATGTTTAGTGACAAGCGGTTTTATAAATTAACCACTGAAAGAGGACATCCGTATATTCATCCTTGTGTGGGGAGAATCAGGAGTCTGGCAGCTTTAGGTTTTTTTCTGATTAACAATTTTTTTTATTCAGAAGCCGGAGTTTTGTGAGTTACAAATCATTTCATCAAATGCAGGTTGCTAGACTGTCATAGAATTTAAATTGACATGGATGGAGAGGAAAAGAAGGGGTAGAAAGTTGCAGCCTCTAAAAGTTTATGCCTTTTAATTAGTCAGAAAAGCTACTACCAGATTCCTGATAAATCTGCATTTCTACGGTGTAGTCATAGTTTATGATGGGATAGTTTTCATTAGCCTTATTTTTAGATGGTTTCAAACCAAATAGAAAATTAGGCCACTATTGTATGACATCACATTTTGGTTTCAACTAGTGGCCACTTCAAATTTATGTTCATCAAATCAATTCTCCCAAAGTATCACCCTGAGCTAGAGAAATACTTTGTTTGTTTGTTTGCTTGCTTATTTGTTTATTTATTTATACAGCGCCATGGTGGCATAGTGGTTAGAGTGCAGTACTGCACGCTACTTCTGCTGATCACGGCTGCCAGCAGTTTTGGCAGATCGAATCTCACCAGGCTCAAGGTTGACTCAGCTTTCCATCCTTCCAAGGTGGGTAAAATGAGGACCCAGATTGTTGGGGGCAAGGCGGGTGAAACGTAAAATTTGTTACTACCGATTCTGTGGGTGTGGCTTGGTGGGGTGGGGTGGGGGTAATGTGACTGGGTGGGCGTGGCCAACTTTTTAAAAAAACTTTTAAAACCATTTTTTTACAACCTCTTCAGCCCAAGACGTTGTAGAAAAAATGCTTTTAAAAGGTTCTGATGATCCCAGCTGAGCAGCACGATCATCAGAGGCCTTTTTTTTAACTTTTAAAAGCATTTTTTCGGCTGAAGAAAAAATGCTTTTAAAAGTAAAAAAAAAGCCTCTGATGATCGCGTGGCTCAGCTGGGCATGGGGGGTGGAGGCAGGATTTTTGCTACTGGTTCTCCGAACCACCTGCCGCCATCGCTACCGGATCGGCCGATCCAGTCCAAACCGGGAGCATTTCACCGCTGGGACAAGATGCTGACTCTAAACCGCTTAGAGAGGGCTGTAAAGCACTGTGAAGCGGTATATAAGTCTAAATGCTATTGTATTTTCATAATATTTACCTTTTTTTTTTAAACTGCTATTTCTCAAAAAAGTTTACATCAGATTAAATAAAATAAATCCTGGCTTAGATTTTTTTCAAACCGAGAAAACCAAGGTATACAACTTAGTTCAAGGCCAGGAACAAAGTTGTGAACTAAAAAATGAACACTTTTTAATCTAATGAAGGATAGGGTGATTTTTTTCCCTTTCTGAAGTTCTTATACAGGCAGTAAATTCTTTGCCTACTGGCTTGATGGATAAGGTTGGAAAAATATTAATCTTCAGCTTTATGGTCCCAGGGCAATTGTTCACCAGAGGCAAATATGAAAGAAACCGTGTTCCTTTTTACAGCTGCTTCTTATTTGGCTGATAAGTAGGGCCAGATTTTCCTGATTTTCTTCTGGGAAGAAAGACAAATTTTCCAGTGGGCCTTCATCCACTGATGGATGAAAAAATTGTGTTATCCTTATGCAATCCAAGGCAGCTTCAGAATTTCCACTGTTCTGCACAACTAGAGAGTGAAGTATTTACCTTACTCATGCCCTGGTTATCAGATCAAAATATAGTATGTGTCTAGGGTGTTACTACAACAAACGTATGGAATCCAAATAGTTATGTCCTTTTGATAATGCTAGTGCAAACATCCATTGATATTAAAGGCATCTCGATGACAGAGAGAGATATTATTTGATCATTAACAGTGCATTAACAGAACGCTTCCTATATATTTTCTTGTCACAGTCCTTAAGGCAAATCAGATAAAGAGCTGACGCTGAGAGACTATGACTTGCCTGTGGCAAACTAATCACTTCACAGCCCAGTAAGATCAGGATTAGTGGCTTCCAAATTCACCCCCCTTGGATTTAACCACTATAACCTTTCTTTTTCGCACAGGATTACTAAACAAACAAACAAAAAAACCATCTCAAGAAGAAACATAGTCGCAACAAAATAATATGCCGTTGTAATTATAATTAAAAGTTTGCAATCGCATAGAAAATGAGATTTCACCATTTAACTGCAGGGATAAGGGACTTTGCAGGTCTATTTTAGTTCATTCCTGCTAAACTCTTGGCCTACACTGCAGAAGGAATACTATGGCATACTGTGCAGACTATAAAACAGTACTTGGCCGGGGTCAAGGAAATAAAATCAAGATTGATCTGATGATAATATTTTGAGATAAAACAAATCAGAACGACCGGGATATTTAGTAAACAATGGAAACTGTTGGCAAACACTTGCCTAGACAGGGTAATGGAGAACAACATGTTCCATCAATTCCATTAACCTGCCACCGCACGGTCTCTGTTTGAAAGGGATTTTTGGGTGTCTTCCTTTGGTAACAGCCATTGGGAGGGTGCCGAATCGGACTAAGTTTACTTTACTTTATTTTACTGTTATTGCACCTGGTACAACGAAATTAAGTGCCACCTTCAGTGTACATTATAACCACAAAAATAAAACACAGGCACACATCCTTTGCAATTTACACAACTGAATTGAAAACCTCTGATATTGCATTAATATTGCACTATACAGTAGAATTCAATATACCGTATTTTTCGGAGTATAAGACGCATCAGAGTATAAGACGCGCCTTAGTTTTTGGGGAGGAAAATAAGAAAAAAGCTGATTGGCGGGTGGATTGGCCTCCCGGAATACCCGCAATCAGCTGTTCCCAGAGGTGAATTTTAGCAACAGGTTCCTTGGTTCTGAGCTCTGTGCCTTGCTTTTTTTTTTTTTTTTTGCTTTTTTTGCTTTTTTTTTTCTGCCTTTGAAAGCCTCTGAAACAGCTTCAGAAAAAAAGCCTCTGAAGCTCTGTTTGAGGGCTTTTTTTCTAAAGCTCTGTTTGGGGCTTTTTTTTCTGAAGCTCTGTTTGGGATCTTCTTTTCTGAAGCTCCGTTTCTGATGCTTTTTTCAGCCTCTGAAACCTCCATTTGAGAAGCTGGACTGGGCTACAGTTGGAGTATAAGACGCACCCAGATTTTTACTCTCTTTTTTGGGGGGGAAAGGTGCATCTTATACTCCGAAAAATGCAGTAGTTACTGCTCTGGGATAGCAGAGATGTTTTTCAGCCTATTTGTCCTGTACCGTCTGCCAGATGGTAATAGTTCAAAAAAAAAGGTGCCCAGGAGGGAGATGAATCTTTAAGAATGTTTTAAACTGTCTTAAGGCAGCGGGAGCTAAAAAGCTCTTCCAATGATCCTCTGGGCAATGATGTTAACCCTCTGGAGCGCTGTTCTACCTGCCACTGTGCAATGGGCAAACCATACACAGCATAGAATAGAATTCTTTATTGGCCAAGTGTGATTGGACACACAAGGAATTTGTCTTTGGTGCATACGCTCTCAGGTGCAGTAAGTTAAAATACTCTCTATGGTGCAGCGGTAGAAGGTCACTAGCAGTTTTTCATTCAGTTGTTTCCTGAGACGTCTCTCAGGATAAAGCCCTTCTGAATTTGGAGATTGTTAGGAGACTGAAATATCCAGCTGGTTGCAGAAGATGTGCAGAATGGCTAAAGGAGGTGTTTCTGGTTGGAACTGGAAAGTCTGCTTGCAGCTCTCGAACGATGGCCGCTGTTGAGATCAGCTAAATGCACGTTCATAGCCCATCAAGGTGATGGCTGGCCATGAGTAAGCCATAAATTTGGCATGAATTGCCTGGCTCCAAGAACCCTGGAAGTTATCAATTACAATTCAAGGGGCCAAGCCTATTGAAAAGGACACGCACTTAAGCCAGTAGGAGAAGATGTAAATCCAGGCAGAAGTTTCAATCTTAAGTAGCCTATTGCAGGGGTCTGCAAACTTGGCTCTTTTAAGATTTGTGGACTTCAACTCCCAGTTCCTCAGCCAGCAAAGCTGGCTGAGGAACTCTGGGAGTTGAAGTCCACAAGTCTTAAACGAGCCAAGTTTGCAAACCCCTGGTTTATTGTATCAACATTCAAACCTCTTGCAGAATCAGAATTCTGAAGGGCTATCTCCTATGAGGATGGCTGCAAGTGTAACAAGCAATCTGCCTACAGCCTTTATTTATTTACCATATTTATATCCTCCTTGTTCTTTTAGGCAACATTCAATGCAACTTATTTTTACAAGAAAGGTGAATAGCACAAGACTCCAGGAAATGATAGAATAGAATAGAATAGAATAGAATAGAATAGAATAGAATAGAATAGAATAGAATAGAATAGAATAGAATAGAATTCTTTATTGGCCAAGTGTGATTGGACACACAAGGAATTTGTCTTGGTGCATAGGCTCTCAGTGTACATAAAAGAAAAGATATCTTCATCAAGGTACAACACTTAATGATAGTCAAAGGATACAAATAAGCAACCAGGAAACAATATCAATATAAATTGTAAGGATACAGGCAACAAAGTAACAGTCATACAGTCACATAGCATCCCACTTGAGTTCTTGCTTCTAGATTGATGCAAATCATTAATGAATACATGCTGCTTACAGTTATTTAACCAACTGCTAAACTCCCACAATATCCAACCTATTTTTACTTTCTTCATAACAAGGATATCATATTAAATGCTTTGGTAAAACTAAGTTATATTTTGTTTATTTTGTTCATGTCTTTCCAACAGTCTATCAGAATGGAAAAATTCAAGAGATCAGTTATTTTTTGAAACATTCCATTTAATCAGTACATTACAATAGGTTGGTTCATTATTGAAAATCAAAATATAAGTATTTTTTCTAATCGGATATATTTTAGCCATTTACTCAACAACCGATTTCATGGATTAATTGCATAGCCAAAGTATAAAAATCAGAACTGAATTTAGAAGGTATACTCGCTTGGATTGTGCTGGCATTAGTAAGGTGCTTTGACTGAAATTCAGTCACTATTGCTTTTAAATACTGGATTGATTTGAAACATCAAATCAGATCTGAATTATCTGATTTATTATGTTTTGATTCCAAAAGCTAATTCAACTTTTTAAAAACCACAATCCTTAATAGAACGCGCAACTTCAAATAAAGCAGTGTTTGAGTCAAAACATCAAAATAAATGAGGTAATTCAGATCTGATTTGATACTTCAAACCTAACCAAAATGTAGTTCCGGGAGTTCACAAGAGAAATGGCCAATGTAATGAGCTGATTATAAGAATCAGCACAGCCAATGCTTATTTTGCATTGAAATTCTGACTAAACAACACTTGCTTATAGGAATCTCACATGCAAAAGATTAGAACTCCAACGAGATTGATTAGCAGTAAACTGAAAAAAAATTGATAGAAAACATTTCTTCTACAGAAAAATGTACCAGGGGGGCGGGGGGCGCGGAAGAAGAACACACTAGGTCGGGGTGTCAAATTCGATTTCATTGAGGGGTGCATCAGGGTTGTGTTTAACCTTGGAGGCCAGGTGGGCGTGGCCAGCTTGATGTCATTCATGTCGGGGGGGGGGGCACCTGTGGTGGCCCGAGAGCTCTCCCAGAGAAAACGGGTTCCTGAGGTCCGTTTTCGGCTGTGACGGCCTCCTGCAATCCTCTGCCAATGAAAATGGAGCTCGGGAGGCTCACTGGCGCAGGCACCATAGGCCAGTCCTTCGCTGTTTCCAGGGCGGCCCCCCCGCCCCAGGCCAGATCTAAGCACCCTGCGGGCCGCATCCGGCCCCCGGGGCTTGAGTTTGATGCCCCTGCACTAGGTGTTTTCACCCAGACATTAGGAAGAAATATTTTTTATTCTGCTTCTTTCCCCCTGTGTTTTCTGTCTGGCTTCAATCTGTTACTAATCAATGTCTTACTATACTTGCTGCATCACAAGATGCAATGATAGCCAGTAAGGAATGGCCAAGAGGGATCTTAATAAATTCATGGGGAAGAAGCCTGCAAAGACTGCATTCCAGGTTCAATGGCAGTTGTCATTCATCGTAACTGTCAGAGGTTGAACCTCTGTTTGTGGTCTTCTGGGTCAGGGGTCTCCAACCTTGGTCCCTTTAAGACTTGTGGACTTCAACTCCCAGAGTCCCTCAGCCAGCTTGCTGGCTGAGGGACTCTGGGAGTTGAAGTCCACAAGTCTTAAAGGGACCAAGGTTGGAGACCCCTGTTCTGGGTGATCCTCGTTGAAGGCCTCCTCTGATATTCTTACACATGTTTAGATATTTTAAAATAGTCTGATTACTCTGCCTACTCCGAGGTTGGACTTTGAACTTTCCTCAGTCCTTTTACAGTACATAACTTATTTCCACAGGAATGCACAATGGCACACCACACGGCAAAAACGATTATGGTTATTTGAAAGATATGCAAATAAACGTGACGAGGAGAACAAGCTTTGGATTATAGGAGGATTCTTCACTCAGGCACACAAGAATAGAAAGGTAGGGACCGAGTTAAGAGGCTTCTCTCAAAGCAATTGAGAAATTAAACCAACATTTAAGATGACTAGCCTTCATTGCTGGAACTGGGAGGGATAGACCGAGATTCAGTTTAGCCTCCCAGCAGAAAGCTAAAAAAGTTATTAGATCACGTCAGGGGAATTATTACCCTTCAGTGACTGACAAACAGAAAACTCATCTAGATCACGGGTCTGCAACCTTGGTCCCTTTAAGACTTATGGACTTCAACTCCCAGAGTCCCTCAGCCAGCAAAGCTGGCTGAGGAACTCTGGGAGTTGAAGTCCACAAGTCTTAAAGGGACCAAGGTTGGAGACCCCTAATCTAGATAGTACAAGAGACACTCCCACCCTTGGTGGTTACAGAATTTAAGAACAGCAAGGAAGCATTTTTCCTCCCTGCTCCAACTTCTGCCACATCCTTCAGCATCTCTGCCTACATTAAATTCCCTCCCATCCCTGCTGTTCATCAAATTATCCTACTGTAAAGCTTCAAAATAGGGACACGGTGGCTCAGGGGCTAGGACGTTGAGCTTGTCCATCAAAAGGTCGGCAGTTCAGCGGTTCGAATCCCTAGAGCTGCCGTGTAATGGGGTGAGCTCCTGTTACTTGTCCCAGCTTCTGCCAACCTAGCAGTTTCGAAAGCACGTAAAAATGCAAGTAGAAAAAATAGGGACCACCTTTGGCGGGAAGGTAACAGCGTTCCGTGTGCCTTTGGCGTTGATTCATGCCGGCCACATGACCACGGAGACGTCTTCGGACAGCACTGGCTCTTCGGCTTTGAAACGGAGATGAGCACCACCCCCTAGAGTCGGCAACGATTAGCACATATGTGCGAGGGGAACCTTTACCTTTACCTTAAAGCTTCAAAGTCTCCCACTGCTGCTAAGGAAGACAAAAGCTCACCCCATCGCTTCAGATTCCTAGCAATGTTTCTTTCCCATGCCTTTATGCACAACAACGCACACCATGTAAATCATGCTCTTAACAAGACAGAAAACGGGGATAAACCTAGTTGCTGCATATAAACAGGGAGCAAACCCACTGTTCTGTCCCCCCTCGCCTCCGTCCGAGCGATGGCTTAATTAGCCGGCACTATCAGCTCTGGCAGCAAAATAGCGAGCGTATGCCAAGTGTCTGTGTTATCTCCCTTGACACCAATGAGTCACCCAGGAACAAACAGAACTTCAGCTCTTAGTTAAGCAGTTGATTTGCCTGCTACGAAGAGGCATAGCAGTTCTTGCTGCCTTTATATCCTGTGGGGTGTGGCTCGATGACTCAGCACTTCCTAGGCCTGCCCCAGCCCTGCTTCTGTTGTTCCCGCCTCTCCTGCCTACGAAACTTAGGGTCCAGCCAGGCCTGATTGCCATCAGCCGGGTCTGGAGGCGTGGCCTGGGAGGGGAAAGAGTCAGGGGACGGAGGCCTCGTTATCTCTTCCACCTGGCCTGCCTCTGGCTCCTGGAGCTGAGCCAGGGAAGCTGGTGCTCCTGAGGTAAGTCCTGACGGCCCTTCCCCCTCACTTTCCAAGTCACTTTCTGGCAGGAGGCCCGGCTCGGTAGGCGCAGACACAACACCCACACTCGCTACCGTGTTTCTCCAAAAAGAAGGCTTATTAGCTTATTTCTTTTGACTCCCCCCCCCCAAAAAAAAGGGGCTAGGCCTTCTTTTTGGAAGGTTCGAATTATTGACCGACCTTGCGGTGGTGGCACCGACAGCCCCGCACAGCAGGAGCCCGCTGCTGACCCACTTCTTCTGCGGCTGCTTGCCACCATTCATATGCATTGCCCTGGCCTCCATTTCGCCTTCAGATGCCTTCCGGAAAGCCCTCTGCAATTGATAATAATCGCTGCAGATGCCTTCCGGGAATTCTGGGAGTTGAAATCCACAAGTCTTAAAGTTGCCAAGTTTGGATACCCCTGGTCTACAGAAAAACTATAAGCCAACTCAGAAAGCTTAGACTGCCCAAGGAGCTGCTGACACAGTTCTGCAAAGAAATTACCGAGTCTATAATTTGTACCTCTATTAACCATTTGGTTTGCCACCGCAACCAAACAAGACAGACACAGACTTCAATGGATAGTTAGGACTGCAGAAGAAATAACTGCAACCAACCAGCCTGCCTTCCACTGAGGACCTGTATACTGCACAAGCCAGAAAGAGAACTGTGAATATATCCACAGACCCCTCGCACCTTGAGACATGAACTTTCTTCCCTCGTGACAACACTACAGGGCATTGCATGGCAAAACATTGCATGGCAAAAAACGTACACTGAGAGCATATGCACCAAGACAAATTCCTTGTGTGTCCAATCACACTTGGCCAATAAAATTCTATGCTATTCTATTCTAAAAAAACAACCAGACACGAAGAGTTTTTCCTTCCATGCCATCACTCTGCTAAACAACTAATTCCCACAACACTGCCCCTGCCATAGGATGTCAAACCACCAAGTACGGCTGTATTCCCGGTCATCTTTCCCGTTAGCTATTTCCTTAGCTTCTCATGACTATAACATGTATCTCATGATTTATGTTGTTTGCTTATTTAGTATCCTATGACCATCACTGAGTGTGTATCTTATGATTTATGACGATTATGATCATCTAAAATTACAATCCCTATTTATCACTTGTTGCTTGTATGTACACTGAGAGCTTATGCACTGGAGACAATTCCTTGTGTGCCCAATCACACTTGGCCAATATAGAATTCTGTTCCATTCTACAGCTCATTTTAATCCTATCCATCACGTAACCTCTCATTCACCAACAGATAGGAATGCAGCTCTTCACATAAACATCATTTCCTGCCCTGTGATTTTTTTTAAAATTAGAGTTAATAACAGGGGTTTCTAAACTTTTTGCCATCACACCCTTTTGTGTAATCTTAATTTACACACCTCCCCTTTAAAATGCAAACATCGAAATGAACACAAACGAGCAATAAAAACAATACAATGAAAAAATGGAAAAGGTGGACTGCAACAACGTACAATGAAAAGCTTTTCACATCTGCCTTGGCCTCTGTCTGCACTTCTCAGAGTGAGTGGAATAGGACAAGTTGCCAAGCCAATTCACCATGGCCAACTTACCACGGGAAAACTTAGGTAAAGGTAAAGGTTCCTCTCCCACATATGTGCTAGTCATTCCCGACTCTATGGGATGGTGCTCATCTCCATTTCAAAGCCGAAGAGCCAGCGCTGTCCGAAGACGTCTCCGTGGTCATGTGGCTGGCATGACTCAATGCCAAAGGTGCATGGAACACTGCTACCTTCCACCAAAGGTGGTCCTTATTTTTCTCCTTGCATTTTTTACATGCTTTCAAACTGCTAGGTTGGCAGAAGCTGGGACAAGGAACAGGAGCTCACCCTGTTATGCAGCACTAGGGATTCGAACCGCTGAACTGCCGAATTTCCGATCGACAAGCTCAGCATCTTAGCCACTGAGCCACCCTATCCCTTCTTCGGGAAAACTTGCTGCAGGACAATTCAACAAGTACAAAACTTAAATTAATTTCTATGGAACCGTGGCCAATAATAATAATAAAATTAAGTCAATCCAAAAATACAACAGTTACACTAATGTCAACAAAAATGTGATCGTCAATAATAAAAGTAACTGAACAAAAGGATTAATACAGTGTTGAATTGTCCCGGTGTCCCACGGCGAGTTGGCTGTGGTGAGTTGTCCTAGACCTGTGATGGCGAACCTACTGCATGCGTGCCAGAGGTGGCATACAGAGCCCTCTCTGTGGGCACACCCGCCATCACCAGCTGATGTACGCACATGCATGCCAGCCAACTGATCTTTGCGTGCGTCAGAGCCCTAGCATGCATGCGCTGGCCACCTGATCTTTGGGTTTCCCGCGCTCCAGCATGCACAAAGACCTTGTGTGTGCCAGAAACCCGAAGACTAGTTGGCTGGCGCGTGTATGCACACTGGCCAGCTGGTCTTTGGGTTTCCAGGGCTCCAGGATGAAGACCAGCATGTGTGCCAGAAACCAGACTGGGTGGCTGGTGTGTGCATGCGCACCGGCCAGCTGGTCTTCGTTTCCAGGACTCTGGCATGTGCGCATTTGCACACTCCAGTTTGGCCACTTGGTGCCGAAAAGATTCATCATCATTGTCCTAGACCCCAAAGTGAGGTTCACCTTACATTTAGGAAAGTAGGGTAACTACTTTGTGGCTCAGGCTGTAAGAAGCCTGTTATTAAACACAGCTGCCTGCAATTACTGCAGGTTCAAGCCCCACCAGGTCCAAGGTTGACTCAGCCTTCCATCCTTTATAAGGTAGGTAAAATGAGGACCCAGATTGTTGGGGGGGCAATAAGTTGACTTTGTAAATATACAAATAGAATGAGACTATTGCCTTACACACTGTAAGCCGCCCTGAGTCTTCGGAGAAGGGCGGGATATAAATGTAAACAAAACAAAAACAAAACAAAACAAAACAAACTATCCAGCAAGTTAACTGACAGTACAGAAACACTGGTCTGCATTCTTCTTTAGTACTACTCGTTCAAATTATTGCATTTCCAGGGTTTTTTTTAATCCCAGGAAAAACCTAAACTTTGCTGGGGGCTGTAGTAGTAGGAAAAAGTTAACAGCTTTTCTCTCTTATGCTTTTCTGAAGTTATTTACTTGGAATGTCGAGTGAGGGCATATAAAATGCTAACCCAATTTAGGGGTCTTAAGAGGCTCTTTGAATGATCTGGCAAGGGAAGAAATTATCAATCGATAATTTATACTCATGCTATCTAGTTAAATGGATTTGAGATTTTGAATCTTAAATCCTGTCAAGATAGAAACAAACAGAACAGCACCCTTTTTCAGAGAAGAATAAATATTTGATAATCTGAATAACACACATGTGTGTCAGTGTGATAAATTGTAAGGCTGTATAATATATTACTAATACGTAACGAATATTTCATCTTTGTTTTAATGTTTTTAATTGCTTACCCTAAGTGCCAATGTTAGGTCTCTTAGACTTGGTTCACAACTGAAGTGGCCTGTAAGCCCGAGTAACTAAGTAGAGACATCATTTTAAATAATGAGAACTAATTGGATTGAAGAGGCATTTACTACTGTAAACAGCAGTTTTCTCCTCTAAAGCCCAGCAAGGCTGACAAACTCAGGAAATAATTATTTAGTTTTCTAGAAAGATCTTTAATGCTGGTCAGCTAATGGAACAGACTCCTGAAAGCCTTTCGAACTACTTCCCCAGATCAACTGATATCTTGCATTAAGGCTCCCGTTCTCTTTTTTCAGCTTTCCTCCCTTCTCTTCTGTAATAACCCACCGCCTTCCAGTTGTTGACTGTAACAGTGTTGGTTGATTGATTGACTTGTATTCCACCTTTATTATTTTTACAAACAAGCTAAGGCTGCTAACATATCCAACGCATCCTATCCAACACATCCAACATATCCTGCTCCTATTTTCCTCACTACAATAATCCTGTGAGATGGGTAGGGCATGGCAGGGGAAGCATACTGCAAAATCTCCATTCCCACCCCACTCTGGGGAGGTCCAGAGGTGACATTTGCCGGTTCTCCAAACTACTCAAAATTTCCGCTACCGGTTCTCCAAATTGCTCAAAATTTCCGCTACCGGTTGTTCTCCAGAAATTCACCCATGCTTTTGTGTCTTATCAATGAGAAACACCAGTCTGGTTGAACAACCAATGACGGATGAGGCCTTCCTATGCTTCGGTCTTTTTCCAATAACGGTACTAAGATGATGGCTTTGTGGAAGATGTGGCTGCTTTCATGATGGCACTTTGTCTTGCACAATGCTAAAAACATACTTTACACTAGAGAACATGATGATGCACATGGCAACGGACCAAACAAATAATTTTAAGGAAAGCAGACTTCAAAAAATTGTTTTCAGAGTGATGCTGATAACTTTTTAAGTCAAGTAAGTTCACCTTCCATCACCAATTCACACAATCTTTTCATTACCGGGGCAATCACATAGCCACATATGTTGTGCAAGCAGTACTAATCAAACATGTATGTCATTTTCTTTATGAACATTATTACCAGTCGCTTTGTGTTTGATACTGAAAAGCAAAATTCATTATGCATAGAGGCATTAATATAAATGAAGCTACGTTTTGCCAAGCTGAGATCACTAGATTAAAAAGCCATGTACCTAATTCTACCTTTCCATAAACTAGGGTTTTACAGAATTTGCACTCCAATATTGCAATTAGCGTACTCCGTGTCAGGAGGACAAAAGTCCAGGGAAGGCCTTTACTTGTTTTATGCTAAGCCATAATCTAGTTACCATATTTTTTGAGAATATAAAACACTCCGGACCACAAAATGCACCTGCCTTTTTTGATAAGGAAAACAAGGGGAAAAAATCTGCCTCCCAGCAATTTTGCCTCTTGCAGCAAACAGCCTGCTTTACTTTCATTTTCATTATAGCTTGATTAGCACAAGAAAAAAAAATCTGCTCCAAGCAATTTACCTCCTGGCAGCAAGCAGCAGAGGCCAGCGCAGCAATAGGCCATGGCAATCCCTGCGACCTGAAACAGCTAAGAGTCGGGAGGAACAATCAACTTGTGCTAATCAGGTTGTGCTGAAGCTGAAATGGGCTGTTTCTTCTTGCTGCAAGGAGGTAAACTGCTGGGAGGCAAAGGCCAAAGGGTGGGGGTGAGTGGGTGGGCGGGGCTACATTCAGTGTATAACACACAGCCAAATTTTCACCCCCTTTTAGGAGGGGAAAAGGGTGCGTCTTATACTCGGAAAAATACGGTATTGAAAAAAACCCCAAACCAGTTAGATTCATATAAACATATACCAACCAAACCCTCATAGATACGTATATTAGTATGGCTTCATGCAATATATAAATTCACATTTCCCCCAACTTGTCTTTGAATTACACTACAGTAGTTAAACCATTTTCTTACTTATGCCAATGGTTTCCAATTTTTAAGTTAAATCCACTAGCCTTTATCAGTTAAGCTTGTTTTAAGATTTTTTAAGAATTAACTCTAAAGCTTAATTAACATTCTCTTTTGTGTTTTTTTTTCCTATTCTCATAAGTTTAGGTTTGCATAAATATATTCAGTCATATTGTAGTAATTTTAGAAATGTGTTTATTATTGAACAAAACCAACCCATAAAGGAAAACCATAAATGAAATGACTTAAAAAATGACTGAGTGCCTTTCTTTGCTGTAAAAAAAAAAAAAAAGACTAATACAAATGTTGACAAAGCATCACATATATAGTATGTGATTTTTTTTCCAGGTTATTTTCTCTTTTTAACAAGTTATACATACAGATTAGTTTGATGGAATTAAACTCTCAATATAAAAAAATATTCCCATCTTTTTCACTACTTTAATAACGATCTCCATATTTAATTTATTTTGAATATCAACACATAATAATTTTGTTTTAAATCCTGCTCTGTAGTCCTTGACTTACAATCACAACTGAGCCCAAAATTTCTTGCGCTACATGAGATAATTGCTAAGTGAATTTTGCCCCGTTTTATGACTTTTCTTGCCACAGTTTTTAAGTGAATAACTGCAATTATGTCAGTTGCCGTACATGGTCTTTAAGTGAATCTTAAATGAAACCCTGTCAGAAGCTTGCAAAAGATGATCACATGACCCTGGGACACTGCAATTGCCATAAATGTGAGTCAGTTGCCAAGCATCCAAATTCTGATTACTTAACCATGGGGATGCTGCAATGGTTGTAAGCCTGAAAAATGATCATAAATCACATTTTTCAGTGCGGTTGCAACTTTCAACGATCACTAAATGAACTGTTGTAAGTCAAGGACTACCTGCAGTAGTACTGGAACTGTTTTTATCCTTTCCTCATAAGTTCTTTTCCTTCAAGATTACCCTTGTCCATAATTTTTATATAAAATATTTAGGCAACATCCTTGCTCCAACAGTGACAGAGTCTTAGTATTCTATTATAATTGTCAGTCCGGGATAGCTCAGGCTGTTAGAAGCCTGTTATTAGAACACAGCAGCCTGCAATTACTGCAGGTTCAAGCTTGGCCCAAGGTTGACTCAGCCTTCCATCCTTTATAAGGTAGGTAAAATGAGGACCCAGATTGTTGGGGGGGCAATAAGTTGACTTTGTAAAAATATACAAATAGAATGAGACTATTGCCTTATACACTGTAAGCCGCCCTGAGTCTTCGGAGAAGGGCGGGGTATAAATGTAAACAAAACAAACAAAACAAAACAAACGAACAAAGTCTACATGCCCTAGAGTAAATAGAGTAAGGATATTGGGTAATTACTCACATCAAGGCTACTAGATAGTATTTCTTAGGTTTTGTAAATAGTGTTTTATGGACTCAAAAACCAATTTATCTGTAAAATACAAAAAAAAAAGATTATGTCTAGGTTTCTTCATGGAGGATTTCTAATCCTTGTACTTTCTTCCATTCTTAAAAGATTAGGGTTAGGGTTAAACAGACTATTGGGCCCTTTTTTTTTAAAAAAAGTTCTTTGCTTTTTGCCATTTTCTTCTTGCATCACTACACTTTACTACACAGGTAGGAGCTTCTGTGGATACCTTTTTCTAGGAAAAGCTAAATTGGAAAGAGCATTTCCTATTCCAGAGCTGAAGAAGCTTCTTGGATGAGAAGCAAAATGTCTTTAAAGTAAAACCAGAAAGTCCAATTGCCTCTTGAAAAAGAATCTTTGGGACAACCATCTTCACAGACAATATTTCTTATATGATTTCCCAGTACAAGCACAGAACTGAGTTTCAGGCCCAAACCTCTCAAGATGGCAATTAAAATGCACTGAAAGGGATTCCCTGAGATCAGAGGTGAGTTGCGCTAAATGTGGGAAGCTTCTGTGTACTGCACTTAAAAATAATCCCCTGCAGGTATTTTGTAATAAGACGGGAGAACTTTCTCCCCTTCAATATAGGAATACTAGAGTCCTAACAAATCTAACCAAAGATTCTGTGTATATATTGTATTAGTAAATTTTTATTTATGAAACCTAAATGACTTTTAAGTTTAGTTAATTATTATTGCACCCTGTGTCAGAAATATAGATGTAAACTGTAACATGTTTTTATCAACTGGAAAACAAGCCAACTGAGTTTACGTTTGCATATAAACACATAGCATGTTCCCCATTACATGGGCTGAGAAAACATGCTAAATCCCCCAAATTTATGGAATTATATATAATCAAGTAAGCCTTCCCCATGACAAGCATCTTTTAAAGAGATGATTTTTAAAAGCAGTTTCTTATATGCCGTCAGACTTTGCAACCGAGAAAAGTTTGCTGTTACTTTTCTAATTCCTGGTAGTTTGAATTAGAATGTCTTGTTGAATTTTGGCCATTAAGATTCAACGTTTTCGTATCAAAAGAAGCACTTTTAGAAAACGTAAACCATATATGTCAGCATACATGCAGGATCAACAAGCCTCACATTTCCTTTGAAATCTCTGAAACATTTTGTCCTCATTCTGAAAATATTTCTGTCCCCTTGAAACTCTTTCCGTGGCCCAACTTCACAATTCTTCATTTACTGGCTCCGACTAATCTATTTGAATTTACTGCCACAAGATATACAGAAAACAGGTACCTTACTTTGAAGAACCGCAGTGGGCATGACTCACTGGGATTCCTTCTAAGATACTATGGACAAATTCCAAAAATCTGTATTCCAGGCTCTGTATATTAATTTATTATAGGCTTCTTCCAAGGACTTCTTGTTGAGGACATTAGGATTGTAATTGAGCTAGATATTATCTTGGCAACTGTATATTCCTAAATCAGCGTTTGCCAGGCTAACGTATGCCAGGAGCAGAGCAAGAAATTGAAAGAGAAAATCGACAGGCAAAAAGGCTTGCAGATTCCTGGTCATTCCACTATTTCTCTTTTAGCAAAAACAAATACTTAGTTTTAGCCAGTGGCATAAGACAGAAAACCTAGCAGTGGAGAAGTCACAGCACTGAACCATAAAATATCTCCTCTCACACGCCGAGTTTCTCTGATGAGACTTTTCCCTCTTGCCACATTACTTCCACTGTGATGGAATTAATAAGCCAGTGAGTAGCCCAAGGACATGTGGCTTTTACACCACGGCAGAGATTTGAACTCAAACCTTCCTGATTTACCATTCTCTAAACCAAATCATTCACGGGGGAAAATCTATCTATGTGGTCGCTAAGAGTCGAACAACAACTTGAAGGCAGATAATCCATCAATTCAAATCATTCTCCAAAAAACCTAGAAACTGCACTAAAGTTATCCTGCGATGTAGCACTTGGGATCTGCTGCTCTATGTTTGAAAAAGTCTCATGACTGAACGTCTTGATCACTTTCTTTACATACTATCATTCCTGTCCTAATGTTCCCTTTGATTGTATCCAATTCATATGGTTATTTCATGCTTATACTTATATATACTGTTGTTTTTGACAAACAAACAAACAAATAAATAAATAAAATACTCATGTAGGGAGTTTGCAGGACTTTCCAATGCCACAAACTTTCTAAATGATGAAGAACGAACGTTTTCTAGCATCTTGGATATGCCTAGCACAGTAATGGCTAACCTTTTTGCCATCGTGTGCCGGCGGGGGGGGAGGGCGGGGGGGCCGTGCATGCGTGCCCACACCCATAATTCTATGTGCCCTGCACATGTGCGCGCAACCCCCCTCCCTCCTGGCATGCAATGGCCCAATACGCCTGTTTTTCTCTCTCACCTGGCTCCAGAGCCTTTCTAGGAGTCAGGGGGTGGGGTGAAAATGCCTTCCCACCCCCCGGAGGTCCTCTGGAGGCGGAAAACAGCCCGTTTGCCACTGGAAGTTGGCAAATGGGCCATTTCTGGCATCCGGAGGACCTCCGGAGGGGTGGGGAAAGCCATTTTCGCCCTCCCCAGACTCCTAGAGAAGCCCTGGAGGATGGGGACAACAAAAAATGGGCCTTCCGGTCCCACCGGAAGTTGGCAAACGAAGGCCATTTGGGGGGGGCACTCCTAGAAAGGCTCTGGAGCCAGGTGAGAGAGAAAAACGGGCCTTCCCCACCCACCCCTGAGGCTCTCCAGAAGCAGGATACAGCCTGTTTCCCTACTTCTGGTGGGCCCAGGCGGCCTGTGGAGCTGAGCTCGTGTGCCACCTGTGTCACGTGCCACCTGTGTCACACATGCCATAGGTTTGCCATCATGGGCCTAGCACAATCACCACAACCACCAGCCTCCTGACTTAGTCATAAACAATGGGTAAAAAGAACCCCTTGCTGGTTACTTGAAATAATAATATAGGGAAGCTTGAAGCAGCTGATTGATAGAACCTACAGTATATCAGCAATTTATAAGTCACACTGTATTTATGCAGCATTCCAGATAACCGTATCTATAAACTACTTGCATTATATCCAGCACAATGAAGGCTCCCTGAAAGTCCTTCAAATTAGTAATTAGTTTCTTCTCTAATAATCAGCAGCACCTGACATGTGTCACCTAAAAAAAGGAAGCGCCTACAAATACTAATTTATGACATTGCACTAATGTACAACAGCCAGATTGCTAAAACCAAATTACACAGGAAGTGAGTGGTTAAAGAGAAAACATTCTAATGACAAAGAATCTTTTGTTTTTGTTTTTTAAAAAAAATACATAGCTCCCTATCTAGACTAGTTTTTACAGGTAATTGAAATCATTTGTGAAATTTTATCTCCTTTATATACTGTAGATGTGTGTGAAAACTGAACCGTGAGTCAACTAATAAACCATAATATGGTATTCCATGTCTTATAAACATAATTGGTCATATAAAAAAAGTCATTTTAAAATGAGACCACTTTACACCACCTGCAGTGGAACAGAGCATAAATAAAAGACTAACAATTTCCTTGCCATAAACCAGACAAAAGACAGTTTTAAATTTCCAGTGTTCTACATCCTGTGCATACATTATTTCACAACTGATGCCCTACAAATGTGTTAGGACAAACTATTAAAATGTCTATGTAGCAAGCCATTTGTTGAATGAAAAAAAAAATTAAAGAATACTTCCAATGCATCTGCAGATCATCTAACCAACTATAATTTTCCAAATTGAGAATTTGCATTTATGCTTAACTTTCCTTTTGCAATTCCTCCCCATCACTGAAAAAAGCTAAACAAATACATTCAAAAACATTCATATCAGAATTATATTCAAAATAAAACAAAGCATCCCACAAATTTGCTCTATGCTCTAATAAATACGGACAGTGCTAAATTAGAGCTTTTAGCAATCTGCCCACTGTTGCAATTCATTTTTTTTTTAACACTAAGCCTTTCTAAAGCTGATGAGTAGAGATTCAGATGAAAATTCCCAGAATTCTCAATAAACACCATCATTGAGAATCTGGGAACTGCTGATACAACTCCTTTGGTGGATACCAGCTATGAGGACTATGACTTCATATATGCGACAATAGCTTGAAGGCACATTAGAGCTTGAAGCTCTAATGTCTTTTATACAATCAACAAACATTCCAAAACCTATTAACTAATTCATTATCACGCTTGAATCCCACTCTTTTATAACAAGGAGGCACACATAGGACTGACTTTATTTAATCCTCTGAAGTAGGTTAAGGCTTAGACTTATTGATCGGCATCATTCCCTATCTCATCAGTTAAAGTTTTCCTCCTACAGTTGTCCCAGATTTTCAGACATCTAAGTTTTAGGAAGCCTGCAAAGGCACATTTAAATTCAATCTGGGTATACAGGAGTGAGCATCCTAGGCTAATGTAGCAGATTTCAGAATAAAAATGATGATTGCTTATGAACTGAGATCCAATTGCTTCATCATCTAAACGAGGCAGGCGT
Source organism: Ahaetulla prasina (assembly GCF_028640845.1). Taxonomy (NCBI): domain Eukaryota; kingdom Metazoa; phylum Chordata; class Lepidosauria; order Squamata; family Colubridae; genus Ahaetulla; species Ahaetulla prasina. The sequence goes on along the minus strand of NC_080547.1, from coordinate 4,558,296 downwards.
TAATGGGGAAAGAATTATATTCTTCGTTATTCAATTCTTAAGGTCTACAGTTTGGGTCCCATGATGTGCTGCTCGGACTCTCTTTTGACCAGACTTTATTTTAGTTATTGATTTTTTTTTCTGGAAGGTTTCCCGGTTTCTATGTTCTATGCTCATGTTACTCTGGGATTATATTGTACAATTTGGAAATTAAAAAGATGAAGGAGGGCAATTTTATAATTAGCAAAAATTATTAAAAATGATACACGATTAGAAAGACACTCACACTCTATTAATGAGCCGCGGTGGCGCAGTGGTTAGAGTGCAGTACTGCAGGCTACTTCTGCTAATCACCGGCTGCCTGCAATTTGGCAGTTCGAATCTCACCAGGCTCAAGGTTGACTCAGCCTTCCATCCTTCTGAGGTGGGTAAAATGAGGACCCAGATTGTTGGGGGCAAGAGGCTGACTCTGTAAACTGCTTAGAGAGGGCTGTAAAGCACTGTGAAGCAGTATATAAGTCTAAGTGCTATTGCTAAATGCCAATTATGGAACAGTTTGGTGGACTTTATATCATTAGACATATCATTGAAGAGCTATATAGAAACATGTTTCTTAAGGTGATTTAAATAATTTAATTATTTTTTTTGTGTATTTGCACATATGCACAATAAAATTAGTTTAGACTGGTTTTTAATGAATGCTTATTCCTTCCTTTATTTTTCTCTTTGTATATAAAACAAAAAATAAACCACCCAGTTGAAAAAGAAATACAGTAGCTTTGTCCAGTTCCATCGCAGCTCGGTATATTTATCTGATTAGTGCTTTCTGCATTCATGTTAAAATTTATTCAACTTTACAAATAAGTCTGATCCGTTTCTGAATTTTTTCTGCCCCATATGGATAATATCAAAATACTGCCTTCTATCTAATATTTGGAATGCCAGATATTTTAGTGCCAAATTTATAAGAATTATATGAACGATGTGGAAGCAATACTGTTTAAGAGTTACTTGCCAAGAATCCCCTTAAAGATGCTCTTTAAGGTAATTCATTGCTTTAAAAATGATGCCAACAAAACAAATTACTGCTTCTTCTCAGTAAGTAAATGCAATGGTTGGCATGAATGAGGGATTCTAGGAATACTGGATGGATGTGAAGGAGCAGCTTCAATAAAGATTATGAATAACACAATTAAAAGTTGTAATGTTTGCAGACACATCAGTGTAACAAACATATTGAACAAATACATTTTAAAATATTTAATAGCTTAGATTAATGACATGGATAAACAGTCTATGAATTACCTATATGCACTGAAAATAATATATTTAATAATTTAGGAACTGTGTTTTCTTCATTTTTCTTTTGAAGAATCTGGAGCAATGAATAAAGTATCTTTCCCACATCCACCTTGTGAATTTTCAAAAGCTGATTTTGTGGCAAGTTGGGGACTCTCCAAAATCACCCAATGACTGCTTTTTGGGGGTTAGTGCTTCCTGGTGAATGTATCACTCCACTATAGTGGATATACTAAAGCTCAAATCTTTGCATGTAAACTCTTCCAAAAAACAGTAAACACTCCAGCACAGTATTAACCATTGTAATATTATACACACATAAGGGGTCTCCAAAACTTCATATATTACTAAGCTATAACTTGTTTAACAATGGTTAACTGAATAAACTACAACCAGCTGAGTACATAAATGCATTTAGTTGAACCAAACATACTTTATAAACTATACCAAGAGGCCTCCTAAATGATTTAGTCAGCTTTTTAATTTTAGCTTATCTCTCTCGCTCCACAATTAAAACAAATAAGAAGCAAGTTCAAAGCCGGCATTTCTCCCACATCTACTGTAATCCAAAAGAGAAACAAAATGTTTTAATTGAAATGTTTTAATTAGAGGAATGGGAGAATGAAAAAAAAAATTAAAAAATAGCTTTGGATGTCTTCTGTGACTTCAGAAAATCTCAAGGCCATGGAACCAGTAATGGGTTCACACAAACTAAATCGTACTGTTTGTTTACCATTGGCTCAGAACATATTGCAATCCAATTATTATTTATAAATTATGATTTGATTTGGCACAATATGTAAATCCAGCCGGTGGAGACCACTTAACAAAGCATGGTAAAAGCAAACTACAATGCATCAGAATATGAGAACAGCGCCATTCTGAAGACATATCCACATAAAGCTGCAAAATACAAGATACAATGAAACTGTTCAGAATGGAAATACTGCAGAATAACAGGGGAAAAAATGGAGAACAGCTCTTACAAGATAATTTGGCACATCTCTAGTAACCCCTGCAGCAGAATAAAAGAAAATAACCGCTTGGTCACAATATACGGGTCCATCCAAGCGCTGAATTTCTCTAATTTAACTAGGTGCTGATTATTTAAAGAAAATGTTATGTTTAGGTAATCTACAATTTAATTCACTGTCCAAGATTGGAAGAAACTCAATCATTCAAGTCCCAATTAAGGATCTAAGAATTATTTCAGGTAGCATCTACGACAATTTCAAGAAGACTGGGATTCTTTTGTGGGATTCTTTTGCAAAATTACAGTGTCCAGGTCTGATAAATTCAGTATTTCCAGATACTGAGGAAGTCCTTTAGATCAGGGGTGTCAAACTCAATTTCACTGAGTGCCCCATCAGGGTTGCGCTTGACGGGGGGGGGGTGTTGGGGGGATGGCCAGCTCAACGTCACTCATGTCAGGGGCACCTGTGGTGGCCAAGTGCTAAGGCCTCTCATTATAATCTTCCTTCCTTTTTCCCTTTTCTTCTTTTTCCTTCCCTCTTCTTTCTTCATTCTCCTTTTTTCTTCCTTCCCTTCTTTCCTTCTTTTTCCTTCCTTGCTCTCTTCCCATCTTCCCTTCTTTATCTTTCCTCTTTCTCTTTCCTGTCCCTTCTTGGATACTCAAAATGCAAAAGGGAAAACATTTCTCCTTTTTTGTTTTGTTTTTAGTTTGTTTTGCTAGCCTTCTGCCAGTGAAAACAGAGCCCGGGGGTGTGGGGTAGGGCTGCACATGGCCACCCTGAGTTCCATTTTCCGCTGGCAGAGGGCTGCAGGAGGCCATCACAGCCGAAAACAGGGCCTGGGAGGGCCCCATGTGGCTCTCCTGAGCTCCATTTTCGCTGGCAAAGGCATCGCAGGCCAGTCCTTTGCTGTTTCCAGGGCAGCCCTGCGGGCCAGATCTAAGCACCCCGCAGGCTGCATCCGCCCACCCAGGCCTTGAGTTTTGACACCCCTGCTTTAGGTATTGCTCCAAGGGCTCCAATCTTGACTGGTCTTTAATAAGTGTTCAACATCAATCTGTAAATCCCAATATTTTGTATTTCCCCCCCCCCAATTGTTTTGCCTGAATTCTATCATCACCTGGAACAGCAACATCCATGAACTAGACTTTCTCCTTTTCACTCTTATATCAGGCATGTAATGAACAAGTTGCCCTGTTTGGATCTTAAAGTCTCATAAGGTCTTTGTTATCTATTGACAACTCTGTGAAGTCACAGCCTTCCGTTCTTTAACTGGTGTGGTCTTCACACACAAAGTTCTTCCCCCAAGTCTAGGATGTTGCAATGTATTGACATAGTATATGTGCAGCTCCAAGCAGTGTGGCCCTTTGCAATTGACAGATGGACATTTTGTCAATCTGCAGATTTCCTGCAGTGCCATTCAAGATATTTGATGGAATAAACCAATAACAACAACAACAACAACAATAATAGGTTGATTACCTAGGATGCTGGCAGCAACCCGTATCAATCATTAGCACCAATCAATTGTATTTGTGATGAATTTTGGAATGTTCAGTTGACTGAGTTTCATGTTTAATGAATAAAGTAAATAATAATAATATTAAATGTATAAGACAGTTCATTCACCAGTAAAAATCATGATATACTGTAGCAAATAAGGTAAAACTTCAGTGCAAAAGCCTCTCCTTAAGCTAACATGTTCTTAGCATATAACAGAGTTGGAAGGGACCTTGGAGATCTTCTAGTCCAACCCCTTGCTCATGCAGGAGACCATATACCGTTTCAGACAAATGGCTGTCTGGTCTCTTTTTAAAAGCCTCCAATGCTGGAGCACCCATAGCTTCTGAAAGCAAGCCATTTCAATGGCTTATTATTCTCACTGTCAGGAAATTTCTCCTTAGTTCTAGGTTGCTTCTCTCCTTGATTAGTTTCCAATCATTGTTTCTTCTCGAATAACTTTTCCATATTCTTATTATTTCCACTATCTCCAGGTTTTTAAAAAAAAAAATGGTATGTGTCCCTTCAGGTCCATAATATGATTGGGGAGGGGTGTTTTCCCCTCAACCATTAAATACATAAACCCAGACAACTAAATCAGGAATCAGAGAATCTGCCAAGACTTAGTTGCAGCATAACTTTATGCCATAGTAAAGTCTTTTAGGATTGAAGGGTCTGATGACCCCATCCTCCAATATTAATCACCTGGTTAATTTAACTTCAGGAAGGGAGGAAAGATGCCAGATAGCCTACAAACACAATAAGTCACACTTAATTTTCCCATCAGTGAGTTATATGTTTCTCTCTTTCAAAATTCATGCTTGGCTTAGGCTGCCCTATTTTCCTATATCACTTTTTTTAAAAAAACTGGTCAAATTCACCAGGAATCAATAGATGATTAACTGACTTCTTAAAGGTAACCTTTGCATACAATCTCTGAACATCTCCAAGGGACCAACCACAAGAGAAGGAAAGGACCAAGATCACCTGTCAATGACCTGCCATTCCAAGCTACTTCTGTCATCCAAGAATTTCTACAGGTGGTCCTTGATTTACAACTGTTCCTTTAGTGACCATTCAAAGTTACAACAGCCCTGCTCACGTGATCAAAATTCAGCCGCTTTGCAACTGACTCATATTTATGACAGCTGCTGTGTCCCAGTGGTCATGTGATCCCCTTTGGAGACCTCTTGACAAGCCAAGTCAATGGGGAAGCCAGATTCACTGGCTTCATAACAGCTGCAGCAATTCTCTCAACCATCCCGGCAAGAAAAGTCCTAAGTGAGGCACACCTAACTGAACCACTTTTTAGAAGAGAAGAGGGAACAGAATAAGGAATAGAAGAAAGAATAGAAGAAATAGAAGAGAATAAGGAATAGAAGACAATAGATGGAATAGAATAGAATAGAATAGAATAGAATAGAATAGAATAGAATAGAATAGAATAGAATAGAAGAAGGAATAGAAGGAGTAGAATAAAATACAATAGAAGAGAATAAGGAAGAGAAGAGGGAACAGAAGAAGGAAGAGAAGAAGGAGTAGAAGAAAGAGTAGAAGAGAATAAGGAATAGAAGAGAGGAGGGAATAGAAGAGAATAAGGAATAGAAGAGAAGAGAAAATTCTTTATTGGTCAAATATAATTAGACACACACAAGGAATTTGTCTCTGGTGCACAACAGCAACAGAAATGTTCAATTGCAGTCATAAACCGAGGACTACCTGCACTTGAATTACAGACCCTTTTGCAAGGAAGCCTCCGCATCCCCACCAGCCAACCGCCTAAAGCCCCTGGAAAAAGGGGCTTCCACCAAGTGGGCAGGCCTCGGAAATCCCCACCCCCACCCCACCTTAGCAAAGCATCAGAATCTCAGCCTGGCTATAAGAACCCTTTTAATCCGCTCCAGGGACACTTCGAAGGCCTGGTCTCATCCTTGCACATCCTCCCTTCTTGGGGAGGGGAGGAGCAGGGGGAGGAGGAGGAGGAGGAGGAGGAAGAGGCAACTTCCTTCCTTCCTTTCTTCCAGGAGAAGCATCTTCCACCCCAACCCAAAATCACCTGCCACTTTCCTCCCCCACACACCTTCTTTCCTCCTCCCACCTTCTTTCCTCCTCCCACCTTCTTTCCTCCTTCTTTCCTTCTCCCCCCACCTTCTTTCCTCCTTCTTTCTTCCCCCACCTTCTTTCCTCCTCCCACCTTCTTTCCTCCTTCTTTCCTCCCCCCACCTTCTTTCCTCCTTCTTTCCTTCTCCCCTACCTTTTTCTCCCCACCTTCTTTCCTTCTCCCCCCACCTTCTTTCCTCCTTCTTTCTTCCTCTCCTGCACCTTCTTTCCTCCCCCTCTCCTTCTTGAGGGGGTGGTTGGTTGGTTGAAGGGGGCTGATTTCCCACCCACCCCGGGGCCCAGCAAGCATCCTTTCCTTCCTCCCTCCCTACCACGAGCGTGTGTCTGTGGGTGAGTGGGGGGGCAGACAGGGAGAGAGAGGGGGAGAAAAAGGCCAGGAATGGCTTTTCTCCCCTACCCCCCACAGCTGCAGCCTTTCTGCAAATTTCTCCCCCCCCCTCCTCGCTCCTCGCTCCGCAGGGAAAAGGATCCCGCCTGCCTGCCTGCCTCAAAAGCGAGATTGGAGGGTTCCAGAGCCCATCATCCCCAACCCTGCTGCGGCGGGGGGAGGAGAAGATGAGGAGGAAAGGGTAAGCCGTGCCTGTTCGCCTCTTCCTCCCACCTTTCTCTCCTCCACCGGGCCCAAGGAGACGCCTCAGCCGCCGAGGGAGGGAAGGAGGGAGGCCGGGAGGGCCAGGCGGTTCCCGACCGCTGCCGGGGGAGGAGGAGGAGGAGGCCCCGCCGCCTCAGAACGGGGACCCCGCGGGCCGCTTTCTCCCTCCTCACCTTTGACGATGCGCTCCGTCGTGGGCAGTTTGGTGCTGTGGCCGCGGCCGGACATGATCCGGCTGTCCCGGCGGAGGCTCCCGGGGACTTTCCTGCCTCCCCCCCCGCGGGAGGAGCCGGGACGCCAACGGCGGCACAAGCCGAGCAAACCCGGGCGGCGGGGATGGTGACGGCCGCGACGGAGGCGCAACCACCGGGGAAATCCTCTCACGCAGCCCGGGCGGCGGCGGCGGCGACGGCTCTCTCCACCCGAGCGGGCCCCCCCACTCCTCCTCCTCCCGCGCCTGGCCGCTACCGCGCCTGCGCCGGCGTCGTTCCGCGCTTCTCTCTCTTCCTCCACCCCCTTTCTACGGCACACAAGCTGTCAAGGCCGCCGTCTCTGGGCTTCCACGGCGCAGGCGCAATTGGCTTGCCTTTTTTTTTTTTTTTGACACGGCTGACACGGTCTCCGCCCACCCAGCCTTCGGCTTGGCGCAGGCGCCCAGCGGAGCTTGGTGGGAGGGGAGGCTTTGAAGCCCGCCTGACGAGGCCGGCTCGCGCTTTTCCGATTGGCCGCCTCGTCACGCCTGCGCTCGTGGAAAAGACGAGGCCCCCCCACTCCTGCCCCCGGCGTCGGCCGCCCCTCGCCTTCCCTTCCCCCCCCCACCTTCGGTCACGTGCTCCATCTGCGGGCAATGGGGGTTCCCCGTCTCCTCTTTCCCGGCCGCCATTTTGATGAGGGAGGGGGGGAAAGGGTGGAAGGACGGTTGCTAGGAGACGGGCAGGTATAGTGCCAGATCCGGGCCGCTGAAAAGAAAAAAAAAATGAAGGCCGCGACGCGAATGGAGCTTCCCTCCCACGGATCCAGTGATGCCCCCCACACGTTAATCGGGGGGGGGGGAGGTAGCGGGCCCTGCGTGCTTCGGGGTCCCCGGCCGTGGGCCTGGCATCGGCTTAGAACGGCTCCCCTTTGAGGGGAGGGAGGCGTTTGCAATAACGGCCTTAATAGCTGCGCTCTTCCCCCCCCCCAAAAAAAATCCCCACCCATCTCCATCTGTCCTTTTGTTGGCTGCCAGGTAAATAATTCCTAGCAACCCCACGGAAGTGGCCTCTTGCCCAAGCGGACTCCGGCTTAGCAGAAGCTTTGGCGCCCGAGGTCGATGCCAACTGAGGCTTTGAGCCCGCAGTTGCTGCCTTTCCACCTCCTTGGCCAGACCATTATTTTCCCTTTGCCAAAAAACGATCCGCTGGAGCATCCGGAGAGAATGGAATGGGAATAGGAGAGGAGAAGAGAAAATAATATAGAATAGAGAAAATGTAGAAGAGAATAGAGAAAATAATAGAGAATAGAGAAAATAATAGAGAATAGAATAGAGAAAGTATAGAATAGAATACTAGAACAGAATAGAGAAAATAATAGAGAATAGAATAAATATTTATTTATTTATTTATTTATTTATTTTGTCACAACATCATACAAAAAGATTATATAGTATATACACATATAAACATATATAGGAAGAAGAAAAGAAAAACAATAGGACAGGAACGGTAGGCACGTTTGTGCGCTTATGGACGCCCCTTATGGTCCTCTTAGGAATGGGGTGAGGTCAATAGTAGAAAGTTTTTGGTTAAAGCTATTAGGATTATGAGAAGAGACCACAGAGTCAGGTAAAGTATTCCAAGCACTGATGATTCTGTTGCAGAAGTCATATTTTCTGCAATCTAGATTAAAGCGGTTTACATTAAGTTTAAATCTATTGGTTGCCCTTGTATTATTGCAATTAAAGCTGAAGTAGTCTTTGACAGGAAGGACATTACAATAGATGATTCTGTGAGTTAAACTTAGGTCTTGTCGGCGACGGAGTTCCAAGTTTCCTAAGCCTAGGATTTCAAGTCTGGTGGGATAAGGTATTTTGTTGTTTCCAGAGGAATGGAGAACTCTTCTTGTAAAATATTTCTGGACACGCTCAATTGTATTGATGTCAGAGATGTGGTGAGGGTTCCAAACAGGTGAGCTGTATTCTAGAATTGGTCTAGCAAATGTTTTATATGCTCTGGTTAGTAGTGAGGTGTTTTGGAAAAGAAGCTACGCAAAATTAGGTTTACAACTCTTAGAGCTTTTTGCTATGTAGTTGCAGTGGGCTTTGGCACTTAGATCATTTGACATGAAAACTCCAAGGTCTTTAACGGGATGGGGTCGTCTGTAAGGTAATGTCCATCTAGTATGTACTTAGTTTTAGAGTTCTTTTTCCTATATGTAAGACTGAGCATTTGCTGGTTGAAATTTGAGCTGCCAATTTTAGACCAAGCGGTTAGATGGTCAAGGTCGTTTTGAATGATAGAAGTGTTGTCTGTGGTGTTAAATAGTTTGACATCACAGCAAAGAGAACACAATTACTTGAGATATGGTCACAAAGATCATTAATGTATAGAATAAAGAGTGTTGGTCCAAGGACGCTGCCTTGAGGAACGCCACTCTTGACAGGAACAGGATTTGATAAAGCATTGCCAATTTTGACCACTTGTTGTCTGTTAGACAGAAAAGCAGATATCCATTTGTGGAGGGGTCCTGAGATGCCATAGGATGTTAGTTTAAGGAGAAGTTTATCGTGTACTACTGAGTCAAAAGCTTTGCAGAAGTCTATGTAGATTGCATCTATTGATTTGCCTTGATCTAGATTTGAAGTCCATATGTTTTTGCAGTGGAGAAGTTGTAAGTTACATGATAACTTTTTCCTGAAACCAAATTGTTTGTTGGAGAGTAGGTTGTTAGTTTCTAAGTGTGAGGTAATGGATTGATTGATGATAGATTCCATGACTTTGCAGGTGACGCAGCAAAGGGAGATCGGTCTGTAGTTTTCGACTAAGCTGGGGTCTCCTTTTTTGAAGATGGGGATGACTGTGGCTAGTGACCAAAGTTTGGGAAGAGAACTGGTAGTGAAAGCTTTATCAAAGATAATACTTAGGGGTTCAGCTATATTAATGGAAAGTTTTTTTAAGAAATATGCACATAGACCATCAGGTCCAATAGAAAGCGATGGTTTTAAGTTGTGAAGAGCTTTACCAACGTTGTCTTCTGTGAAATCTATATGAGTTAAATCATCATAGTCATTGCTGGTTCGTTTGTGGAATGTTGGATATGTGTTATCGGAGTTAACAAAACTGAGACAAAGAAAATGTTGAAGAGGTTTGCTTTGACTGTTTCGTCATTGCATTCTTTGTTGTTAGAATCTTTTAGTGGTGGGATGGATCTTGAATCTTTAAGTTTACTGTTGACAAAATTATAAAAGGCACGATTGGAATTTGTGCGTAGAAGGTTTTCTTCTTGCTTGGTGTGGTAATTTGTGCATTCAGTTTTAATTTGGTTGCATATGTTTCTGTAACGGTTTCTGAAGTTTGTAACATAGCCTTTTTTGTTTCTTTTCCAGAGGATTTTTTTGATTGAAGCTTTTTATTGATATGGGTAGTTTGTTTTCTTGGACATGGTAGTCATTCGTGGTACATATAATTTAATGACTCTATTGATTTCAAGTAGGAAGATTCTATAGAGGTCATCAGCGGTTATGCAGGTTGCAAACAGATTTTGCCAGTTCAGAAGTGAAAGATCGTTGTTTATAAGGTCGTAATTGGCTTTCTTGAAGTTGTAGTTGGGAGTTCTGGTGTTATGACGATTTAAGTATGGACGATATTGAGAAAAATCAATCATGCAGTGGTCACTGTTTGAAAAAGGTTCTTTAATTTGTAGTCCGTAAATTGAGTTTGGATTGTTGCAGAAGATGAGGTCAAGGCAGTTGTTGAGTCTTGTATTGTTAGTTACAAGTTGTTCAAGACCTAGGTTTGTAACAGCGTTGTATAGTGTAGTATGGATTGGGTCAGTTGAACATTCATTGGTTGTCCAGTTAATGAGAGGTAGATTTAAGTCACCAAGGAAGATAAGAGGGTATGGGCAAGAGGTAGTCCATGTTAGCATTGAGGTTAGCATATTTGCGTGGGTAATGTCATAGTCGGGGGCTCTGTAGCATAGTAAGAATCGAAGAGTAGTGTCAAGGGATAGGTCGCATACTATAGTTTCAGGAAGAGAGAGTTTATGTGCTACTTGGATATTTTTTAGATTCAGTGTCTTTTTGTAAAAGATAGCCACTCCACCACCTCTTCGGTTTTCCCGATCTGATCGATAGACTTGATATTCTTTGTTTGAGATAATGGAGTCAGGAAGGGATGAATTCAGCCATGTTTCACAAACAAAAATGATATCAAATGTGCCACTGTTTAATAAGAGGATAAATTCAGGTAATTTGTTGACTATGCTTCTTGCATTTATCAATTTGCATTTGAGATCTGATATGATTGGTGTTGAAGAGGTAAGGGGCGTGCATACCTAGTTTTGGGTGTTAGTAGGTTGGGGGTTGTGGACAATAGATGGTTGTATAGATGGTTGGATGGTAGTTTGGGTGTTTGGATGGATGGTTGTTTGGATGGCTGGTTGGGTGGATTGTTGGGTGGCTGTTTGGATGGCTGGTTGGATGGCTGTTTGGATGGCTGTTTGGATGGTTGGTTGGATGGCTGGTTGGATTGTTGGTTGGATGGCTGTTGGTTGGATAGCTGGTAAGATGGTTGGTTGAATGGGAGGTAGGGGGATGGGTACTTGATTGAATACTGGGATGGCTGGTTGATTGTTATGGGTGATGGGGGGTTTGGAGGTGATTTTTTGATTGCAGGTTTTATTTTTTATGCAATCAGCATGGTAGTCGATGTATAGGTTGGATTCACCATTGTCTTGTCTTCTTTTAAGTTCTGTGCGAAGTTCACGAGAGCGTATCCTTTGTAGAAAGGATAGGTCAGGACGTGATCTAAGTTTACTGTAGGTAGGGTTGGATTTAGCAATTGAGTTTATAGTCTTTATGAATTTGCGTTTACTGTCCTCATTAGTGCATATAACTCTACAAAATCTTGGTGCTGTTGTCCCATCGCTGTTTTTATATTCTGGTCCATCTCTGGAGACAGCAATTATTTCATTTGGGGAGATGGTTGATGAATTATAATTTCCAATGATGTTGTGAATCTTATTGATATCTGGTTCATTTGTGTTTTCAAGTCCAAATAATATTGCATTATTTATTTTTTGTCCTCTCCATTGCATCTCTGATTAGTTGATTAGTAGTTGTTTGTTGTTTGGGTTGTGTTGTATTAATTTGATGTCTAGGTTGAGTTGTAAGTTGTATATTTTGTGGTGATAGATGAGTTTGGAAGAGATTTAGATCATTAGAGTTTTCATTTTTTAGTGTTGAAATTTGTTTTATCAAATCTGTGAAACTTTGTTCAATAACTGATAGAATTTTTTTTTCTAAGTTTTGTTCAATATTTTGAATTCTTTTTCTAGGTTTTGTTCAATATTTTGAATTCTTTTTCTAGGTTTTGTTCAATAGCTTGTAATCTTTTATCTATGTTTTGTTCAATAGTTGTTAATCTTGATTCTAAGATTTTATCAGCTTGATTTTCTGGCTGGCATAATGATGATCTTTCTTATTCCTTTGTTTTATTTATTTTATTTATTTTATTTATTTATTATTATTTATTTTAGTAATGATTAAGTGTCTGTCACTTAATCAATTATCTTTGATTTTATATCTGTCTCTTTAACTTTAAATGGTAGTCAATTTGGCAGTTGCTATGGTAATGGGGAGTCACTATGGTAACAGTGAGATTTGGCGGAAATTTAAAATGGTGAGATAGGGTGGTTGAAGAAGCTTTACAGGTGGCTGTAATGGCGGAGATTCAAAAGTCAGTAGAGGCCGGGAGACTGGAGTCTCCTAGGAACTCACCAGTAGTCCTGCAGCAGTCCTGCCGATTGGGGATAGGTTGATTAGGGTTGTTGTAAATGTTGCTGGGCTTTTATCTCCTTGGTGGAAATTTAAAGTTTGTAGCAATGAGGAGGGCGATGGAGGGCGGTGATGGCAGCGGTGCGACTCACGGTATCGGCAGCGGCAGCGGCAGTCCCGGGTCTGGTGGGTGGCTTTAGTGGTTTCGGTGTCTCCAGCCGCCTTTAATGCGGTAGCGGTGGTCTCGGTCTGGCGGCGGCTCTGGCGGCACAAGCGGCAGCGGCAATCCCGGGCTGGCGGCAGCTCTGGCGGCGGCCCGTGGCACTCACGGGCTGGCGGCGGCCCGTGGCGGCACAAGCGGCAGCGGCAGCGGCAGCGGCAGTCTCAGGGCTGGCGGCGGCCCGTGGCGGCACAAGCGGCAGCGGCAGTCACAGGGCTGGCGGCGGCTCCGCGGTAGCGGGTGGCTCCAGCCTCTTTCAGTCGACGGCCTCACGGCTGCGGCAGTCCAGGCTCCGCGGTCTCCGACTCTTCGCCCACCGCCTGAGTCCTCAGCAGCCTGAAGAACCTCGCAGCCTCAATCCACGGCAGCCTGGAAAACCTTCGGCTCTGGAGTATCCCCAGCAAAGAATCTTCGGGGAAACTGCTCTCCTAAGAGCTCAAAAGAGCCCTTTTACAGAGAGCATTTCTCCGGTGCAACCTCCCTGGTCGCCATCTTCCGGAAGAGTATAGAAGAGAATAGAGAAGAGAATAGAGAAAATAATAGAGAATAGAATAGAGAAAGTATAGAATAGAATACTAGAACAGAATAGAGAAAATAATAGAGAATAGAATAAATATAGAAGAGAATAGAGAAGAGAATAGAGAAAATAATAGAGAATAGAGAAAAATAATAGAATAGAGAAAGCATACAATAGAATACTAAAGGAGAATAGAGAATAGAATAGAGAAAATAATAGAGAATAGAATAGGGAAAATAATAGAGAATAGAATAGGGAAAATAATAGAGAATAGAGAAAATAATAGAGAATAGAATAGAGAAAAGAATAGAGAAGAGAAAAGAATAGAGAAAAGAATAGAGAAAATGTAGAATAGAACACTAGAATAGAATAGAGAAAATAATATAGAATAGAATAGAGAAAATAATATAGAATAGAATAGAGATAAATATAGAATAGAATACTAGAATAGAGAATAGAATAGAGAAAATAATATAGAATAGAATAGAGATAATACAGAATACTAGAATAGAGAAGAGAATAGAGAAAATAATAAGAGAATAGAATAGAGAAAATAATAGAGAAGAGAAAATAATATAGAGAAAAAAGTAGAATAGAGAAAGCATAGAATAGAATACTAGAATAGAATAGAGAAAATAATAAAGAGAATAGAGAAAATAATAGAGAAAATAATAGAGAAGAGAAAATAATATAGAGAAAATAATATAGAATAGGATAGAGAAATATAGAATAGAATACTACAATAGAGAAAATCATATAGAATAGAATAGAGAAAATAATATAGAGTAGAACAGAGAAAGTATAGAATACTAGAATAGAATAGAGAAAATAATAGAGAAGAGAATAATAGGAAGAAGGATAGAATTCTTTATCAGCCAAGTGTGATTGGACACACAAGGAATTTGTCTTTGGTGCATATGCTCTTAGTGTACATAAAGAAAAATTAAATACATTCATCAAGAATCATAAGATGTAATGCATATAATGGTCACTACTTCTAGAAAGGCAGTATTGCCACCATTATTCTCATCTTCCCTATCTCCACCTCCTATATTATAGATATCTATACCTTTATAGCAGTGGTGGGTTGCTCCCGGTTCGGTCTGGTTCTATAGAACCGGTAGTAAAACTGGCGGGAGGCTCCACTCACCCGCCACGATGTCATCATGTGTGATTTCACGAGCAAGTGTGTGTGCGCTCCTGGTGTGAAGCGGTAATAAAGATAGTAGAACCCACCCCTGCTTTATAGTTGTCTATACATTATCTATAACGACTATAACTTTGTTGCTTGCATCTTATGATTTAGAGAAGAACTTAACTGTCCTTTTGAATGTACACTAATTGGCATACATTAAAATGACATTTCGTTGCATACAGTTGTCAAGGGGTCACCACCTCCTATATACACTACAAAAACATGACAAAATAATAAAATTGAATAAGAATTAGAATAGAGTAGAGTAGAGGAAAAGAAAAGAAAAAAAAGAAAAGAAAAAAGAAAAGAAATCTTTATTGGCCAAGTGTGATTGGACACACACTTGGCCAGTAAACTTGGCCACTTGAACAAGGAATTTGTCTTTGGTGTGTGTATATGCTCTCAGTGTACATAAAAATACAAGATACATTTGTCAAGAATCATAAGGTACAACACTTAATGATAGTCATAGGGTACAAATAAGTAATCAAGTCATATTAGAAAACAATATAAATCTTAAGGATACAAGCAACGAAGTTACAGTCATGCAGTCATAAGTGGGAGGAGATGGGTGATAGGAACGATGAGAAGACTAACAGTAATAGTAATGCAGACTTAGTGAATAGTTTGACAGAATTGAAGGAATTATTTGTTTAGCAGAGTGATGGCGTTCGGGAAGAAACTGTTCTTGTGTTAGTTGTTCTGGTGTGCAGTGCTCTATAGCGTCGTTTTGAGGGTAGGAGTTGAAACAGTTTATGTCCTGGATGTGAGGGATCTGTAAATATTTTCACGGCCCTCTTCTTGATTCGTGCAGTATACAGGTCCTCAATGGAAGGCAGGTTGGTAGTAATTGTTTTTTCTGCAGTTCTAATTATCCTCTGAAATCTATGTCTGTCTTGTTGGGTTGCAAATGACAGACTCAATCATTCCTCTGTAGAACTGGATCAGCACCTCCTTGGGCAGAGCTTCCTGGGTTGGCGCAGAAAGAACATTCTTTGTTACGCTTTTTTGATGACGTTTTTGATGTTTGGTGTCCATTTTAGATCTTGATACAAATTTATGCATATAACAACATATATTGTATGACACAGAGAAACATCACAGTCTAGTCTGGGTGTGTAGATGTACTTGGCGAGAAAAACGGATCTTGCAAGTTTACCAGACGGATGGCATAGGGAACAAAGCTTTTAGAGTCTGGTAGTCCTGCTACAAATACTTCAAAATCTCCTCCCGTACACTGTTATACAGTTTATTATCTTAGTATGATTTATGTTGATTGCTTCTTTAATATCTATGATTATCACTGTTTTATCTAATGTTTTACGATGAATTTATTTTTACAATGACTATGATAATGGTCTATCATTATTGTATGCACACTGTGAGCCTATGCACTGGAGACAAATTCCTTGTGTATCTAATCACACTTGGCCAATAAAGAATTCTAATTCTAGCTTCTGATATTATTTCTGATGCAATCTCCTTAACCTTTCTAATTTCCTCCATGTTTTCTGTGTAGAAAGTAAGGTTGCCCGTGGTTACAAGGATGAAAATGGAAGCGGCCACTTACCATTTCCCTCCTCTTGTGGGTTGTCGTTTTGATTTGATTTGATTTTTTAACCTAGGACTGAACATCTTTTTAGACTTTGCTGCGCCAATCGCTTTGAAAGACTATTGGCTTGATAAACGTAAGAAAAGTTAAATGCAGAAACCATACACGTCTGCTTCAAATCAGATTTTTTTCCCCTTTGTCAAAGAAGGTGGGGGGATTCACATTTAAATTTAAGGAAAGCAATCTACTTTTATTTCACAAGAAGCGAAATGTTTGGGGAAAAACCTATAGTAGGCATGTTTAATGCATTGTATTTGTACAGAAAACTAAGAACCTGTCAAGTTGATTGTCATGTCATAATGCTGTGGGAAGCAAGGTTTATTTTAAGACTACATACACACACACACACTATATAGCTACCTATATACTTCCATATATATATATATGGAAGTGCTGCTTTAAAAGTCTCAAACCCAGAAAATAGAGACTGGTTGCATATCATCTAAAACATGGCATAGGTGTACGCTTATGTATATTGTAAAAAGGCAGCCATTATTATTTATTAACTAGTTTGTGGATTACTATATTGTATAAAACCAGCAAACCAGCAGCTTATTCCATTGATCATATAGAACCCATTGCTTAGGATATGAGCGAGTTATCCTTTTACAGCTGGAGGCTGCACTTTTTAAGTAGGGGTTCAGAGTTGCAGGAGATGCAGGCGATGTTGCATGACATCAGGAACATAAGCAAAAATTTTCTGATCTTTCTTTAGATTTAGAAAGTGTGGGGGGGTGATTACATAAATAGCCTAATATATCATTGAAAAGAGAAGGAAGGAGTGTTTTTCGCTAACTTGAGTTATATATAAAAATATTAAGGGTGGAGTAAAAAATTAAAAAGCAGTGGGGAATTAAGATAGTTGAAAATTGCCACTTTGCAGTTGAATTGGCAACACAAACCTGAGACTTGTAAAACTGACACATCATTGTTTTGTTTACAGATTATTCTTAACTTGTTAACAAAGTAAACTGTTTCATTATGCTCATCAGGGGAATGTGGTCAGAGACCGTAACCACGTATAGGAAAAATCCAGCAAAACGTTTTTGATATATTTCGGTCGTGCACTTTTAACGTGATGAATTGATGAATGATTCTCCTGTACCTAAAATATTTGGAGACATTCTGGGAAGTCTGCAAGCTTAACATCCTCTTTTCAGCAAGCAGCAACACTTAGCCAAACGTGGATCATATCAATTAGCTAAACAGGTATTTATCTGGGTTAGTACTTGACTGTGAAAATACTTAGGAATCCTAGGACTAGATTGTGCCGAGATGGACAAATGAACAAAAGAAATGAAAGGAAGGTACAGAATATTATGTAATATGGGATAAATGGTACAAGTGGCTGGAGACTAGAAAAAATGAATAGTGATGAAAGGGGAGAAACAATAAGGGCAAGATGTATGTAAGATAGTATATAAAATGTACAAATTTAATATTATAAGTGATAGGAATTATAGAGTAATAAGGGATAATGGGACAAGAAGGATATAAATATTATAAAGGGAATTGGGAGAAAATGTAAATATTAGGAGATCACCGCTACGAAACAGTTGTAAAAAGGGAATGTACGTTATGTGTTTTGTGTTTGTTATGTTGTGTTGTGTTATAAATAAAAAACTTACTAAGGAATCCTAGGACTGTAGTCGAGATAGGAAGTTGGTGAAAAAATGTAAGAAAGCAGTGACAAATCACTTCAGTATTGTTGCCCAACAACCAGGGCAAGTCTCGTCTGTTGGAAGAGTGACGTTTGACTCAAAAGTGATTTTTTTCAGTTTTTCCAGGACTCACTGACCAGGAAAGGAGGATGCTCTTGTTAGAGTTTGCAGCAATCCAACCAGCACACAAGTAAATAATTCAGCAGGATTCATTTATAGAAGAAACTTCTTTATATACAATAATATGAAGCATGATGCATGTATACAATACCCATGCAGCATAAGCCAGAACCAGAACAACCAGAACTCAGAATCCAGAAGCATAGAATCACAGAAGCAAGGATCAGAACTAGAAGCAAAATTTTCTGATCTTTCTTTAGATTTAGAAAGTGTGGGGGTGATTACATAAATAGCCTAATATATCATTGAAAAGAGAAGGAAGGAGTGTTTTTCGCTAACTTGAGTTATATATAAAAATATTAAGGGTGGAGTAAAAATTAAAAGCAGTGGGGAATTAAGATAGTTGAAAATTGCCACTTTGCAGTTGAATTGGCAACACAAACCTGAGACTTGTAAAACTGACACATCATTGTTTTGTTTACAGATTATTCTTAACTTGTTAACAAAGTAAACTGTTTCATTATGCTCATCAGGGGAATGTGGTCAGAGACCGTAACCACGTATAGGAAAAATCCAGCAAAACGTTTTTGATATATTTCGGTCGTGCACTTTTAACGTGATGAATTGATGAATGATTCTCCTGTACCTAAAATATTTGGAGACATTCTGGGAAGTCTGCAAGCTTAACATCCTCTTTTCAGCAAGCAGCAACACTTAGCCAAACGTGGATCATATCAATAAGCTAAACAGGTATTTATCTGGGTTAGTACTTGACTGTGAAAATACTTAGGAATCCTAGGACTAGATTGTGCCGAGATGGACAAATGAACAAAAGAAATGAAAGAAAAGGAAGGTACAGAATATTATGTAATATGGGATAAATGATACAAGTGGCTGGAGACTAGAAAAAATGAATAGTGATGAAAGGGGAGAAACAATAAGGGCAAGATGTATGTAAGATAGTATATAAAATGTACAAATTTAATATTATAAGTGATAGGAATTATAGAGTAATAAGGGATAATGGGACAAGAAGGATATAAATATTATAAAGGGAATTGGGAGAAAATGTAAATATTAGGAGATCACCGCTACGAAACAGTTGTAAAAAGGGAATGTACGTTATGTGTTTTGTGTGTGTTGTGTTGTGTTGTGTTATAAATAAAAAACTTACTAAGGAATCCTAGGACTGTAGTCGAGATAGGAAGTTGGTGAAAAAATGGAAGAAAGCAGTGACAAACCACTTCAGTATTGTTGCCCAACAACCAGGGCAAGTCTCGTCTGTTGGAAGAGTGACGCTTGACTCAAAAGTGATTTTTTTCAGTTTTTCCAGGACTCACTGACCAGGAAAGGAGGATGCTCTTGTTAGAGTTTGCAGCAATCCAACCAGCACACAAGTAAATAATTCAGCAGGATTCGTTTATAGAAGAAACTTCTTTATATACAATAATATGAAGCATGATGCATGTATGCAATACCCATGCAGCATAAGCCAGAACCAGAACTCAGAATCCAGAAGCATAGAATCACAGAAGCAAGGATCAGAACTAGAAGCAAGCTTATATACACAAACTAAGCCACGCCCAGGCTCTGAGCTGTATGACGTGGCTCTCAGTCACCAAATAGTTCTCATTAGCTGACGTCTTGTTATGACTATTCCAGTTTATAAATTCTTATATACTGACAGTTCTTAATGTTGAACATTAAGCGTTCATTTTATTCAGAGGAAAAGTGTCAGGAATCAAAGATCCTCAGGTTTGGAAGGTTTAATTCCACTTTGGCAAAAATAAAATACATTCAACCGTATCATCCACAAGGCAAAGCTCACAATACTTAAAGTGGGAAACAGAAAGTAGAGGGTCCTTTTTATAGAAATAAAGAAGTAAATAATTTAATATTTTGTTAACAGCTATTTTTTTTTTAAAAAAAAGTTTTATCTAGCAGTCGAAAGGCATAAAGGAGCAAAAGGTAAAAAAAAAACTTGTATTAAGTTGCATAAAACAGGTACCGTACTTCTCACAAGCTTACTGGCTTTTTCTCTATCTTTCCTGATGACTTCCTGAAAAATTTTGCACATTGTTTTGTAAGCCTTCAGTCATGTTACTTTTGTATAATTTTAAAGGACATGAAGTTCCCCGAGAGAAAATTTAAAAAAATCACTTAGAGCAAGTTGGCATTCAGTGGGCAATATTTTAATCAGTTTGAGTCATTTTTTTTTACAGGGGTATAAATGGCAACTGATGTCTTTTTTAAAAAAAATACACAAGTTTTAAATGTTACACATGGCTGCCATCTTCTGTTCTAAAAGTAAAACTACATCTAAAGTTGAAAAGTCAGTGTTGGACTAAGAAATAATTAAACCCCCTCTATATTATTCAGCCATTTACACCAGGGTTGCTTGTCCTTGGTCAGTGCCCGAGTTCAAAGGGCTAGTGGTTCCAGGATACTCCTTCATGGTTCTTGTCCTCCTAGCTCTGGAGCCACATGTGGCTCTTTCACCCCTCTGCTGCGGCTCCCTGTCACTCAAAATATGCGTCACAACTGCCAATGTGTGACACCCGCCGGCACGTGATTTATTGAGCTTTTCAACTCCCGGTACGCCAACCATGGGTAAATCCAAGAAAAGAAAAGTTTCAGAAGAAAACAGAACGTTTAATTCAACTACATATGCTAGTTTTGTGGCCGCTCAAGAAATAGCCAGGCACGGGAAGGGTTTTGTGGCTCCCGGCGTTTTTCTTTTCTGTGGGTCCAAATGGCTCTTTGAGTGTTTAAGGTTGCAGACCCCTGTCCTAGCTCCATGTTTGTGTAGTAAACTGCCTTTCCAGCTCTCTTCCCACCATTACCTGTCACCTAGCAATATTTTACAAAAAAAGCAAGCAAACCTGGAGATGAAAAAAACTGAATCAATGACCTTGCAATTACTGTATGCATAATTATATTATCTGTATGGCATCAACCCACTGATTAAACAAGGCCACCATTTGAGATTCTGGTCCATGTATTCCACACCTAATAAAGTGCAGTTGGAAGAAGGTCCTATCATTTGCATGACACAACACCATGTTTAAAGTTACTTATAGAATGAATTTCATCTGTTGGCTTTTTTTTACTGAATAATTGTATGTTTAATTACATGTATAACCTTCATAACACCTCTTATACTAAAAGCAAATAAAAAAAACAATTTCTTACAGAAGGTGTCAAACGCCCCTGCTTTGTTCTCTCAGAATAGATTATTACTTCAGTATGTTTTAACTTTCTAATAAACCTTTTTTTATAGGGGTCAAACAAGAAGGATATTTCCTTCCAGGTTCATGCTGAGAGTAAAAAAAAAAAGCAATTCGATTGTCATTATAGAAGTTTTATTTTTACAAACAAGAAGTCACATAACATCATTTATATTCTTTGTTTTGACAAGTTTTCTTACAACACCTGAGTTATTTAAATACTGAGATAGGGAAAAAGTCCCAATTTTCTAAGAGTCACACATTAAAATTCAAATCAATATTTGCTCACAATTGGTCAGTTTTGCTTTCCCCCTCCCTCTTACTGGATAAGCATTTCTGGCACAAACCAGAGTAATGGCACCTCCTTTGTGCATTCTTACAAATGTCCATATTGCAGTTGCACACAATGTAGTCCCCAGCCTCCTCAGAACCTTTAATAAATATGAAGTCTACAAGCTTTGTAGTGAATTCAGTACCTAACTGTACATCCAGTCTGCCAGGCATCATTTCAGATACCATTTTCAGATAACCATTTGGACTGTCAAACTAAACTGATGCTCCTTTGTCTCTAAGTGAGCTTAGCTCCACACCAAAAGGAAACTCCCATAAAACATTTAAGTAATTGTATTAAATAGTTAGATCAGGGGTGTCAAACTCAAGGCCCGGGGGCCGAATCCAGCTTGTGGGGTGCTCAGATCTGGACCGCAGGGCCGCCCTAAAAACTGAAAGACTGGCCTGCAGTGCCTCTGCCGGCGAAAACAGAGCTCGGGAAGGCTGCATGCGGCCTTCACGAGCTCAGCTTTCACTGGCGGAGGGTTGTAGGAGGCCATCGCAGCCAAAAACGGAGCTCAGGATGTGCGCAGGCAGCTGCCAAGCTCTGATTTTTGCTGGCAGAGCAGTCGAAACACAGCTCGGGAGCCCGTTTTGCTGGCAGAGCGCTCAGGCCACCACAGGCACCGCCGACACGAGTGATGTCGAGCTGGCCACGCCCACCTTGGCCACATCCATCCCGGGCCCCCCAACATCAAGCACAACCCTGATACGGCCCTCAATGAAGTCGAGTTTGACACCTCTGAGCTAGATACTACTTAGAACAGAAATTTGTATACCTTTAGAGACAACGGGCTATCTCCCCTATTTAAATACTGGATTTTATCTTCAAATAATTTCAACGTGTAGACATTGATCTGTCTATGTCAGAATTTAGAGCAGCTGCAGTAACGTTGCCCTTGGCCAAAGATTCGCTTTCTCCTTATAATTCTGGGAAGATTTGATACATTCAAAGCAGCTAATTCCTACGCGGAAGTTAGGAAGTGATCCTGCAAGAACCACATTGTATTACATCAATCTACTGTACAAGACTAGAATATTCAGTTTTTGGCCTTTTTTAGGAGCAAAGAAAAATCATTTTGATATATTACGGTAGTAACATGCAGAGGACGAAATTAGCTAAAGTAACACCATTAGAAGAGCGAAATGAGGGATCTCCAGCGCAGGCTAATCCGGTCCCAGTTAAGAAGTTTAAAAGCTTTTTCTACACGGGCTGTTATTTATTTGTTAAATTGATATAGCTGCTCGTGTCTGTCACGAAACAAGTAACCCTGGGAGATGTACGACAAAACAAAATACCTAAAACAATGATCATCGTTAAGAATTCTAACAAGAAAGCTAAGAAAAGAAGTAGTAGGGGAAGGGATATTGATAATAATGGGAGTCATCTCACTAGCTCACCGGTCTCTTGGACACTCCAAGCCTCCTGACCACCAGAGGTCTTGAGGGAACATGGGAAGCTCAGAAGTATGGAGCCAACCCCATGGCCACAACGGACAAAATCAGAGGTGGGTTTCAGCTGGTTCTGACCAGTTCTGGAGAACCGGTAGCGGAAATTTTGAATAGTTCAGAGAACCGGTAGTAAAAATTCTGACTGGCCCTGCCCCTATTCTCTGCCTCTCAGGTCCCAGCTGATCAGGAGGAAATGGGGATTTTGCAGTAAGCTTCCCCTGGATTCGGGAGGGAATGGAGATTTTACAGTATCCTTCCCCTGCTATGCCCACCAAAGGGGTAGTAAGAAATTTTGAAACCCACCACTGGACAAAATGCCACAATGTGTTTGCCAGAGCAGGAAAGGTTCACCGACTAGGGCAGGGGTATCGAACCTTGGCAACTTTTAAGACTTGTGGACTTCAGATCCAAGCCATGAGATGGCTGGGGAGTTCTGGGAGTCGAAGTCCCCAGGTCCTAAAGCTGCCCCTAGCCTGGGGCCTGCCAAAAGTACCGTTCCCAAGACAACGGAAGCTGCAAGTGCCCTCTCATCTACATTTGGTGGGACAGACAGATGTCATTGAGAAGAGGTGGTCCCATGCCATGTAGGGAGGTCAACGCCAGCACCTGGAATTGGACAAACTGGGAATCGGCGCATCCTGTTAACCAGAGGTGTAATAAGTGGAATGATAATAGGGCAATAAGAAGAAAACGCAAGGTTATTATTGGACAAAGTGAAGCATGTACCTCTCAATAATGTGGACTGGTTCAAGGTAACTGGGATGATTTTATTAACAGAGTTGGGAGGGACCTTGTAGATCAGCGGTTCTCAACCTGTGGGTCGCGACCCCGTTGGGGGTCGAATGACAATTTGCCAGGGGTCGTCTAAGACCATCGGAAATATGGGAAGTATATTTGCGAGTTGAAGAATCGCAAATTCGGCTTCAGGCGCGATGAATTAAAAAAGAGAGAAATCTTTGCTCTGATGTCTCCCTCTCAAGCCAGCTGCAATCACTCCCAATCGCTAGCCTAATCTGGCTTCAGGCGCGATGAACTTAATAGGGGAGGAGTCTCCGCTTTAATGCCTCCGTCCTCAAGGCAATCGCAAGCAGTTCAGATCGTTAGCCAATACAGCATCAGGCGCGATAAATTCAAAATGAAAATAATTTTACGGTTGGGGTCGCCACATCGTGGGGAATTGTATTAAAGGGGTCGCAGCACTATAAAGGTTGAGAACCACTGTTGTAGTCCAACCCCACCCCATCCAAGCAGGAGACCCTACACTTTTTCGGACAGATGATCAAGCAGCATATTCAGCCTCTCTATTCAAAATGGATCACGCAGAGTAGTAAACATGGCAAGTTTCTGCTTACCATAGCCGTATTGGGTCAAATGAGAGATAATCGATGCTACTGGGCCTTTTCTAAAAGTAACGTAGTGCTTTATAATATAGTTTAAAACTGAAGACCTCTTTAGGGGCATTTCACTTTTATGCATCTCACCTAAGGACCTCAAATTTCTAGGCCTGCTTAAAGATTGCTTTTTTTTTCCTTTTTTTTTTTTACAGGATTTTCTCAGGAGGTTACATTCGCAGAAAAAGCTGCACAGCCATTTGAATGCACTGCATTTTGAAACATCCGTTGCATGAAATTGGAGGCTAAAAGCTTGCTATTATCATTATATTTCATAGGGAAGTTTGCATTGGAAGCATAAGTCCTCTTATCTGAGCAGGCTATTGAAATCGGGTCTATGACAATTCTCTACGGCCAACTCTCTACAGGACAACTTGCCAGGGCCATCTCGCCACAAGACAACCAGCTGCAGGATAATTCACTGTGGGACAAGAGTTACACTGATATCAAAAGAAATGGTGGAATAGAATCATTAAAGAAAGGAGGGACAGAACGAAATGTGAATGGCAAAAATTAAAATGATTTTTATTTATCTTAAATAATGAAATAGAATTGTTAAATTGTCCCCCAGCGACTTATCCAGTGGGGAGTCGGCTGTGGCAAGTTGTCCCATTCCCACTGCAATCAACCATTTAAGAGCCAAAATTAAGCAAAACACCCTTCCAGTTATCCACAGTGGCATACATCATCTTTTACAAAGTGGTGAGCGAGTGATATGGATGAGCTGGTGATCTGCAATCAAGTTTAGCTTTGCCCCCTCCACTGTGGCTCCAATGGATGTCTCCTTCATCTATTCTTCTTTTTAAGAAGACTTGTGCATAATTTGAAATTATACGCATGGCATCACTAAGCACAGCCCATCGGGAGCAACATAAAGACTGTGAGAACCACCAGCTGAAATTTCAATAGGTATAAATTAGCCTTCCCAGGGCAGTTTTCCACTTGGTCCTTATCTTGAACCAATGAGAGAAAGATGGATCTGCTCTACACAGTTAACTCGATCCTAGCGGCCAATGTCAAGTTACACGGATCATCCTGAAGTACTACATACTTCTCAGTAATTAGGGATTACTCGCTAAATCATGTTAGGCAGTTGTGGGCACCAGGTTGATGCAACCATAGGGGCTTTCATACAATCTATGAGAGAGAAGGAAGAGAGACAGAGGGCTGAGAGCTTCTGAACAGATCAGATCTGATTATGCAAAAGAACGTCTTGGTGCAAAAGATAGATCAAGGTCTTTGGGGTTCGCTACCTCCACACTCATTTGATGCTCCAATGGCGCGCCAGAGAAAAGAGGAATCTGTACAACTTACCCATCATATAGAACAGAACGATTCAGCTACACAGAGAGATGCTGCGAAGTTTGGCTTAAAAGGGTATCTTCCTAGCTGTACTGAAAAGAAACCCAGTTTCCATTTGCTGATACAAGCATAGCGGGTTTTAAATGTTTAAAGAGGGTGTGTGTGATGTGAATAATGTGCTACACACTTAAGCTAGACAGGCTTGATCTTATCAATATGATAATACATCAGTTCACCTAGTGACTCTGGGAAATTTAACCCTGCAATAAATCTCTCCAGCAAATTCTCCAAATCTAGGCTTCATTTCCATAAACAATCCCAAGACCTTCACACCAGCCAGAGGATGCAATTCAACGACTTCATACATCATTTCTTTCCCGATATAAATAGATTCCACACTGGCCAGATTTATCCTACACAAAATCAACTTGCAAAGTAGCAGCTGTGTGGGCCAGCCTGCGTGTGTGAATCTTTTGAAGGAAATTAAAAAAAAAAAAAAAGGAGATGTTAAAGGAAGGGCTGAAAAAGATAATCACTTTTGAAGACAAGAGGGGAAGAGGGCACTAAAAAGACTTCAAAATGTGTCTTCCAAGATGGTTTTTTTTTTCCTTTTCTTGGAGTCCTAAATAGTTTATATATAACGATGCCATTTGAATAAAGGAATTTCAAGTCAAATTGTCCCCGCGTATGTTCCTACATAAACTGGAGCCCTCTGCATCCATTGGCTATGAGTTTTCAATATAACACGTTCTTTCCATGTTTAGATCTTTCATGCCACAAAAAGCACTTTTTCCTTTCTCACACCGAAATGTGATTTACAATCATAGAAGAGTAGAAGATATACCTCAGAGATCTTCTAGTCCAACCCATGCTTAAGGCCAATTTCCCCCAAAGTGTTACAGTTCTCCAATTTGCTGCAATTTTTAATTCTGATTTTCCCACGTGCAGCCGACTAATTTTCGGAGTAACGCCAACCAACCAATGAACTGACCCAAAACTGGTGCAGAGTTTAAAATTGAAAACATTACGGTCCTTAGTAATTGGGGTGGAGGGGGGGAAAGGCACCCTCCTAGCCAATTTGCTGGTAGCTTAAAGGGATCTGCACCAAGCTACTCATGCCCAGAAAGGAAGCAGGAATAGCACAACATCAGGGAATTAGAAACCTTTCTTAATCGATTCCATCCAAATGTGAAAAAAAATAAGAAAAAAGGGTAGGAGGGAGAGAGACAAATGCTGTTGTTATCTTAAGAAATGATCCCCCGGTCATTTAATGCTAGAGAGAAAAATTGTCAGCCTGTGCAGGTTTGTCAGTCCAATAAGAAATCTAAGAAGCAGGTTGAATAAACATGCCCCTTTCTGAAATCCTTGACCAAAAAAAACTGCGCTTAGCAGAGTCCACAGACCTACAATTTCCCAACAGACAGCACAGCCGCTATCCGAGCTGGATTTCTCCCGAGAACACAGTCAGAAGCACCATGATCGCGAATCCCGTCAGGAGTCCAGCGTTCTGAATCGCAAATGCAATCAAAGCACTTCCGCTCCTTTCGTCTTCTTTGCTGACTTCATTCATCTCTGGGAACTTACAGATCAAGAAAATCAAAATTAGGGTGGCTTTCCTCCCCCTCCCTCCCCCCCGGTTTCATTCTACAGCAAATGCAAAACTTTTATTTTTTTTTTGCAAGTTGGTAAATCAAACAGCATTCATTCCAATTTCCAAACTGTCACGATGCAGAATAAATAAGCCATTTTATAAAGCACAGATGATGTTAGCCGTGATCAGATGTTAAGGCTTCTCACGAATGAAGGCAAATAGACGTGTCCCAAGGTAGTTCAAAGGTTTATTCTTCCGAGCTTTCGGACTCCTGCTAGAACCCATCCTCGGAGAACTTCTCTCTAGCACAGGAGTCAGCAACCTGCAGCTCTGGAGCCGCATGTGGCTCTTTCACTCCTCTGCTGCGGCTCCCTGTCACTCAAAATATGCGTCACAACCACCAATGTGCAACACCTACTGGCACGCAATGTATTGAGCTTCTCAACCCCTGGTAGGCCAACCATGGATAAATCCAAGAAAAGAAAAGTTTCAGAAGAAAACGTTTAATTCAACTACAGATGGTGGTTTTGTGGCCGCTCAAGAAATAGTCAGGCACGGGTTAGGGTTTTGTAGCTCCCGGTGTTTTCTCTTGTGTGGGAAACGGGTCCAAATGGCTGTTTGAGTGTTTAAGGTTGCAGACCCCTGCAGAGTGTATACTTCTCTCTAAAGGTAAAGGTAAAGGTTCCCCTCACACGTATGTCCTAGTCGTTCCTGACTCAGACAGGAGGGGGCGGTGCTCATCTCCGTTTTAAAGCCGAAGAGCCAGCGCTGTCCGAAGACGTCTCCGTGGTCATGTGGCCGGCATGACTCAACGCCAAAGACGCCCAGAACGCTGTTACCTTCCCACCAAAGGTGGTCCCTATTTTTCTACTTGCATTTTTTACCTGCTTTCGAACTGCTAGGTTGGCAGAAGCTGGGACAAGGAACGGGAGCTCACCCTGTTACGCAGCGGTAGGGATTCGAACCGCTGAACTGCTGACCTTTCGACTGACAAGCTCAGCATCTTAGCCACTGAGCCACCATGCCCCTTATACTTTATACTTATACTTATACCTTATACTCTACGTTCTGGTAAAAAGAAGCTTCCTGAAGATGGGCTCCAGCATAAGTCTGAAAGCTCGGAAAACTTAACCTCTGGTCCCAATGACCAATCCAATTTTTCTTGTTTGTTAGGTATTTTATAGAAGAGAAGTTTTAAAAAAAACAGTGGCTTTTTGACCAATTCTTGGTTTGTTTGGCTTTCTTTTTTACAGCTGTGTTGACTGTGACTGTAACTCTGTTGCTGGTAATCCTTATGATTTATATTGATATTGATTGTTCCCGATTGCTTATTTGTACCCTATGATTATCATTAAGTGTTGTATCATTAAGTGTTAAATTGTACCTATGACCATCATTTGTGTTGTAAATGTTGTACCTTTTCTTTTATGTACACTGAGAGCAGATGCACCAAGACAAATTCCTTGTGTGTCCAATCACACTTGGCCAATAAAAATTCTATTCTATTCTATTCTATTCTATTCTATGCTATTCTATTCTATTCTATTCTATTCTATTCTATTCTATTCTATTCTATGACTATCATTAAGTGTTGTACCTTATGATTCTTGATGAACGTATCTCTTCTTTTATGTACACTGAGAGCAGATGCACCAAGACAAATTCCTTGTGTGTCCAATCACACTTGGCCAATAAAAATCCTTCATAAAAGTTATTGCATTACATTCTTGATTAAATTATCTTTCCATTGATATATACTTTTATGGTACTACTCCATAAAAAAATAGTGGTGTTATCAGCTAGTTTTAGAAAATACACTTTTCCCAAAAGGTTTCCACAATTTTGGCCACTACTGTAGGAGTTGTGTGCACCCAACCTATCAGAAGGAAACCCAATGGAGCCAGATGGTTTTCTTTACCTGCCTACCACTTACCATGTCAGCCAACGCAATGTAGAGAAACATCCCGCCTGCTAAAGCGAAGATCCAGTTGGCTGAGAAGTGGCTGCCGGCCAATATCCCAAAGCCCAGGCCCAGGTAGCAACAGCAAGCTGAGAGGAAGTTGAAGAAAAGGGCTTGCTGGATTGTCATCCCAGCATTCAGCAGAATGACAAAGTCTCCTGCAAAGATGAACCACAGTTCCAAAGAAGTTTAGAAGGAAGGGGTTGCATTTGAAATTCACAGAATCAAAACTTTGAAGAGATGTTAATCGATCCGTTGATCCAGAAGGCTTTTGCATTTTTCAAATCAACTTCTCCCATATTATCAATATATGTTTCTGCTGCTGATATGTTTCTTCTTCTGTGACAAACAATCAACATCTTTGTCTGAGCAACAACGTTTTGATGATGACCTGTGTCATCGTTTCAACTCCTACCCTCAAAACGACGCTATAGAGCACTGCACACCAGAACAACTAGACACAAGAACAGTTTTTTCCTGAACGCCATCCCTCTGCTAAATAACTAATTCCCTCAACACTGTCAAACTAGTTACTAAATCTGCACTACTATTAATCTTCTCATCGTTCCTATCGCCCATCTCCTTCCACTTATGACTGTATGATTGTAACCTTGTTGCTGGCATCCTTATAATTTATATTGACTGGTTCCTAATATGATTTGATTGCTTATTTGTACCCTATGACTATCATTAAGCGTGGTACCTTCTGATTCTTGACGAACGTATCTTTTCTTTTATGTACATTGAGAGCGTATGCCCCAAAGTCCTTGTGTGTCCAATCACACTTGGCCAATAAAGAGTTCTAATCTAATCTAATCTATTGTGTAAATCCTGAACATCCACCACCATCCCATGATACAACTACAGGTAGTCCTCTACTTAGAACAGTTCATTTAGTGACTGTTCGAAATTACAACAGCACGGAAAAAAGTGACTTATGACTGTTTTTACATTTTTGACCATTGCAGCATCCCCACGGCTATATGGTCAAAATTCAGCTGCTTCGCAAGTGATTCATATTTATGACCGCTGCAATGTCCAAAGGGGGGGGGTCATGTGATCCCCTTTTGCGACCTTCTGACAAGCCAAGTCAATGGGGAAGGTCGTAAATGGGGTAAAATGCACTTAACAAATGTCTCACTTAGCTGTTGTGTCTCGCCCAATCTCACCACAGCCGGGGCCTTCTTATCTGCTTCCGAACGCTGAAGAATGTCCTAGCATACCTCCCGGCCCCAGCCCTGACTCCATGCCCAGACAGGCTGAGGAGGAAGAAGTACTTCCAGCCCCCAGCCCTGGCTCCATGCCCAGGCAAACGGAGCAACTAGACCCCTCCCCCTCCTCCACAGCATGTGAGCCTGAGGGAGGTCAATTACCAACAGCTGCAGACTGGAGCGACCCTCGCTTCAGAAGAATTGATAGGCGGCGGCGTCAGAAGAAAGGGAGGGGCAGGCCTGGATAAGTGCTGAGTCATGGAGCCACACCCCATGGCCTATATGAAGGACCTGCTTTCTGGCATTCTCTGAGTCAGGCAAAGTCTAAACATATCTTGCTGAAGTCACTTTCTGGTCTCCTGCCTGCTCTGAGGACTTTGCTAGGACTTTGGCAGAGCTGCAGAGGCACGCCTGATTCGGATTTCCCTGACCCGGCCGTCAGCGGAGGAGTGGGACACGACACTTAGCAACAGAAGTTTTAGGATTAATTGTGATCGTAAATCGAGGACTACCTGTAGAGAAAGCTATCTCGTGGTCTGTTAGTTTTAGAATCTTGTGCAATTCCAACCACTCATTTACAAAAATGTTTTGCAAAATGTTTGCATATTCCACAAGCTTGTCTCAGCATAGCCTTGGAGTTTGGAGTGAATATTCAAACAGCCATCATGGCTTACTGGCTACTGATACATGATCTCTAATGAACTTGCTAATCCCGAAAGGCCGAAAGAACTCATAAACTAAATAACGAAACCATCCAATGCCAACATTGGTATCTTCTATGGCCCTGAATCCTCAAAACTGATATTTATACAAAGATATCTACTGCGTTTCCCTGAAAATAAGACCCGGATTTATTATTTTTTTCCTCCAAAAGAGGCATTAGGCCTTATTTTCGGGGGATGTCTTTTTCACTGTCTCACCTCGCGGCGGCAGCACCAACAACCCCACCATGCAGAAGCCCGTTGGCCACTGCCGGCCCACTTCTTCCGTGGCCGCTTGCCGTTCCTCATGTGCAGTGCCCCCCCTGGCCTCAAAGGCCTCTGACAGCAAAACGAAGGTTGGTGCGCCATACACAAGCAGTGGTAAGCGGCCGCAGAAGTGAGCCGGCAAGGCAAGTCAGGTGTCGGGGTGTGGGACTCCTGGTTGCAACTGTCCTAAAGTAAGCGGGGGCACGTGGGGCAGCTCCACCCACCCCCATCCCCACCCTAGCTTGATTTTTACCCATGCGCCTCACCCCACTTGTCAGCGTTCCAGAAAAACCCCAAACTCCAAGTAAAAACTCCAAAGCAAGCAACTTTCAAAGTTCTATTTACTAGGATAGTGTTCTGTCCCCACCCCAACCACAACTAGGAAGACACGCGAGCTGACTATATTTGCCAGCAATTTATTCCTACGACAGATATCAGTTCTGGCAACGAACCTGCGATTGCCTGCCAAGTTCTCGTATCTCCTCAGAAGCCAGCGTAACTGCAGTTAATAAACAGAAATCCAGAAGCCAAATTCTTAGACTTGAAATATTGCAGCCAAAGTTTCCAAGAGTCAGTTTTTGTCCGTCACAAGAAGCTATAGAGCAGCTCCTCCTGCTTTTATACCCTGTGGGGTGTGGCTCCATGACTCAGCACTCTCTAGGCCTGCCTCACCCCTTCTTTTGTTGTTCCCATCTCTCCTTTCTGCGATACCTGGGATTTAACCAGGACTGATTGTCAGCAGCTGGGTCTTGAGGCATTGCCTGGGGGGGGTGGGAGGTGTGGGAGAAAGAGGCCTCATCATTTCCTCCACCTGGCCTGCCTCTGGGACCTGGAGTGGAGCCAGAGAGAAAGGTCCTGCAGAGGGAAGCCCTGTTGGCTCTTTCCCTCACCAGGAGGCCCGGCCTGGGAGCCGAAGACACGACAGATAGGTAAACTGGCACATCTGGGAAAACCCAAATCTGAGAGGTGCAGGTTTTCCCTCAGTAAATCAAAACCCCCCAAACCATCCCCTGACTCTTCTGCCGATCACATGCTCCAATCACCAACCATCCCATCTCAAGACAGCACTCCGACCACTCCTCCTCCAGATGCAGGATCGGCCTGACCTTGACCGACAGGAAGAATGTTATTCTGTCTTAAGACAACCCCTCTACTAAATCCCCCCTCCTACTTTCCCACACATGAGAAAGTGGCAGCACGGATGCTTCCAACCTAGTATGGCTTCCAAAGCTGACACCCACCTCGTGCAACCAGGTGCAACAGAGTGGGATGGGGTAGGGGTTATATTGGGCATGCATGTAAAATTGAGCAAGGACGTATTTTTGGGATAGGTCTTATTTTCGGGGAAACACAGTAGTTTGACAATATGTTAATACAGATGAATGCATACCGTGTTTCCCCAAAAATAAGACCCTGTCTTATATTTTTTTGAACCCTGAAATAAGCGCTTGGCCTTAATTTCAGGAAGGTCTTATTATTTTGGGGCGCATGGAGCAAGACGGGGCTCCTCTTGCCATCTTACCTGATTTCCAGCTCTGTCTCCCTAACCTTAGCCAGAGGAAATGGCGGGGACCAGCTGTGCATGCGTTTAAATATTTTTTCGGGGGGAGTTTATTTTAGCGCATGTACTCAAAAGCCCAATTTGGCTTATTATCAGGGGATGCCTTATTTTAGGGGAAACAGGGCATCACTGAAAACTCATTGATAGTACAATGAGAAAATTTCTTCTACCTTTTCTACAATGCGTAGAAATTTCAGAAATCTCTGCCCTGTTTTCTGTTGTTTGTGGATTTTTATCTAAACTAACAACCCTCAAATCCATCGGACCTTTCTTTGCAAGGCAGATGTTCCTACTTTTGATGGTTCCTTAGTAAGAATTCCACTAAGCGCATCCCTAAAAGGAATTCCTAGGTATTTTTTTCCAGCTGTGAAGCAGAAATGAAGCAGCGCACACACACCTAGCTCATGCGGGAATTCTTCACAGAGAATGGCCACTGAGGTGCTGATGCCCTGGAAGACTGAGACGGTGAAGGAGGCGCCAATTGCCAGCCCATCAATGAAATTGTGAAGGCCGTCACTCAAGGTTATCATCCAAGCCAGAGTGCCAATGTCTGAGTATCGCACCCCTTTCAACCAATAGCACATGCTTTGAGATGCTTGGAGGTCCTGGAAAAAAAGAAGTATGATATTAAGAAAATCCCTTATCATTTTATGACAGGTGAACCAACAATCCTATTGGGCAGGGATTTCCAACCTTGGCAACTTTAAGCCCGGAGGACTTCAACTCCCAGAATTGCTGGCTGGGGAATTCTGGTAGTTGAAGTCCACCAGGCTTAAAGTTTGCCAAGGTTGGAGACCCCTGCTATAGGGAGCCTATGGGGGACAGCATTTGTAGCTCAGGATTTAACTGTGAGGTCTCTGAGCTTGGTGGGTTTTCTTGCAGACATTTGATTACCCAACTAGGTAATTTCATCAGGTAACCCGCATGAGACTCTATATGGGGCCTGCATCATAACCTGTGGTCACCTAATGACTTTACCTCCTATGATGCAATAGGAGACACAGGTACGTAGACTATGAGAATCTAATGCAGGAAATTCAAGTCTTGCCATTGCAACGTTTTCCAATACTGCAGTGGCAAAAGGACCCTTCCACTTGCTTTACTACTGTTCTATTTCACTACTTCACTACTCCTAAGATGGCACAGTGGTTAGAATACAGTCCTGCAGGCTACTTCTGCTGACTTCCAGCTGCCTGCAATTTGGCAGTTCGAATCTCACCAGGCTCGAGGTTGACTCAGCCTTCCATCCTTCCAAGGTGAGTAAAATGAAGACCCAGATTGATGGAGGCAAGAGGCTGACTCTGTAAACTGCTTAGAGAGGGCTGTAAAGCACTGTGAAGCGGTATATAAGTACTATTGCTAAGGGAGGGAGGGGAGGGAGAAGGAAGGAAGGAAGGAAGGATAGAAGGAAGGAAAACAAAGAGAAGGAAGGAAGGAAGGAGGGAGAGAAGGAGAAAGAAGGAAGGAAGGATGGAAGAAAAACAAGAAGGAAGGAAGGGAGGGGGGAGGGGAGGGGAGGCGAGGGGAAGGAAGCCATGTTGGAGCAGTGGTTCAAGTGCTGTATTGCAGGCTAACTTTGCCCACGGCCAGGAAGTTCGATCCTGACCAGCTCAAGATTGACTCAGCCTTCCATCCTTCCGAGGTGGGTAAAATGAGGACCCAGATTGTTGGGGGCAAGAGGCTGACTCTGCAAACCGCTTTCAGAGGGCCGTAAAGTACCGTGAAGCGGTATATAAGTCTAAGTGCTATTGCTGTGCCTCAAGTTTTGCGGGAACGTAACTGCAGACCAGATATTTTATGCAATCCCTCAAGTATTTTAACCTTCCTCTGGGGCAATATGCTAACTTCAATGACACGAGGTCTACTTGTTAAAATTATAGCTTAATAATTTGAACTTGATTTAAATAAACGAAATTAGAAATGGGAATCTTAGCATGCTGGAATGCAAAACCGCAGCTTGAAGCACAAAACATTTATTTCCCAGACAACCTCTAAGCCTGATAGGCACCGCGGATTATTCTCCTAAGAATAATGATGGGGAGCTGCACTGTATTTAAATGTGCCCACACCTATCCAGAAAAAAAAGAAGTTAAAATGAAATAGTATTCTGGAAAAGCAGGGGGAGTGGTGAGAAGCAGACTTTTGGAAAATGGGTGTTTTGTCGGATCAAGGGCACAATGCTAGACATTTTGTGAGAGGGCCCAAACAAGATGCTGTCATTTCTTTTTCTATTCCACCCCCCACCCCCTATTTTGCTCTTTTTATAACAAGGAGAGGAGCAGCGTGATGGCCTAGAGGTGGAGCTCTCGCCTCACAACCAGGAGGCTGTGAGTTCAATCCTAGGTAGCGGCAGATATGTCTCTCTCTCTCTCTCTCCCTGGTGCGCAAAGAGAAAGTATCTGCTGCAAACTCTGCATAGGGGTCAGGAAGGGCATCCAGTCAGTAAATGCTCAGCTCAAGTCATCCTGCAAGAGATTCACAGGACTGTTAAAAAGGAAAAAAAAATACATCGTAACAGAAGAGAATCTGTATCTCAAGATTAAACTGTGGATCTTTGATGCTCTCTCAGCTTGTTTTTCATTTCATTGCCTAATCAGGTAACATCATCAATTAGTATGTGATTTGCTCCCCATTTTTAAAATAGAGGGTTGTGGATGGTGTGATTCTTCTCCCTGGTAGTTCCTTAATTAGGATATTGTTTTTTGCTTGCTAAATGTCAAATGTTAATCCCTGCTTATATAGCTATTGGCTACTGGAGGGGATGTATTCTAGACTTTCCCTCTTAGCTTTTTTACAGTCTCTTCTGAATGGTGTGTAAATGTGATTCACTTCTATATGTCTGTTGATGGCTAATTTGTCTGAATGCCAAGCTTCCAGGAATTCCCTAGCATTTCTGGATTTAGCCATGATCTAGGATTTGATTTTAATATTTATTAAATTCATTCTCCACCCATCTCACTCTTCTGCTCACAGTTTCTCAGTTGAATTTTAGTTGAGTAATGAACATCTGCAAGCAAACCACCAAGCTCAGTGAGCACCGAAGACCCTATTTTTTTGGATGTACGTAGGGCTTGGGGGTTAGTGTTTATTTTGTGTCGACATTGTTTGCCATCTAGAGCCTCTGGCAGTGGTAGTGTGTGTGTGTGTGTGTGTGTGTGTGTATGAGAGAGAGGGGCGGAGAGAAAGAGAGAGAAAGAGGAAGAGAATGAGAAAAAGAGAGAGAAAAAGGGAGGGAGAGAGAGAGAGAGAAAGAGAGGGAGGGATAGATGGAGGCAGGGAAGGGGAGGGAGGGAGAGAGAGAGAATGAGAGAGAGAATGAGAAAGAGAGAGAGAACAAGAGAGAAAGAAAGAGAATGAGAAAGAGAGGGAGGAGGAGGGAGGGAGGGAGAAAGAGCAAGAAAGAGAGAGGAGGAGAGGAAGAAGAAAGAGGAGGAGAGAGAGAGAGAGAAAGAGAGAGGAGGGATAGATGGAGGCAGGGAAGGGAGGGAGGAGAGAGAGAGAGAGAGAATGAGAGAGAGAGAACAAGAGAGAAAGAAAGAGAATGAGAAAGAGAGGGAGGAGGAGGGAGGAGAAAGAGCAAGAAAGAGAGAGGGAGGAGAGGAAGAAGAAAGAGGGAGGAGAGAAAGAGAATGAGAAAGAGAGAGAACGAGAACGAGAGAAAGAGAACAAGAGAGAGGGAGGGAGGGAGAGGGAGGGAGGGAGAAAGAGAGAGGGAGAGAAAGAGAATGAGAAAGGGAGGGAGGAGAGGAGGGAGGGAAAGAGGAGAAAGAGAAGGAGGAGAGAGAACAAGAGAAAGAGAGAAAGAGAGAGGAGGGAGGGAGGGGAGGGAGGGAGGGGAAGGAGAATGAGAAAGAGAATGAGAAGAGAGAGGGAGGGAGGGAGCGAGAGGGAGAAAGAGGGAGGAGGGAGGAGAAAGAGAACGAGAGGGAGGGAGAGATGGGGAAAGAGGGAGGGAAAGAGAATGAGAAAGAGAACGAGAAAGAGAGAGGGAGGGAGGGAGGGAGAGAGAACAAGAAAGAGAGATGGGGAGATAGAGAGAACGAGAAAGAGAGAGGGAGAGGGAGGGAGGGAGGGGGAAGAGAAGGGCTCACTGGCCCCAGAAGGGCCCTCAAGGTTAGGCGACCCTAGTGTAATTTAATCACTGACCTGAACAGACAAGGTGGTAACCACCTTCTGATCAGCAGAGGGATTCTTGCATTCCAAATCGCCGCTCTTATTCGGGATCATGTGATCCAGGTCTCCATTCTGCAGTTTTTCCGTCACACCTTCTTCCTGGTCCTTCTTAGAAGGGAGGGACTCGCTGCTGTAGTGGCTGTGCCCATGAAGATGCTAGGGAGGGCAGAGAGAGCTTCACCAAAGAAGATCCATAACAAGGGTCTCCAACCTTGGCAACTTTAAGCCTGGAGGACTTCAACTCCCAGAATCCCCCAGCTAGCAAAGCTGGCTGGGGAATTCTGGGAGTTGAAATCCACCAGGCTTAAAGTTGCTAAGGTTGGAGACCCCTGGTCCATAACAATGCAACCAACACCACAGATCTGTCTTTTCTTTGCTCTGCTTTTGCCCTGCCTTTCTATGTAAACCTAAATGATTATTTCAATAATCATTAAATATACGAACGGTATATAAGAATGCTCAATACGGTTATACAAGAACAAGGGATTATTTAGAAAGACTGAATTTAATAGCAAGGAAACTGTCGATGCAGAAACTTGTAAACTGTTCCCTTCCCACCAAAGGTGGTCCCTATTTTCCTACTTGCATTTTTTACGTGCTTTCGAACTGCTAGGTTGGCAGAAGCTGGGACAAGTCACCGAAGCTCACCCCGTTAGGCGGCAGCACTAGGGATTCGAACCGCTGAACTGCCGACCTTGCGATCGACAAGCTCAGCAACTTAGCCCCTGCGTTCCTTAACATAATGTTGTTATATTTGTTTTGTATTTTGTATATGTTTGATGTATGTGTATGTCTTCTTCTTTCCTTTTTTTTTCTTTCCTTTTTTTGGTTTCTGTCTTTTTCTATTACGTTTTTGGTTTTAAAAATGTAAAATACTCAATAAAAATTATTTTAAAAATAAATAATTAAATACAGGCATATGAACCGATGTAACATCTATTGAAGGCGGTTTGAAGGATCAAACAAACACTTGGAAAACCCATGTTTAAACAATGCGTCTAGAAGTATTTCGGAAACCAGAAGGTCGGGCAATTGCACCTTTGGTGAATACCGGCTAAGTAGGAAGGCTCACTAGCAGACTTAAAAGTTATCCCTCAAGATAACTGGATTCTAAACCAGGGATCTCCAACCTTGGCAACTTGAACATTTGTGGACTCTAACTCCCAGAATTCCCAGAGTTGAAGTCCACAAGTCTTCAAGTTGCCAAGGTTGGAGAGCCCTGTTCTAAGCTATAGTGGCCAAAATTGTGGAACCCTTTTGGGAGAAGTGTATTTTCTAAAACTAGCTAATAACACCATTTTTTTTTTTGGGAGTAGTACCATAAAATTATATATCAATGGAAAGATAATTTAATCAAGAATGTAATGCAATAACTTTTATGAAGGATTTGCTATTAGAATAGCAGTTACAGTATAAAGAAAAAAAGTGAAACACGTAAAAAAAAACAAGATATACAAAAATTATCACCATAGGAAAAGGTGAGATATGCAAAAATTATCCCCATGTCAATTAATACTTAGCTGGGTAACCTTTAGCATGAATTACGGCCTTACAACATCTTCTCATGGAGTGAACCAAGTCTTTTAGTTCTGCAGCTGTTATCATGTGAAACCAAGATTGAAGGATTGCTTCTATTAACTGGATTTTATTGCTGGGTCGTTTCTGACTAACAAGTTTCTTTAGTCAGCTCCATAGATTTTCAATTGGGTGAAGGTCTGGGCTATTCCCAGGCCATTCCAGCAGTGGAATCTTGAAACTCAAAAAAAAAAAAAAGTGGTGTTATTAGCCATCAAGCCTTCAAAAATATTTTTCTCGAAAGGTTTCCACAATTTTGGCTACTAATGTATTTAGAGTTCTTAACACCGACCAGACCTTGGAAAACATGTGCTGATCTTTTAATACTGCATTAGAGTGACATGAATCATGACATTGTGATTGTATCATGACAAATTAGCTGCTAGATTCCAACGAATGCTTCCAAAAGTCCTTCCAGTACATCGCAGTAATGGAGACATGATGCAACCAAAAGAACTTTGGCCAGGTTGGAGTGACAGGAATCGCCACAACTTGCAAACAACCACACATGAGATTCCAGGATAGTAGCAGTCCAGGTGTGCTGCGAAACTATGGTTTTAATCTCTTGGAGTGAACAGTGGGCCACAAACCTTGAGACTTGGGAGTTCTGGGAGTTGAAGTCCACAAGTCTTAAAGTTGCTAAGTTTGGAGACCCCTGCTCCAAAGGACACTGCTCTCTAATGTGCATTGAACCCCAGTATATTCATCTCCACCTACCTCGTTATCGCACCTAAGAATTACTGGAGATTTTTAACTAACGAATGTAGAGCTAAGTGATGACCTCTCAGAAGATTCATATACTGTAGTTATTAGCCACGGGGTTGTTTTGTAGAGACTACCTTAGTCTGTGCAACCTGCACTTTAGTACTTAATATTCTGATCAAATTAGCAGTTAATTATCTGCTTAGTATAGTCGCACCTGTATTTCTAATTAGTTTTGCCTTAATTTTTGTAATAAATTATCTTTACCGAGTGACCTTTGAATTTGGGTATTTTTGAATTTAGTTGTTTACGTGCAAATTCACACAATATGCTTAATTGGGTTACAAGAGATGGGGGTTAGTATAGAGTCCAGGGATCTCCAACCTTGGCAATTTTGAGACTTGTAGACTTCAACTCCCAGAATTCCTCAGCCGGCAAAGCTGCCAAGGTTGGAGACCCGTCATATAGACTGTCTATAAAAATGAGGTACGTGGCCAGTAAGTTAACCAAGAGAGACTTTGGTTTAACTATAAGCAGATCCAATTATGGAAACAGTTGATCAGGGAGGTGGCGCAGTGGTTAGAGTGCAGTACTGCAGGCTACTTCTGCTGACTGCTGGGTGCCTGCAATTTGGCAGTTTCAATCTCACCAGGATCAAAGTTGACTCAGCTTTCCATCCTTCCGAAGTGGATAAAATGAGGACCCAGATTGTTGGGGCAATAGGCTGAGTCTGTAAAACCACTTAGAAGGGGCTGTAAAGCACTGTAAAGCGGTATATAAGTCTAAGTGCTATTGCTATTTAAAAAATAGCACAGGAGAAACAGGAGAAAGCTACCATGGTATTATAGGCTAAAAGCAGGGGTGCTATTCAGCAGATTCTGACAGGTTCTGGAGAACCTGTAGTGGAAATTTTGAGTAGTTTGGAGAACTGGCAAATACCTCTTCTGGCTGGCCCCAGAGTGGGGAGGGAATGGGGATTTTGCAGTATCCTTCCCCTGGAGTGAGGTGGGATTGGAGACTTTGCAGAATCCTTCCCCTGCCATGCCCACCATGCCACACCCACAGAAGCGGTAGTAAAAAAAATTGAATTCTACCACTGGTTAAAAGTCTTAGGAAGTTACAACATGCCTCTGAGTGTCATCTTTCTACTGTAGATATGATCTACCAGGATGGATCTGAATTACTGATATTGAGTCACCATCCCAGCAACAACACAGCTGATGGCATCCAAAATCACCACAAGGTCCAAAGACGACTTCTCACTAAGCTCTAGCCTTCAAGCAAGATGATCAAAAAATCTCCACGCATATCATTCATTACAAGGTCTACGAGACAAGCTTCATCCAGATAAGAGTGGCTTGCTATTCACTACAGGACACCGTATACAGTATTACCCATTATTATGCACCAAGACAAATTCCTTGTGTGTCCAATCACACTTGGGCAATAAAAAATTCTATTCTACTATTCTATTATAATCCTTCCATTTTTGTTGTTGTTAGCTGCGAAGTCGTGTCCGACCCATCGCGACCCCATGGACAACATTCCTTCAGGCCTACCTGTCCTCTACCATCCCCTGGAGTCCATTTAAACTCATGCCTACTGCTTCAGTGACTCCATCCAGCCACCTCGTTCTCTGTCGTCCCTTTCTTCTTTTGCCCTCAATCTTTCCCAGCATCAGGCTCTTCTCTAGTGAGTCCTTCCTTCTCATCAGGTGGCCAAAGTATTTCAGTTTCATCTTCAGGATCTGGCCTTCTAAAGAGCAGTCAAGGTTGATCTCCTCTAGGACCGACCAGTTTGATCGCCTTGCAATCCTTTTTTTTAGCTTTTTTAGCTTCATAGTTATTCCCATATTTTTATACCTCAGTTCAAAACTGCTCTGTCACAGATGTTTTGCAACATTTCTAGGCTGTGCAACGTAATGGGCACGTAATGGACAATCTGCAAAAGGTCATAATCATTAAGTGTCCCGATTACTTTGTACTTTCCAAATACTTCTTTCTGAAAGTTCATGTAGGCAATCATATTCGGGACTTTCACCCTATGTGTATGTTGGAACAGGCAACAAATTCTTCCCTCAGATATGATTTTCCGTTGTCGTTCTTTATTGATTGTTCCTTCCAATATCTACTCCATGGTTTGCTCAGCTGTTTTAATTCTGATGTGTTCTACCCTTGTTTCTGTACCTGTAATCAGTACTGAAAACTTCAAAAGGGGAGAAACGGAGAATTCCAACAAGCAGGCAGGATCGATCTCATACTCGGCACAAAATATATCCGATATTAAAACCCGAAAGGAAACTTCATTATTTCTAGATGTATTTTTACTATTTTTCCGTTGTAATTGGTATTGAGCTCATGGCTTAAAGCTTTCAGAATTTTTTTGAGGATGTAATAAAAAATTTAATTACAAAAACTTCCCTAAAAAATAATGGCAGGAAGGCTCTTTGGTTTCTTCAAATGTTTATTACAACCTTTCCAGAAAATAAGCAGGGACAGATACCTTCTCTGAAAACCAGTTGACTGCAGACTTGATCAATGTTTCTTGAGCTTGGCACCTTTAAGACAGGGTGGACTTCAGTTCCCAGAATTCCCCAATCAACCATTTCACCAGGCTGGGGAATTCTGGGAGATGAAGTCCACCCATTTTAAAGTTGCCAAGTTTCTCAAACTGCAACAGATCCCTAAAACATGTAATCAAGAAAAGAATGGAAGTATCCTAGGATAAATGCCAGTGGTGAAATGCTACCGGGTCGCACCAGTTCGGAGGAACAGGTAGTGATAGAAACTACCGGTTTGGGCGAACCAGTTGTAAAAAAAAAAAGCTACCGGTTCCTCCGAACCGGTATTTCCGACGATCAGCTGTGCTGCGCGATTTAAAATCGCTAGAAAGCAGGAAATGCTGCTTTCTAGTGAATCTAAATCATGCGGCAAAGCTGTTCTCCCCCTCACAGTTCTATTTACCTTCCCAAATCTCCTTTTTCTGTGCGAAGCATGCGTTTGTACTATGCATGCAGCGCGTATTTGGCAAGCACACAGCACACGCTTGGCGATCACTGCGCATGCGCGGCCAGTGAACCAGTGGCAAATCGGTTCAGATTTCACCACTGATAAATGCTATAGCCACCTTTAAAGCGCTCCATGGCATAGGACCGGGCTATTTACGGGACCGCCTGCTGCCACCGATAGCCTCCCACCGACCTGTGCGCTCACACAGGGAGGGTCTCCTCAGGGTGCCATCAGCCAAACAATGTCGGCTGGCGACCCCCAGGGGGAGAGCCTTCTCTGTGGGGGCACCTACCCTCTGGAATGAGCTTCCTCTGGGGTTACGATTACTCCCCGACCTCCGGACCTTCCGCCGTGAACTCAAGACCTTTCTGTTTCATCATGCAGGGCTGGCCTAATACACTATGGTTTTTAATTGGGGTTTTATCATTTCTCGATTATAGTTTTAAATGGGGTTAGCCAATTTGAATAAGATTTTTAAAATGTTTTTTAATTCTATTTATAAAATTGTTTTATGTTGGCTGTAAACCGCCCTGAGTCCTTCGGGAGAAGGGCGGTATAAAAATCAAATCAAATCAAATCAAATCAAATCAAATCAAATCAAATAAATAAATAAATAAATAAATAAATAAATAAATAAAAGATAACCAGCTGTTGCCTACACAAACATTCCAGAACACACTGTAACGAACTGGGATCTCCCCTACGGACATTTTATGAGACAATTTTTTAAGAAGTTTGATCTTATCAACTTATCAATTGAAATTATCTTGAATAATTTGGCAGAATTTCTACTCCTAATATATTTGGAAGAAATTGCAAATCTTTAGTTCCTTATTACCTGATTATGTCTAATGCTCATGAAAGGAGGGAGGGCTGGATTGGGGAGGGCATGGTAGTAGTATTTCAGTATTTAAGAGTTTGCCCCAAAGAGGAGGGGGGGTGTTAATTTATTTTCCAAAGCACCAGAAGGCAGGACAAGAAACAATGGATGGAAACTAATCAAGGAGAGAAGCAACCTGGAATTAAGGAGAAACTCCTAACAATGAGGCCAATTCATCACTGGAGGTTTTTAAGAAGAGACTGGACAGTCACTTATCTGAAATAGTATAGGTTCTCCTCCTCCAACCCAGGAGGTTGGACTAGAAGACCTCCAAGGTTCCTTCTAGCTCTATTCTGATTGATTGATTGATTGATTGAAAATACAATTAAGTTCTAAAAGGAAAGGAACTAAAGATTGTGTCAGGAACAATTGAGGCTCACCTGATCCTTCTGTTTCAGGAGCATCTTCAGTATTTTCTCAGTGAAAAAAAAGAGATAAAATCCCCCAAAGACAACAGCAGATTTGGAGACATAATCATCTTTTTGTGGATTGAACCCGAAGGCCTGAAGGAGATGGAGAGAAAAAGGGGTTGGCTGTCAAAAGTATAAATAAATAAACATTACCCTCCTCTCTATCTAAAGTTCTCTCTTCTTTTCTTCTCACCTCTAAGGGCAGATCAAAGAGGATCTAAAAAACCCAAAGCCTAAGAAACTACCTGAGAAATGGGTTTCCTGATCATGAGTGGCAACAAATTCGTATAACTATAGTATGTCTCTAAGTTAGCCCACATCCGATGTCATCTCCTCTTGCTAAGCAACTAACAAATGAATCTTTAGCTATCTTTGATTTTGATGTGTTGAAGTTTCTGCTTTTGAGGAGTGCATTTTACACTGCTTGTTTCTGATTATGCTCTGCCTTGTGCACAATTCTAAAACACATTCAACAAGGCGGTTGCACACTCTTCCACTGGAATACATTCCTTCCACATGGAGACCATGTCCAAGAGAAAGCTGGACTTGAATTCTGGCATTATACGTAGAAGGTAACAAAATCAAATAATTTAGCTGGTGAAGTTGTATGGTTAAAAGTAAGAGACAGGACTGTATCAAATAGCAGATTTGGACAGACCCAAGATTCTTATTTTTGGCCTCTTAGCTTGCTTTGTGAGACCACAAAAATTGTCATTTGATATTTGATATTTCAGTTCCATGATGAACCAGCTAATGTGTCATACACAGTATTAGCACGTGGAAGATACGTTTCTTATTCATTTTAGATCAGATACACTGTGGGCCTTGCATGCTTTCATGAGGAATACAGGCGTATCCGGAAAGGCTTGGAACTACCCATCTTTCCCCGAAAATAAGACCGGGTTTAATATTAAGTTTCACCCCAAAAGACGCATTAGGGCTTATTTTCTGGTTAGGTCTTCTTTTGGGGGGAAATACAGCATTAAATGCATCCTGACAATCTAAACTGGGTCTTATTTTGAGGGTAGGGCTTATATTACGAGCATCCTGAAAAATCACGCTAGAGCTTATTTTCCAGTTGGGTCTTATTTTCGGGGGGAAACAGGATATCTGGTACTCTGTGCTGAAAAATCTT
This sequence comes from Ahaetulla prasina, assembly GCF_028640845.1. Classification (NCBI taxonomy): domain Eukaryota; kingdom Metazoa; phylum Chordata; class Lepidosauria; order Squamata; family Colubridae; genus Ahaetulla; species Ahaetulla prasina. The sequence goes on along the minus strand of NC_080547.1, from coordinate 4,513,659 downwards.
CATCACAAAAGCCAGATGAAAAGGGCCATTACCTTTTACGCCCGAAGAAGCCTCCCTCCATAAAAGAGTCTGCTAGAGCAGAGCTCCCCAATCTTTCCAGCTTGGCAGACCACCCCCGGGGGGTGGGGAAGGGAGGAGACGGCTCTGCACAAGTGGCTGGGAAACACACACACGCAGCTCCATTTGCGCAAGCGGCAGGCATGCATCCATGCCGCTCATGCAAATGGAGCACGCGCACACACACACTAACGTGCTGCTCACACAAATAGGGATGCGGACACATACATCTGCTCGCCCATTTCTGCACCCCGGTTCTGAATGGTTCACGGCCCACTAGTGGGCCAACAGCTCTCGCGTTGGGGACCCCTGTGCCGTAGAATGCGGAAACAAGTTACCCACTGCCTATTGGTCTTCCCATAACCCTTTTCTTGGGAAATGACTATGGTCAACGTATTTGCTGCCAGAGCACTTAGCAGAAAATTAGATTAATCTCACTTTGGCTTACACCAGGGGTTCTGCAAACTTGGCTCTTTTAAGACTTGTGGACTTCAACTCCCAGAGTTGAACTCTGGGAGGAACTCTGGGAGTTGAAGTCCACAAGTCTTAAAAGAGCCAAGTTTGCAGACCCCTAGCTTAGGTAAAAGGTAAAGGTTCCCCTCGCACATACGTGCTAGTTGTTGCCGACTCTAGGGGGCGGTGCTCATCTCCGTTTCAAAGCTGAAGAGCCAGCGCTGTCCGAAGACATATCCGTGGTCATGTGGCCGGCATGACTCAACGCCAAAGGCGCACGGAACGCTGTTCCCTTCCCACCAAAGGTGGTCCCTATTTTTTCTACTTGCATTTTTACGTGCTTTCGAAACTGCTAGGTTGGCAGAAGCTGGGACAAGTAACGGGAGCTCACCCCGTGACATGGCAGCACTAGGGACTCGAACCGCTGAACTGCCGACCTTTCAATTGACAAGCTCAACGTCCTAGCCCCTGAGCCACCGCGTCCCTAGCTTACACTACCACAATTGACACAATTGACCCTGTGGTTTTCTGTTGATATGGGATTCCTGCCCTGTTAGATTGGCACTTTTAATCTGTGTTCCTTCCTTGACATTTGTTCTCAAGATGCCAGATTCCAGATCCAAGAGTTAATTTACTCTTACATGAATTTAAAAAAAAAAATCCCTTCCTGAAAGGCAAACGCCTAAATTAATGGTCCATTGTTTCTTTGTGCTAACAGCTCCGCAACCCAATGTTTGGATGGCTTACATATTTCCACCCTAAGTACAAAGGAAGGGAGCTGGATGATTCTGTGTCACTTCCCCTGAAAGCGATGAACGGCTACCACAAAGTAGGTCACACTGCAGACACCACACAATCATCGACAATCGCATGACCCAGGCCCGGAGGCCCTTGTCCTACCTCAGGGATGAGCTGGAAGAGGGCGTTGGAATAAAGCGTGCCAATGGCCAGAGCTATGAAGTAGAGGAGCAGCCGCTTGTAAAAGGTCTTCTTCATGAAAGGAACCACACTGGCCCCGATCAGGGAGCAGAGGGAAATGATGGTCACACAGAGGAAACCGTATCCCCAGACTGCCAGTGTGAGGGTCAACCCCGCCCCGAGGGAATCACAGGAGGGAGAAAGACACAGGAGGAATGAATTCACACCGAGGGATGAAAAGGGGAGAGAGGGAACAGAGGACAGGGAGAGGGAGAGAGGGAGGGAGAGAGGGAGAGGGAGAAAGAGAGAGGGGAGAGAGCAAGGAGGGAAAGGGAGAAGGAGAGAGAGAAAGAGTGAGGGGGAGGGAGAAGGGGAGAGGGAGAAAGAGGGAGGGAGAGGGAGAGAGAAAGAGGGGAGAGGAGAGGAGAGAGAGAGAGGGGAGAGGAGAGAGAGGGGAGGAGAGGGGAGAAGAGAGAGAGGGAGAGAGCAAGGAGGAAAGGGAGAAGGAGAGAGAAAGAGTGAGGGGAGGGAGAAGGAGAGGGGAGAAAGAGGGAGGGAGAGAGGAGAGGGAGAGAGGGAGAGAGAGGGAGGGAGAGAGAGAAGAGAGGGGAGAGAGAGAGAGAGAGGGAGGAGAGAGAGGAGGAGAGGGGAGAGGGGAGAAGGAAGGGAGAAGGAGAGAGAGAAGAGAGGGGAGGAGAGGGGAGGGAGAGAGGAGAGGGAGAGAGGAGAGGGGAGGAGAGGGGAGAGAGGAGGGAGAGGAGAGAGGGAGAGAGAGAAGAGGGGAGAGAGAGGGGAGGAGAGAGAGAGAGGAGAAGGAGAGAGGAGGAGGAGAGAAGGAGAGAAGGAGAGGGGAGAGAGAGAGACAAGATATTTATTAATGATTGATATGCAAATCAAGATTGATTCAGGCATGCGTGAAGCACTCTTGGGCACCGTAGCACTACGCAAAACTCCTTCTTGATGGGAAAGTCCAACATGGTCCAGGAGAAGGGCCTTCTCTACCGGGGCTCCTGCCCTTGGGAACATTTTATCCCCCCCGAGGTGAGATTGGCTCCCATCCTTCTGACCTCTGCAAGGCCCTGAAGACCTGGCACTGGCAGATGACCTGGGTCCCCAATGAAGGAGCATCATCACCCCTGCTGGAGATGGCGGATGAATTATGGGGCAAGCCCACCTCCTTCCCGCTCATCCTGTTCCCCCATCTCGTTTTATTCACTATAATTTTATTTCGATTGGGACTTCCATTGTTCTCGTTTTCATCTGTTAGGATGTTAATGTTTTTAGAGCTGTGAGCTGCCCAGAGTCGTTTCGACAGGAGAGGGGTGGCAAACCCATCAGTCAATCCAATCAATCAATCAATAAAAATGCAAGGGAGGGGAAGAGACCCTCCGCAGGCAATGGAGTTCAATAAGTATAACCTCGCTATATATAAGGGTCTCTAGTATTAATCCAATAATTTGCGCCAGATTGGAAGTTTTGCTAATTTTATGGTGAGGGGTGGGGGGCTCCTCACCACCATCCAAGTCACAGTGTTCAGATTGGTGCTGAAGCTTCAAGTCTCCAGCCAGGTAGACTTCCAAGTTATCTCTAATTCAGTAGTAGGACATTTTCCCCAAATCTGTTTAGCGCATAAGACTCAAGAAGGAGGAGGAAGTGCCAGAACTCAAGAGTGATGCAGGCAAAACACAAGCCATCCCTTGCCTATGCATATGCGCTTCTCCGTTATAGGACAAGCACAGTACTGAAATATTTGTTGCCCGAGGCACAGAGATTCTTAACAATTGATTGGCATCGCCATATTGCATCAGTTTTTTAACAAGGCAATTTGACAACGGAGATGGCACGTCGACAATTATTTCTGTTTCTGTTGGATCACGAAGACGTATTTTAGTTTTCAAGCAACAATACATTGGGTTTACGGTTTGGGAACGCAAATATCCATGAACTCTTATTTTTAAAAAAAAGGATTACACAAAACAATGCTGCAGGTAGCCTGGCATTATCCCTATAAAATGAAAGTTGAAAGGTTTCCAAAGGAATGGTGGCAGATTTCTTTTTATTACTTTCTACCAGGGGTAAAATGTTCCCGGTTCGGACTGGTTCGCCGGATCCGGTAGCGACGGCAGCGGATGGTTAGGAGAACCAGTAGCAAAAATCCCTGCCCCCTCCCCCCCGTGCCCAGCTGAGCCGCGCAATCATCAGAGGGTTTTGTTTTTTTTTAAAAGCATTTTTTCTTCAGCCAAAAAATATGCTTTTAAAAGGAAAAAAAGCCTCTGATGATCGCACGGCACACAGCTGGGATCGTCAGAGGCTTTTAAAAGCATTTTTTAACAACCTCTTTGGCTGAAGAGGTTATAAAAACTGCTTTTAAAAGGCTCTGACGATCCCAGCTGAGTTGCCTGATCGTCAGAGGCTTTTTTTTTCCTTTTAAAGGCAAAAAAATGCTTTTAAAAGAAAAGAAAAGCCTCTGACAATCGTCAGAGAAGCCTTTTAAAAGTATTTTTTTTACAATTTCTTAGAAGCATTTTACTCTACTCATTTACACATTTTATTCTACCAAAAAAATGCAACCTCTTCTTCGGCTGAAGAGGTCGTAGAAAAAAGGCTTTTAAATTAAAAAAAAAAAAGTTTAAAAAAGTTGGCCATGCCCACCCAGTCACATTACCCCCACTCACCAAGCCGCGCCCAGCGAACCGGTAGTAACAAATTTTACATTTCACCCCTGCTTTCTTCTGCTTTTTTTCCGAATGAGAGAAGCCAATTAGTAAGAAGACTAGTACGGAGACTATAAAAATAGTCTTTCCCATAAAGGGCCAAGTGAACTCTCGTTGTGATTCTCACCCTTGCCCGAAAGACATCGTTATCTACTGGTATGCCACCAAAGTTGAGCCAGAATGTTATGGCAGAAGACAATTATGACTTTTAAAACCTGTGACTAGAGTTCATGGCTATATTTAAGACGTCCCCAAAACGTACAATCAAAAACCACAATTTACTAAAGATTAGATCTCGCACAGCTCCAAGAAATCTGAAAATAAACCAATTACTGAAAGAGGAACCAATAAAGAAATCTGAGAAGTCAAGATAAAAGGACGTCCTCCAGTATATCGGTGCCAACATGGCATTCGTTCCTTCCTTTTGCACAAAAAAATGACCTTTACGGTGCTCAGCCATTGTTCTTTCCTGTCTACGTTGTTTTAACAGGCTAAAAAGACACCGCAATGCTAGAAAACCCAGAGTTAAGCGCCTCTCATTTATAATAATGCTCTTTGGAAATGCAACCAAGCTAGCTTCCATTTATAGTCAAAAGCTTATTAAGAGGCGCAATCCTTCAATAACCTCCACTCTTAATATGCACTATGAAAAAAAAATATCAGAGGGGTTTTTTTCCCCCTGGAATGGAGAGCTAAGCAGTTCGACAGTTCAAATCTCACCAGGCTCAAAGCTGACTCAGCCTTCCATCCTTCCGAGGTGGGTAAAATGTGGACCCAGATTGTTGGGGGCAAGAGGCTGACTCTGTAACCCGCTTAGAGGGCTGGAAAGCACTATGAAGTGGTATATAAGTCTAAGTGTTATTGCTATTCTCCTTCCTTCCTTCCTTCCTTCCTTCCTTCCTTCCCTCTACCCACTGCCAGCAGTTCAATCTTGACTGGCTCAAGGTTGACTCAGCCTTCCATCCTTCCAAGGTGGGTAAAATGAGGACCCAGATTGTTGGGGGCAAGAGGCTGACTCTGTAAACCGCTTAGAGAGGGCTAGAAAGCACTATGAAGTAGTATATAAGTCTAAGTGTTATTGCTATTCTCCTTCCTTCCTTCCTTCCTTCCTTCCTTCCTTCCCTCTGTCCACTGCCAGCAGTTTGATCTTGACTGGCTCAAGGCTGACTCAGCCTTCCATTTTTCCAAGGCAGCGGTTCTCAACCTGTGGGTCGGGACCCCGTTGGGGGTCGAATGACGATGTGCCAGGGGTCACCTAAGACCATCGGAAATATGGGAAGTATACTTTCGAGTCTAAGAATCGCGCTCCAATGGTTGACTCCACAAGCCAGCTCTTCAAATCGCTAGCCGAATTCGGCTTCAGGCGTGATGATGAATTAAAAAAGAGAGAAATCTTTGCTCTGATGTCTCCCTCTCAAGCCAGCTGCAATCACTCCCAATCGCTAGCCTAACCTGGCTTCAGGCGCGATAAACTTAATAGGGGAGGAGTCTCCGCTTTAATGCCTCCGTCCTCAAGGCAATCGCAAGCAGTTCAGATTGCTAGCCAGTACGGCTTCAGGCGCGATAAATTCAAAACGAAAATAATTTTATGGTTGGGGTCGCCACATCGTGGGGAATTGTATTAAAGGGGTCGCAGCACTATAAAGGTTGAGAACCACTGTTCCAAGGTCAGTAAAATGAGGACCCAGATTGTAGGCTGCCTCTCTAAACCGCTTAGAAAGAGTTGTAAAAGCACTGTGAAGCAGTATATAAGTCTAAGTGCTATTGCTATGGCTATCTAACCGTGGAGGGGACTTGAGTACTGCCTTCTAGGTTTCTGTCGTGGGGAAGCGGCCAACGTGTCCCATGTACAGGCACAGAAATCACGCACACGCCTGGACATGCCACGTGAAGCAGAACCTTTATTCTGCTCCCTTTATTTCTAGGAAACCTCCCTGGGCCCCGAGTGGTGAAGAATCCAATTTCAAAAGCCGCTGAGAATTCAGCAGCCGATCGGGTACCGGAAGATAAATTAGTGGATGCGATGGGGATCTGTGAGCAGGTGGGGGTTTGTTCTTACTGCACCTCAGGGATGAGCTGGAGCAGGGCGTTAGAGAACAGGGTCCCGATGGAGAGCGCGATGAAATAAGTTAGGATTCGTGTGAAAAAGGCCTTCTCAGTGCAGGGCAGGATGCAGACTCCGAGGAGGGAGGCAAGGTTAATCAGTGTGACACTGAAGAAACCAAAACCCCACACTGTAAACAAGAAGAAAGAAGGGCAAGTTTACCCAAATACCGTATTTTTCGGTGTATAAGATGCACCTTAGTTTTTGGGGGAGGGAAATAAGAAAAAAGCTGACTGGCAGGTGGATAGGCCTCCCGGAATACCCCCAATCAGCTGTTCCCAGAGGTGAATTTTAGCAACAAGTTCCTTGGTTGTGAGCTCTGTGCCTTTTTTTTTTTGTTTTTGGGGCTTTTTTTCTGCCTCTGAAACTCCAAGTTTCAGAAAAACTTTTTTCTGCCTCTGAAAGCCTCTGAAACAGCTTCAGAAAAAAAGCCTCTGAAGCTGTGTTTGGGGGCTTCTTTTCTGAAGCTCTATTTGGAGGCTTTTTTTCTGAAGCTCTGTTTGGGGGCTTCTTTTCTGAACCTCTGCTTGGGGGCTTTTTTTCTGAAGCTCTGTTTGGGAGCTTCTTTTCTGATGCTTTTTTCAGCCTCTGAAACCTCCGTTTGAGAAGCTGGGTGGGGCTACATTCAGAGTATAAGACACACCCAGATTTTCACCCTCTTTTTTGGGGGAAAAAGGTGTGTCTTATACTCCAAAAAATACGGTAATTGAAAACTGGGACTGGACCTTTAAGCACAGGGGATGCTGGAAAGGTCTAAGCCAGGGGTGTCAAATTTGAGGGCTGCATCAGGGTTGTGTTTGACCTCAGGGGGGTGGGGCCAGGGTGGGTGTGCCCAGCTTGGCGTCACTCCTGTCGGGGGCACCTGTTGTGGCCCGAGTGCTCTGCCAGTGAAAATAGGCTCCCGCGCTCCGTTTTCAGCTGCAACAGCCTCCTAAATCCTCTGCCAGCGAAAATGGAGCTAGGAAGGGCCGCCCTTGAGCCGCTCCTTCACTGTTTCCAGGGCGGCCTTGAGGGCCAGATCTAAGCACCTCGCGGCAGGGGTGAAATCCAGCAGGTTCTGACAGGTTCTGGAGAACCGGTAGCAGAAATTTTGAGCAGTTTGGAGAACTGGCAAATCCCACCTCTGGCTGGCCCCAGAGTGAGGTGGGAATGGAGATTTTGTAGTATCCTTCCTCTGGAGTGGGGAGGGAATGGGAATTTTGCAGTATCCTTCCTCTGGAGTGGGGAGGGAATTGGGATTTTGCAATATCCTTCCCCCCAGGAGTGGGAAGAAAATGGGGATTTTGCAATATCCTTCCCCCAGGAGTGGGAAGGGAATGGAGATTTTGCAATATCCTTCCCCTGGAGTGGGGTCAGAATGGAGATTTTACAGTATCCTTCCTCTGGAGTGGGGAGGGAATGGGGATTTTACAGTATCCTTCCCCCAGGAATGGGGAGGGAATGGAGATTTTACAGTATCCTTCTCCTGGAGTCGGGAGGGAATGGAGATTTTGCAATAGCTTTCTCCCTGGAGTGGGGTGGGAATGGAGATTTTGCAATATCCTTCCCCCAGGAGTGGGAAGGGAATGGAGATTTTGCAATATCCTTCCCCTGGAGTGGGGTGAGAATGGGGATTTTACAGTATCCTTCCCCCAGGAATGGGGAGGGAATGGGGATTTTACAGTATCCTTCCCCTGGAGTGGAGAGGGAATGGGGATTTTGCAGTAGCCTTCCCTTGCCACGCCCACCAAGCCATACCATGCCCACCAAGCCACGCCCACAGAACCGGTAGTAAAAACAAAAAAATTGGATGTCACCACTGCCCCGCAGGCCTTGAGTTAGACACCCCTGATCTAAGCTAATGCCAGGAAAGTTCTTTTGCAAGTTGACTTGGAAGCTTTTGATGAGCAACTCTTCCAACGAGTCGGCTAATTCCCCCACCCCCACATTTTTTCTCCGGGGGTGGGGTGGGGGTGGGGTGAGGTTGGAGGAAGCTGTTCCATCCTCTAACTCAAACCTAGTCCATGAACGGACGTCCAAAGATCAAGACACAGGCGGGGGGAGCTGACATGTAACCTGACGAGGCTAAAGCTTGATGTTGAAAAACAAATGTTCTAATGGAAAAGTTGAGCGTGTGTTTTGAGAGGCTGAAAGCGCTCAACACAATGTTATCCGAGTTAAGTCGTTCAGTAAAAGTTTGCCTTGGATTGCTCGGCTTGTAGCCAAAGCAAACTAGACATGGTACCGTGACCAGCCAAAAAAAAAAAAAAAAAAGCAATATGGGTTAATTATTTTTTAAAGAGAAAGTTGGGATAAAATACATGGCATGGGACCGGGATATTTACGGGACCGCCTGCTGCCGCCAGTAGCCTCTCATCGACCGGTGCGCTCTCACAGGGAGGGCCTCCTTAGGGTGCCGTCGGCCAATGTCGGCTGGCGGCCCCCAGGGGGAGGGCCTTCTCTGTGGGGGCTCCAGCCCTATGGAATGAATTACCCGTCTTCTCCCTGATCTTCGGACCTTTAAGCGTGAGCTCAAAACTTTCTTCTTTCACCAAGCAGGGCTGGCCTAAAATTTTAATTGTGGTTTTGTTAGTGGGGTTTTTAAGGGGTTTAATTTATTTAAATTTTATACACTTATTTTAATTACTCAGCGTATCGAATTAGATTTTTAAGGAATATTGTATTTTAAATTTTTTGGTATTTATGTTTTTATTTTGCTGTACACCGCCCTGAGTCCTCGGAGAAGGGCGGTATAAAAATGTAAATGATAAATAAATAAATAAATAAATACGTCAAAACTGTGTTTGTTAACTAGGGACCTAAGGGGCCTGCTTACAGACATCTCTGAACGATAAAAATCGTGCTCAGATCATTTCAGATCTTGTATATAACTTCTTCAGCATCCTATTTAGAGACCCCTCCCCCTCCCAAATCCAGCAAAAGGATGGGGGAGGGGGTGTCAACATTTTTGTACATCCCTTTGTTGCTTCTGTTTAATTTTTATTTGGGGAGGATTGAAGGGATTAAATGGGTGGCTTACGCCTGCAAGGCTATAAGAAACCTATGATACCCATTAAAGGCTCCTAAATTAGAAAAATTAAATTAAAACCCCTAAATTAGAAAAATTGGAATTTAAGGGATTAAAAGAGGCACCATAGTTTTTGCATGAACTCATTGTCTCCTGGGGACTGGCCCAAAGTTACCCAGTCAGTTTTCACACCTAAAGTGGAATTAGAACTCATAGTTTCCTGATGATTGGGCCAAAGTCACCCACCTAGCTTTCTTGCCTAAGGAGGAACTAGAACTCACAGTCTCCTGGTGACTGGCCCAAAGTCACCCAACCACTTTTCATGCCTAAAGTGGAACTAGAACTCACAGCCTCCTTGTTTTTGGGCCGAAGTCACCTAGCTAGCTTTCTTGCCTAAGGAGGAACTAGAACTGACCGTCTCCTGGTGACTGGCTCAAAGTCACCCAGCCAGCCTTCACGCCTAAGGCGGGACTAGAACTCAACAACTCCTGGTTTCTAGGCCAGCATCTTAACCCCTACACCAAACTGACTCTCCAAAGTAGATACTTACTCGAAATTAAGTGGTTGTAAAGCCATCTTTGCAGCAGGCTCAGAAGCTTCCTGAAAACCAGTTTTGGAAAGCAACATAGACATTTTTTTAAAAAAATTGAAAGACAACAAAGCTTTGTACGTCCGCTTTTAATCCTCTGTTCCTTGCAGCTTCTGTAGTACAAGACTAACCCTTATACACAGGGACAACTGGAAAGGGAAAACGGATTAGGAGGACACCTGCTCTTCTTCACTCAACATCTTGAGAAGGTGATGAGGAAGATTTGAGGCTTAAAGGCCGCGAAGGCGCAAGATAAAAGGGGTTGACCGCACGCACCTTCTGTAGAACTTGGTTTCCCTTCCTTCGTCCATTCCTCTTCTTCCTTCTCCAGGTTCTCTGGCATGCACGCCCTCGACTCCAGCTGCTGCAAGATAGTTGGGCAGAATTCCTTGAACTCGCTCTGCCCAAGATGGGACGATTCACTCAGATTGTGGGTGGCGAAGAGTTCCGAAGAACTGAAGCACTGCAAGGCACAAAAGAAAAAAGTTGAGATTCCCGCAGTGGGTCTTGTGCGTCTTCAGACACGCAGGTGATGCACTGCCTCTCATCGTTACCTCTCGCCTGGATTATTGCAATGCTCTCTACATGGGGCTCCCCTTGAGATGCACTCGGAGGCTTCAGTTGGTCCAGAACGCAGCTGCGCGGGTGATAGAGGGAGCTCCACGTAGCTCCCATGTAACACCTCTCCTGCTCAGACTGCACTGGCTACCTGTTGCCTTTCGGGTGCATTTCAAGGTTTTGGTTACCACCTTCAAAGCGCTCCATGGCTTAGGGCCTGGGTACTTACGGGACCGCCTGCTGTTACCCCATGCCTCCCACTGACCCGTACGCTCACACAGAGAGGGACTTCTCAGGGTGCCGTCCGCCAAACAATGTCGGCTGGCGGCCCCCAGGGAAGATCCTTCTCTGTGGGGGCTCCTACTCTCTGGAACGAGCTTCCCCCTGGTTTACGCCAAATACCTGACCTTCGGACCTTTCGTCGCGAATTGAAAACACATCTGTTCATTCGCGCGGGGCTGGCTTAAGGCTTTTCTTTTTAAATTGTCTAGATTTTTAAATTTTAAATTCTATTTATGTTTTAAACTGGGGTTTTTAGATTTTTTAAATATTTTAATTTCTCGGCAATCTGTATAATAAGTTTCTTAATTCATTTTTAATTGTATATGCTTTATGTTTTATCCTGGCTGTACACCGCCCTGAGTCCTTCGGGAGAAGAGCGGTCTAGAAATCTAATAAATAATAATAATAATAATAATAATAATAATCTCCTGCCCTTAATTTCTCGGCCACAGACTCTTCTCCCTCCCCCTCAGGCATCCAGAAGCAACTCCTACCTCCAGTTTTTGATATTCTACAAGTTCAGGTAAACTTTCACCCACCACAAGCCCTGTTTTTTCCAAAGACTGTCCAATAGATCAGGGCTTCCCAACCTTGGCAACCTTAAGACCTGTGGACTTCAACTCCCAGATTTCCCCTCCAATGGCTGGCTGGAGAATTCTGGGATTCAAAGTCCACAAGTCTTCAAAGTTGCCAAGGTTGGAAATTTTTTTTTCTACCGGTTCTGTGGGCGTGGCTTGGTGGGCATGGCAGGAGAAGGATACTGTAAAATCTCCATTCCCACCCCACTCCACGGGAAGGATACTGTAAAATCTCCATTCCCACCCCACTCCAGGGGAAGGATACTGTAAAATCTCCATTCCCACCCCACTCCAGGGGAAGGATACTGTAAAATCTCCATTCCCACCCCACTCCAGGGGAAGGATACTGTAAAATCTCCATTCCCACCCCACTCCAGGGGAAGGTTACTGCAAAATCCCCATTTCCTCCCGATCAGCTGGGACTCGGGAGGCAAAGAATAGATGGGGGTGGGGCCAGTCAGAATTTTTACTACCGGTTCTCCGAACTACTCAAAATTTCCGCTACCGGTTCTCCAGAACTGGTCAGAACCTGCTGAAACCCACCTCTGTTGGACACCTCTGGCACAAGTGATAGACGAAAGTTAACAGAATACGAAAGCCAGTTCGGTCTAGTGATTAAGGGGTAAATTCTTATGAAAGCACGTTAAGCAGGGGTGAAATGCTCCTGGTTCGGACTGGATTGCCGGATCTGGTAGCGATGGTGGCGGGTGATTCGGAGACATGGTAGCAAAATTCCACACACACCCGTGCACAAATGACCAGCGCAATCATCAGAGGGTTTTTTTTTTTTTAACTTTTAAAAGCATTTTTTCTTCGGCCAAAAAAATGCTTTTAAAAGTTTTTTAAAAAGCCTCTGATGATTGTGCAGCTCAGCTGGGATCGTCAGAGGTTTTTAAAAGCATTTTTTCTACAACCTCTTTGGCCTGAAAAGGTTGTAAAAAAATGCTTTTAAACAGCTCTGATGATCCCAGCTGAGTTGCCTGATCGTCAGAGGCTTTTTTTTTTCTTTTAAAGGCAAAAACCCCCCAAAAAATCGCTTCTAAAAGAAAACAAAAGCCTCTGACGATCAGGCAACTCAGCTGGGATCGTCAGAGCCTTTTAAAAGCATTTTTTCACAACCTCTTCGGCCGAAGAGGTTGTAGAAACAATGCTTTGAAAAGTAAAAAAAAAAAGATGGACACGCCCACCCAGTCACATTACCTCCCACCCCCCACCAAGCCACGCCCAAAGAACCGGCAATAACCAATTTTACATTTCACCACTGACCGTAAGCCCTGTATGGTAGGTCAACCTACACGTGCACAAAGGGTCTCCGGATTGGTTACATTAAAATGGACGTTGGACCTACGTGACACGCCCTTTCTCATGACGGTGAAAACGGCAGTCAGGAGAAGGGGTTTGGTTGTCTGTCAAGCTTCTCCTGACTGCCGTTTCTCACCGATGTGGAGAATGTAATAATCGGGAGGGTGGGGGGGTTTGATGAAGATTCTTCGTAGACTTCTCTGAAATGAAAAGGAGGAGAGAGTCATCATAAGGGCCGCGGTGTGGCTCAGGCTGTAAGACGCCTGTTACTAAACACAGCTGCTTGCAATTACTGCAGGCTCGAGTCCCACCAGGCCCAAGGTTGACTCAGCCTTCCATCCTTTTATAAGGTAGGTAAAATGAGGACCCAGATTGTTGGGGGGGCAATAAGTTGACTTTGTATATAAATATACAAATAGGATGAGTCTATTGCCTTACACACTGTAATCCGCCCTGAGTCTTCGGAGAAGGGCGGGATATAAATGTAAATAAATAAATAAAAATAAATAAAATAAATCATGGGAAAGCAGAGGCGATTACCCAGGAGACGTTGCGGTGGTGTGGCGGCTGCCTCCGTGCGTGGCTGACATTGTGCCGCTCGACGCCCACGTGTAGGTGTCTCAACAGAGTTTTCAGCTGCTGCAAGCTGAGCCTGTCCTCTTCACCGTAGCGGAGGAAAAGGTCCTGCAGAAAGGAGGCTGCGGTGATGGGAGGTGGGGCCAAGGCCTCTGCGCCAGCCCGCGTCCAAGAAGTCGGAAGTAGGAGGTACAGCTGCAGCACCAAGGTCCATCTCCAAAACTCTCCGTTCCAAAACATGATTTCAAAGCTGAAAAGACAGACCAAGGCCCTTGGATTAGCATTGCTCCTTGAAACCTGTTGTGGCCAGCCAGCGGCCAGCAGATTCGGACAGCGAGGAGGTTGGGGAGGAACATAAGCCAGTCCGGCTGGTTGAGGAATTCTGGGAGTTGAAGTCCACAAATCTTAAAGTTGCCAAGGTTGGAGACCCCCGCTATAGAGCACTGCATGCCAAAACAACAGACACAAAGAGAGTGTGTGTGTGTCCATTCCCCCCGTCCCCCCATGCCATCATTCTGTTAAATACCTAATTCCCACAGCACTGTCTTAGGGCTAAATATATTGATTTATGTAGTAGGGCTATACTACTATTATCCTTTTCATATTTCTCAACTTTCCTACTACCTTTTCCTATTAGCATCTCATGATTTATCGCTTTTACGAATTATGATTGTGTCTTACAATTTTATGATCTTTGACTTAATAATAACAGAGTTGGAAGGGACCTTGGAGGTCTTCTAGTCCAACCCCCTGCCCAGGCAAGAAACACTACACCGCTTCAGATAAAAGATTATCCAACGTTTTCTTAGAAACTTCCAGTGTTGGAGAATTCACAGCTTCTGGAGGCAAGTTGTTCCACTGGTCAATTGTTCTCACTGTCAGGAAATTTCTCCTTCATTCTAGGTTGCTTCTCTCCTTGATCAGTTTCCACCCATTGCTTCTTGCTCTGCCTTCAGGTGCTTTGGAGAATAGCTTGACTCCCTCTTCTTTGTGGCAGCCCCTGAGATATTGGAACACTGCTATCATGTCTCCCCTAGTCCTTCTTTTCATTAAACTAGACATACCCAGTTCCTGCAACCGTTCATCGTATGTTTTAGCCTCCAGGCCCCTAATCATTTTTGTTACTCTTCTCTGCACTCTTTCTAAAGACTCCACATCTTATCCCTTTATTGTTTGTATGTACGCTGAGAGCTTGTGCATCGAGACAAATCCTTTGTGTGTCCGATCACACCTGGCCAATGAAGACTATTCCAATGCCAAAGGCTCCTAAGCTCCTATTTTGACCTTCCATTTTTTCCAAACACTTCTGCTTGGTTAACAGAGGCAAAAACAGCACCTGGATCAGAATGCTTCTTGCTTTCACATATTTTCGCAGGTTACAAAACATGCAACACTTTCCCACAAAAAGAGTAATAACAAACTAAAGACAAAGAAGAAGAGAATAGCCGAACGGCTTTCATTATCACTAAACAGATGCCAGCTGATCTTTTGCTGTAGCCACTTCTCAAAAGAGCTATATCAATTTCAAAAAACACTGAAGAAGTCTTCCTGCTTAACACTATTATTGAGTTATAAAGTATTATAAAATACAATACTGAGGAATTATTATATATGCGTACCGAAGAAAGTCAAAAGTCAGGTATCCGTGGGTTCGGTGTGAGGTACCAGCTGTACGCGGATGACACCCAGCTGTACTTTTCCACACCGGACCACCCCAACGAAGCCATCGAAGTGCTGTCCCGGTGTCTGGAGGCCGTACGGGTCTGGATGGGGAGAAACAGGCTCAAGCTCAATCCCTCCAAGACAGAGTGGCTGTGGATGCCGGCGTCCCGGTACAGTCAGCTAAATCCGCGGCTGACCATCGGTGGCGAGTCATTGGCCCCGATGGAGAGGGTGCGCAACTTAGGCGTCCTCCTGGATGAACGGCTGTCTCTAGAAGATCATTTGACAGCCGTCTCCAGGAGAGCGTTCTACCAGGTTCGCCTGGTGCGCCAGTTGCGCCCCTTTCTGGACCGGGAGGCCCTATGCACGGTCACTCACGCCCTCGTGACGTCTCGCCTGGATTACTGCAACGCTCTCTACATGGGGCTCCCCTTGAAGGGCATCCGGAGGCTACAGTTAGTCCAGAACGCGGCTGCGCGGGTGATAGATGGAGCCCCTCGTGGCTCCCGTATAACACCTATCCTGCGCAGTCTGCACTGGCTACCTGTGGCTTTCCGGGTGCGCTTCAAGGTTTTGTGACCACCTTTAAAGCGCTCCATGGCATAGGGCCGGGTTATCTGGGACCGCCTACTGCGACCAGATACCTCTCACCGACCGTGCGCTCTCACAGAGGGACTCCTCAGGGTGCCGTCAGCTAGGCAGTGTCGTCTGGCGGCGCCCAGGAAGGGCCTTCTCTGTGGGGGCTCCGCCCTCTGGAGCGAACTCCCCAGGACTCCGTCAACTTCGGACCTTGAACCTTCCGTCATGAGCTCAAGACACATTTATTCATCTGTGCAGGACTGGCTTAGTTTTTTAGATTTTAAATTTAGAGGGGTTTTTTAAATTGATTTTAATATCTATATTTTTATTTTTAATTAATTGGGCAGTAGAATAAGTTTTTTAATGATTGTTTTAATTTGTATATTGATGTTTTTATATGCCTGTGAACCGCCCTGAGTCCTTTGGGAGATAGGGCGGTATATAAATTCAAACAATAAATAAATAAATAAATAAATAAATCCCCTTTTTTTTTCTTTTTGCCACTTTTCAACTTTGATGTCCCCTTTCCTTTTTCGGTTTTTTTTCTTTTTTTAGATTTCATATTGATATTGTGGCATTTGGTATTCTATCTTTCTTTGAAGCTGAAAGGGACGCGGCGGCTCAGTGGCTGAGACGCTGAGCTTGTCGATCAAAAGGTCGGCAGATCACTGGTTCGAATCCCTAAGGCCACATAATGGAGTGAGCTCAGTGGTGAAATCAATTTTTTCCCCCCTATCGGTTCTGTGGGCGTGGCTTGGTGGGAGTGGCAGGGGAAGGATATTGCAAAATCTCCATTCCCACCCCACTCTGGGGCCAGCCAGAGGTGGTATTTGCCAGTTCTCCAAGCTGCTCAAAATTTCCGCTACCAGTTTTCCAGAACCTGTCAGAACCTGCTGGATTTCACCCCTGGGTGAGCTCCCGTTACTTGTCCCAGCTTCTGCCAACCTAGCAGTTCGAAAGCATATTAAAAAAAGCAAGTAGAAAAATAGGGACCACCTTTGGTGGGAAGGGAACAGCATTCCGTACGCCTTTGGCGTTGAGTCATTTATTTTATTTTTATTTATTATTTAGATTTTATTATTTCGATTTTTTAGATTTATTTAGATTATTTAGAGTCATGCCGGCCACGTGACCACAGAGATGTCTTCGGACAGTGCTGGCTCTTTGGCTTTGAAACGGAGATGAGCACCGCCCCCTAGAGTCAGGAACAACTAGTACATATGTGCAAGGGGAATCTTTACCTTTAACTTGAAACTTAATAAAGCTGGGTTTTTAATAAAAAACAAAGAAAAGCAAAAGACCCTGAAGAATGTCCTCCAAAGCTGTTCAACAATGTTGGATACTCCAGAAAGCAGCAGACGGAAGGAGAGTACTATGCAAACTGAAATTTGGAACAACAACAAGCAACACGGACAGAAACTTTGCTTCTGTCTACAAGGGCGCACAAGGAGCTCTAAGAACGATAAGTGAAACTGCAGGAGGTAGACCCAAGTTGCCACCACACCTGCTTAAGCCAAAGATTAGAAACATGGGATGCACAGATTGCATTCATTAAGATGAAACTGTTCTTCCAATCTACACCTTACAATTCACCAAGAAGACAATTGGAGCAAAAAACGTTACCCCCTCAACATAAAGAAGAAAATTAAAGTGAAGATATCCCAAAGGTGCTTTTCCAAAAGACAAGTGGACTTTCTTGGGGTTTTTTCTTTGGAAACGTTTCGCTTCTCATCCAAGAAGCTTCTTCAGTTCTAACTGAAAAATTAAAAACAACAACAAAAACCCTTTGAGACAACCATGACCTGGATGATTGAGAATCTCCATAGACAAAATGAAGATTGATGGAGTTGCCCAACAGATATGTAGGAGGCAATTTTCCAAGGAGTTCCAATTTTGGTGCAAGACCTTCAACCTGACCCAAATAATGGAGCTTCTCAATGAGAAGAACTTGGGGCAAATTTTCCCAACATAGAACCCTTCAGAATAACTAGCCAGCCAACATCTCTAGAACAGGGGGTCTCCAACTTTGGCAACTTTAAGACTTGTGGACTTCAACTCCCAGAATTCCTCAGCCAGCTTTGCTTTGCTGGCTGAGGAACCCTGGGAGTTGAAGTCCACAAGTCTTAAAGTTGCCAAGGTTGGAGACCCCTGCTCTAGAAGATACTCATGTCTCATATTAAAGAAAGCAGCTTTAGGAATTTATGGAAGACTCAAAACCTTTCTTTTATTACCCACAAATTAATAAAGGCTTGATTCAACATGATTATTTCATTAAACTGTTAAGGATTTTTTTTAAGAAGAAATATTAACATTATAATTATCTGAAAGCATTTTGTTCCCCCTTCTATCAGTCCCAAAAAAAAAACCTTGAACAAGCATACCTGCTTGGGACAAAAATCTCAGTAAATTTCATAGCATGGTTTAAAACTCATGGCATGGTTTAAGCATCGTACATAAAATGAACCAGATCTGTTACCGAGTAGGCAATTAATTTTAATGCGCTCAAACTGCTTAATGAATCAATGTGAACACTTCAGAGGAAATAAAAGATCACAACTTTTTATAGTTCCTCAGGGTGATCTCCCAACCAAGCATTCACCAGATCCAGCCTTATTTAGCTTATATAAGACTATCCGAGGCTTGCTGTAACTTCCTTCCTAGATGATTTACAACCTTAAATTCAGATTTCAACTTGTACAAATCCATGACGGTTTTCCAGTTTGACTGCTACCCTGTTCATGCATGATGTTAGCATGATCTCCAGCTAATTAAGCTAGCTTGAGATTTCACGATAGCAGTAAGAAGAAGAAGAAGAAGAAGAAGAAGAAGAACAACAACAACAACAACAACAGAGTTGGAAGGGACCTTGGAGGTCTTCTAGTCCAACCCCCTGCCAAAGCAGGAAACCCTACACCCACTTCAGACAAATGGTTATCCAACCTCTTCTTAAAAAGTTCCAGTGTTGGAGCATTCACAACTTCTGCAGGCAAGTTGTTCCACTGATTAATTGTTCTGACTGTCAGGAAATTTCTCCTTAGTTCCAGGTTGCTTCTCTCCTTGATTAGTTTCCATTCGTTGCTTCTTGTTCTACCCTCAGGTGCTTTGGAGAATGGCTTGACTCCCTCTTCTTTGTGGCAGCCCCTGAGATATTGGAAGACTGCTATCATGTCTCCCCTACTCCTTCTTTTCATTAAACTAGACATACCCAGTTCCTGCAACCGTTCTTCATATGTTTTAGCCTCCAGTCCCCTAATCATAATTGTTGCTCTTCTCTGCACTCTTTATAGAGTCTCAACATCTTTTTTACATCGGGCGATCAAAACTGAATGGATTATTCCAATATTCCAAGTGTGGCCTTACCAAGGCATTATAAACGTGAAGTGTTAATACCACTGATAGCAAACTGGAATGTTGGCTAGTTTGCTATCAAAATTGCACAGGATCAACAAATATCCAGACAGCATTGAAGTGACTTACCCAACTCGGCAACAATTCCACAAAGCTTTTCCAAACACAAAAGTTACAGGGAATTAAGACTCTCTCCAAATTCTGCTAAGCGGCTAAGAAAGAAATCTACAGCAGCAATTCTACCTGAAAAGAATCAATCCACAGACCTGCCAGGGGCAAGGAGTTTTATTCTATCCGGCTGAACTGCCACAATGTTCCATTTACGTTTTAAGTTTCATAAACCTGAAGTCTAACCACTGCTTGCAATTCATAAGGCAAACATTAAAAAGAGAACCTACCCAGACCACGAATGAAGAAACTCGGTGGCAGGAACTGAAAATAAGATGTTCTTTGAAAAGAGCACCTGATGTACCCATCAGGAAGGAGATCTCCTGGTATATAAAGGGCATGGAAGTTAAAAGAAGAACCTGTGTCTACAAAAGTGGTTCTGGATTCGTGTTTCTCAATTTTCCAAGGTAATGTTACGAGCACAGA
This sequence comes from Ahaetulla prasina, assembly GCF_028640845.1. Taxonomy (NCBI): domain Eukaryota; kingdom Metazoa; phylum Chordata; class Lepidosauria; order Squamata; family Colubridae; genus Ahaetulla; species Ahaetulla prasina. The sequence continues at coordinate 4,494,338 of NC_080547.1, read as the reverse complement.
GGGCATGTTGACCTCTCGGTAGTTTTTTCCCCCTGGGCTAAGCGGTCCTTGCCCTCTATTGATTAAGCAATCCATGTTGATCAGCATGAGACCAATTCCTTAAATCAACATGGGCTTTAACCTTAAAGATAACCAACCTCCAAGCTAATCCAACTGTTTGAGATGCATTGACCAACTCTGTTGGTACCCTGTTTCCCCGAAAATAAGACCCAGCATGATTTTTTTCAGGATGCTCGTAATATAAGACCCACCCCCAAAATACGCCCCAGTTAAGATTGCCAGCCAGATGGGTGTGTTTAGTACCGTAAATGCACAATAATTATTTACTCTAAGTTTAAAATAACTTTATACTTTAAGTCATAACAAATATAGAGAGCTGTTTGGGGTCTTGTGTCAAGCGTGAAGTATCAGAACAACATGATAAACGCTAGTTCAGTGGTACTCAACCTGGTCCCTACCGCCCACCAGTGGGCGTTCCAGCTTTCATGGTGGGCGGTAGGGGTTTTGTCCGATACTGAAGCACTTTCCTTTTTTTTAATGTAATTAACTTTTTAAAAAATTTTCATAACATTATTTAAAAACATTTTCATTAGGTTTTCATAAAATTCCCCGTGACAATTTAAATTTCTGAAAATATACTATTTGTATCGCCTGCGCATAAGTTTAGTTCACGTTGCGTAAGTGAAACTAAATGGCGCTATAGTATGACCGCAAACAAAAGAGCCTCATTCCCAGAATAGCTCGCACATCTCCCCCCGAGCCGGTGGGCAGTTGGAAAATTTTACTACTAACAGAGATACAAAAGTGGGCGGTAGGTATAAAAAGGTTGACTACCCCTGCTCTAGTTAATAGCGATAGCACTTAAACTTATATACCACTTTACAGTGTTTTACAGTCCTCTCTAAGAGGTTTACAAATGTCATCAAATTGCCCCCCCCCAATAATTTGGGTCCTCATTTTGCCAACCTCAGAAAGATACAAGGCTGAGTCAATCTTCTATAGTCAAGATCAATTATTGTTCCCTCAAACTGTCTTTAGGCTGGATTGTTCTTTTTTACAAAATACCGCTCTAGTAGTCTAAACCCATGGATTTTCAAATAGTTTCCTATCCAAGTATTTCATAGGTCCAAGACTGCTTCGTTTTTCAAAATGGGCTCTACTAACCCAAGAGTTTCTCAGTCTTGGCAACTCTGAGGTGTGTGGACTTCAATTCCCAGAATTCCTCAGCCAGCACTGGGAATTCTGGGACGTGAAGTCCAAACCTTAAAAAGACCTCTGGTGGCTCAACAGGCTAATGCAGTCTGTTATTAACACAGGTGCTTGCAATTACTGCAAGTTCAAGTCCCACCAGGCCCAAGGTTGACTCAGCCTTCCATCCTTTATAAGGTAGGTAAAATGAGGACCCAGATTGTTGGGGGCAATAAAAGTTGACTTTGTATATAATATACAAAAATGGATGAAGACTATTGCTTAACACATTGTAAGCCGCCCTGAGTCTTCGGAGAAGGGCGGGGTATAAATTCAAAAAAAACAACACAAAACCCTCCTGCAGTTACCAAGGTTGAGCATCGCTGCTCTGGCTAATGAAGCCAACGGCTTATCCTAAGCGGCGGATCAATTCAGCTAAACAGAAGGTCAACTGAATTGTGCTGAAACTGGGTTTTGCTCCTAAGTAAATAGGAAACACACACACACACACACACATCTGCTGGCAAATGAGTTCTCTTGGCCAACCCCCCTGCTGTGACCTACAAAAGGACTGCATTTCTAAACCCCATTTGGCAGGCCCATAGCCAGAATCGATAGAGATTTCTGCTGACAGGTTGCAAACTTTAGTCACTTCTCGTGTATGACCCAGAGCAGGTCTGGATCGCAGCCCAGAAGGAAGCAGTTAATGGGAAAGGCTGGAAAGTTAAAAAAAAAATAATCTTTGCAATTCCCATAGAAATTCCCAGAGATGGAATCTGCAATCTATTTATTTATTTATTAAACTTTTATACCGCCCTTCTCCCGAAGGACTCAGGGCGGTTTACAGCCAATAAAAAACATATACAAGACAAAAGTTAAAACATAATTAAAAAACTGATTATAAATAGCCTAATAAAGTTAAAAACAATGCAAAACCACTCTAAAACCCCCACTTAAAATTTCCCATCAAGCTAGTCCCGCACGGTGAAATAAGAAAGTCTTGAGCTCGCGTTTAAAAGACCGGAGGTTGGGAAGTTGGCGCAACCCAGGAGGCAACTCATTGCAAAGGGCAGGGCCCCCCACAGAGAAGGCCCTCCCCCTGGGGGCCGCCAGTCTACATTGTTTGGCTGACGGCACCCTGAGGAGGCCCTCCCTATGGGAGCACACAAGCCGATGGGAGGCTATAGGTGGCAGTAGGCGGTCCTGTAAGTAACCCGATCCTATGCCATGGAGCGCTTTAAAGGTGATAACCAGCACCTTGAACTGCACCCGGAAGACCACCGGCAACCAGTGCAGGCTGCGCAGGAGAGGTGTTATATGGGAGCATCATGGTGCCCCTTCTATCACCCGCGCAGCCGCATTCTGGACCAGTTGAAGTCTCCTGGTGCACTTCAAGGGGAGCCCCATGTAGAAAGCATTGCAGTAGTCCAGGCGGGAAATGACAAGGGCATGAGTGAGATGGAATAAATCGCAATTTAGATGGAATTTGCAATTCCCAGTCCTAATATACCTGTCTAATAAATCCAACCAATTCCAAACAAATTAAACTAGCTACTCCCGTACTTGCATGGCACTGGCTGCTTGCTCATTCATTTCATTCATTCATTCATTCATTTATTCAATTTCTATAGCCGCCCATCTGAACCAATCACTCAGGGTGGCTTTTAATTCCTATAAAAATTGTATATATTTTATAAACTATAAAAACAATTAAAAAAACATTTAAAACAATAATCATCCAAAATAAACATACACAGCAACAGAAATAAGTAACCAATTAACAGTAAAGTCAAGAAATGGTGCCCTTAGCATATTCAGAGGTGCTCCGGGCTTGGGTACAGAGCCAAATTTTTAAAGATTTACAAAAAGACAGTGTCAGAGTTCTAAATAACACCCCCAACGTAAGAAAACTCTGAGGTTTGAGTTTCCTCAAAGTTCCATTTTATTAGAGATGTCATATTGGCACATCTGGGAGAACCCGAATCTGAAAGGTTCCAGGTTTTCCTCACCCAAATGAATATTCAAGTCCGTGTCCATCACATGGTTCAATCAAAGCACCAACCCAACTGGAGATGCCTCCCAGCTCCAACTATCCAGGTGCAGGGAAGATGTCCTTGAATCTCTGAGAAAGGAATGTTATTTTGACTATATATATATATCATCCAGGCTCCATACAATCCCCCCTCCCAGTTTCCCACAGTAGGAAATGTGGCAGGCCTGCAGGCCCAATGCAAAAGATGGCTTTCCAGGCCTGAGAGATAGCAGGATTGTGGCCATTCTAATGTCCCAGGCGAAGATATTATGCAAAGCAGGGACTATAGCAAATAGGTCCATCTTCTGGTTTCTGAAGCCAACACTCTTTGGACGATGGGCTCTGCTTTCTGTTACCACCAGCGTCCCTGAATTCTATTGCCAATTATCAGATAGTCCTCTGTCACGGGGTACTTACAGAACTTAACATTAAGCAAATATAAGTAAAGGTAAAGGTTCCCCTCACACATATGTGCTACTCGTTCCCAACTCTAGGCGGTGCTCATCTCCGTTTCAAAGCTGAAGAGCTAGCGCTTTCCAAAGACGTCTCCATGGTCATGTGGCTGGCATGACTCAACGCCAAAGGTGCATGAAATGCTGTTCCTTTCCCACCGAAGATCATCCCTATTTTTCTACTTGTATTTTTTTTTTCGTGCTTTCGAACTGCTAGGTTGGCAGAAGGTGGAACAAGTCACAGGACCTCACCCCGTTACATGTCACTAGGGATTCGAACTGCTGACCTTTCAATCGACAAGCTCAACATCTTAGCCACTGAGCTACCACGTCCCATTGAGCCTTTTCTAGGGTCGGATTTGATGCCTTCCCATCAGCAATTCCGGAGGGAGGGTTTCATGGGACCCTTTATTCACAAGGGACTTTCTCCTTGTGGATCCAGAGAGAAAGAAACCCTCACCCATGTCCCCATTCAATGCCCTGTGATGCCCCGAAACTCGCTCCGATTGCTCCAATCGCTTCCAAATACAAGGGTCACACAGATAAAGTTTAGGTTGATTATTTTTTAAGGGCTGTTAAACTTACGCTCAGTATAGCAACACTACTTCACAGTGCTTTACAGCCTCTCTAAGCGGTTTATAGAGCCAGCCTCTTGCCCCCAACAATCTGGGTCCTCATTTGGCCCACCTCGGAAGGGCGGAAGTCTGAGTCAACCTTGAGTCAGTCAGGATCGAACTACTGGCAGTGGGCAGAGGGAGGGAGGGAAGGAAGGAAGGAAGGACGGACAATAGCAGCAGCACTTAGACTTATATACAACTTCACAGTGTTTTACAGACCTCTCTAAGTGGTTTACAGAGTCAGCCTATGGCCCTCCAACAATCGGGGTCCACATTTGACCCACCTCGGAAGGATGGAAGGCTGAGTCAATCTTGAGCCTGGTGAGATTTAAACTGCCAAATTGCAGGCAGCCGGCAGGCAGCAGAAGTAGCCTGCAGAACTGCACTCTAACCACTGCATTACATATTTTTACCAAGTTGCACAACAACTTTTAATTACCCTGTTTCCCCCAAAATAAGACATAAGCCCAATTGGGGTTTTTGAGAGCATGGCAATTAAGGCCAAGCACTTATTTCATGCTTCAGAAAAATATAAAATATAAGTCTTATTTTCAGGGGAAACACAGTACATATGCTATTTTATTGTCTGTTGTTATTATTTTCCTTCCCTAATAGGTGTTATACATCTCTCTCCTTTTACCGTATCCTTTGATTGTAAATAATATTACGGTCTAAGACCATAATAATAATCCTTCAAAATGAAAAAAATCTTCTGCAGTCACGACATAAGCCTAAGATTGAAAATCAGGCTTGTCAGATGTTACATCTTTTCTCTATCCTGTTCTACGGAGTGGAGAGTTGGTCTCGGACAGAAAGCCACTTGAAGGGACTAGAAGCATTTGAAATGTGGATTTACAGGCACCTGTTACATATAAGCCGGGTTGACAAAATCAGAAATGAGGAGGTGATAAGCCGCCTGGGAAAGCCAAGGGAAATCATCAAAGCCATTAAAAAGCGAAAGTTAGAATATTTCGGACATGTGAGGAAAATACCCAGGAAAATACGGCATCCTTCAATTAACCCTTGAGGGAAAGATTGAAGGCAAATGAGGTCCAGGCAGAAGAAGAACATCATGGCTTCAAAACCTAAGGGACCGTTTTGGACAAAACTCAGCAGCACTTTTTGGTGCGGCTGTTGATAAAAATAGGATCGCCGACAGGATCGCCAATGTCCGATGACGGATACGGCACAAGAAGAAGACGACAATGACCGTAATAAAGATATTTGCTTGGACTTTGATAGTCCCTCAGATCAGGGGTCTCCAACTTTGGTCCCTTTAAGACTTGTGGACTTCAACTCCCAGAGTTCCTCGGCCAACTTTGACCAAGGTTGGAGACCCCTGCCTCAGATAACCTGGTCCCAAGCCACAGAGGGCTTTAAAAGTGACAACCAGCATCAAGAATTGCAGCCAGAAACATACTGGTAGCCGGTGCAGCTCACAGAGTTAGTGGGGTTCACATGTGTCGTATATCGCACCATTTATGACTTCCTGCATTCTTTCTGCACCCATTGAAGCTTCCAAATGCTCTTCAGGAGCCGCACGTACAACGCACGGCAGTAATCTTATTAAAAAGGGATCCGGCATTCCCGTAGTCTTAAGAGGCTTAGGCCCATTTGGGGCTTTCAGAAACTATCAGGAATTTTTTAAAACACACGGTTGTTTTTACAGGGTGGAGACAAGTTAACACAAGCGGTTTTCACAAACGTGGCCCTGGGTGGAATGGCAGATGAATTTAAATTACTATTTTCTTAAGCAGACTCCAGGCAAACTTGTTAAAAAAAAACAAAAAACGCATAATGGCTGCAATTGTTAGTGACCCGTTTAGAAAGGAACCAAGCCTCAACCGCATTCAAACGTTTTCCATTCGATGACTGTGAATTTAGGGAACAAGCTTATTTGTAATTTAATATAAATTAGACTAAATCAAACTTAGAGACTGTAGCACAATGACGATTAACCTTTTTGCCATCGTGTGCCACAAAGGGAGGTGGGGAAGGGTCGCGCATGCCCACACCCATAATTCTATACACGCCCCCCGCGCATGTATGGGAGACTCTCCCCCCCCGCTCCTGATACACGATAAAGGGAGAAATGAAGAGAATAATTTGAAATAGGTAAAGACAAGGAGGCGAGGGCGGATGGTAATATTGATTATATATTCTATAAAAAATATAAGTGAGAGACGAAAGGGGGAAAGTAGAATATTGGCAGAAATTGGAATATATATAGGAAATACGGAGAAAATAAGCTGTATGAATTTTGACTCGGTCAATACTCTATTCAGAAATTACGTATTTTCTGTTTGTGTGTCTGAAAAAAATAAGAAATTGTTTAAAAAAAAAAACTTGGCAGCTTTAAAACTTGTGGACTTCAACTCCCAGAATTGCTGGCTGGAGAATTCTGAGAGTTGAAGTCCTCAAGTCTTAAAGCTGCTGTTGTGGTCCTCCAGCAGCCTGAGGAGCTGGCAACGAAGTCGGACTGCAATGAGGCTGAAGAAGAACATGGACCAGTCCGGGAGGCTGGGGAAGGTCCGGATGAGGGCTCTGCGTCGGAGGCAGAGGTGGGGCTAGGGTCATCGGGGAGTGATGTGCGGACTGCAGAGCCTTCAGATGCTGACAGTAGTGAGGCAGAGGAACAGGAGGAGCCTGTTCCTAATGCACGCATGAGAAGAGCTGCCAGAAGGCAAAAGCAGCTAAAGCAAAGAGGACAACTCAGGAGTAGGGCCAAGAGATGATTGGCCCCTCCCATAAGGCTTATGTTGTGTCTGCGCCCCCCGAGCCGGGCCCCCTGCCAGAAAGTGACTTGGAAAGTGAGGGGCAAGGGCCATCAGGACTTACCTCGGGAGCACCGGCTTCCCTGGCTCAGCTCCAGGAGCCAGAGGCAGGCCAGGTGGAGGAGGTAATGAGGCCTCCGTCCCGATTCTTTTCCCCCCAGGCCACGCCTCCAGATCCAGCTGATGGCAATCAGGCCTGGCTGGACCCTAGGTTTCGTAGGCAGGAGAGGTAGGAACAACAGAAGCAGGGGTGGGGCAGGCCTAGGAAGTGCTGAGTCATGGAGCCACACCCACAGGATATAAAACCAACGAGGGCTGCTATGCCTCTTTGTAGCAGGCAAATCAACTGCTTAACTAGAGCTGAAGTACTGTTTGTTCCTGGGTGACTTATTGGCATCAAGGGAGATAACAGAGTCACTTGGCAGACGCTCGCTAGTTTGCTGCCAGAGCTGATAGTGCCGGCTAATTAAGCCATCGCTCAGAAGGAGGCAAGGGGGGACAGAACAGCTTAAATGACCAGCAACGGCGTTTGGGCTCTTTGCCGGAAAACAACGTTGATAGCTTTGTCTTGTTGCATTTGTTTCGTATCGGTGTCTTCTGAACTTTTGCCAAGAAAGGCCTTTGGCAGTTTGCCTAATTGGACCAAGGTTGGTGATAGGACTGAGGAATTGTGTTGGGAGGAATTTGCTTTAATTTAGTTGGATAATTAATCCAACTTGTTGGATAATTAATTTAATTTGTTAAGAATGGGGAAGTGGTGGCTCAGTGGATAAGACGGTGAACTTGTCAATCGAAAGGTCAGCAGTTCAGCGGTTCGAATCCTGAGTGCCGCATAACGGGGTGAACTCCTGTTACTTGTCCCAGCTTCTGCCAACCTAGCAGTTCGAAAGCATATAAAAATTGCAAGTAGGAAAACAGGGACCACTTTTGGTGGGAAGGTAACATCGTTCAGTGTGCCTTTGGCGTTGAGTCATGCCGGCCACATGACCACGGAGACGTCTTTGGACAGCGCTGGCTCTTCGGCTTTGAAATGGAGATGAGCTTATAAACCCTGCTAACGAGTCCCTTTAGCCCAATTTCATCTTTCATAATCCGAGATACTAAATATTCAAATTCAGTTTCACATCTATTTATCGAATAGATAAATGAAAAACTACAAAGAGTGATGAGGACAAATTGGGAAAAAGATCTTAATATTGAAATACCAGAGTCAGATTGGAATGTGAATTGGAATAGTAGAATTATGAGAACCTTATCTATAAGGATTAAAGAGCATAATTATAAAGTTGTTTGGAAATGGTATTTGACTCCAGTAAGATTGTCACAAATGGATAAAAAAATTAGTAAAAAATGTTGGAGATGTGAGATGGAATTGGGGACTTATGAACATATGTGGTATAAATGTGATAAGGTTAAAAAGTTTTGGCAACAATTGGAGAAAATGATATTTGAAATGATGGGGAAAGTAATAACATTGAGAGTGGAAACTATATTATTGTTGGTAATTAAGGAAATAGAATTAACAAAATATGAAAAAGAATTGATTAGAATTATGATTATAATAGGTAGAATTATAATAGCTAGATATTGGAAACGAGATGTGATTTTTAGAATAGAAGAGTGGAATTCTGAAATGTGGAAATTAGCTTTAAATGATAAAATGACATGTGATATTAAAATTAGAAGTGGTGTGTATAAAGAAGATATTTTCTGGAAGACTTGGAAACCATTTGTGGACTATGCGCTTGGAACATTGGACGCTTCGGTACCTGTACCTCGAGAACGTGGATTTTGGCGATCGTGAGGATATATCCGAAGACCCAAATCTTCCTTTTTTTTTTATGTATAGCACAAGGGTGGAAAATGTATTTTCTTTTTTGTTTGTAACGTTAATTTAAAAAAATAATAATAATAATAATAATAAAAAAAAGAAATGGAGATGAGCACCGCCCCCTAGAGTCGGGAACGACTAGCACGTATATGCGAGGGGGAACCTTTACTATTACCTTATGCTGAGAATGAGTTTATTCTCAGCTGTTATAATAAAATTTGTTTGTTTTTACATTGACTGAGTTTCCTACTACCTACTGGGGCCTGAGTCACAACAGCTGCCAAGTTTGAAGACCTCTGCTGTAGATGGACCTAAGTCACTTTTTTCGGTGCAGTCGTAACTTTGAATGAACTGCTGTAAGTCGAGGATTTCGCCTAAATTTTTCAGGTGGCAATTCAGAAGGCAGGAGGAGAAGGAACATGGCTGTGGAAATATTAACGCCAAAGGAAAAAAGGCAGGACGACGGCGGCAAGAAATCAAGGGCAAGCTATAAAAAGAGCTTGTAAGCCTTGCCAGCATTTCATTTCTAGGCCAATTCCCACTCTTGGGTGTTACGTGGCAAAGGAGCGCACACCTCAGTGGAATGCGCTAGGCAAAGGACGAAGAGCAGCGATGCTTTAAACCTTATTCAGCATCTTATGAAAGAGGTATAAGGTATCTATTAACACAGGTAAAAGCCAATCCAGAAAGAGTCTTTAGCAGTAGGCCCGATCAGGACACAATATAAGTTCTCCACCTCTTTAGTGTTCTTTCGAGAGAATCAAACGCTCTGCTAAACAATCGTAGTTTATAATTAATTAAACCATTGTAGTTCAGCAATAAAATACCTTATGCCACCAGACTCCAAATTTTGGGCTTAGACAAGTTAGAACTACGCCGACTTCAGTCTGACCTAAGCATAGTACATAAAATCATCTGCTACAACGTCCTACCTGTCAATGAGTACTTCAGCTTCAACCACAACAATACACGAGCAAATAATAGATACAAACTCAAGGTAAATGGCTCCAAACTCGACTGCAGAAAATACGACTTCAGTAACAGAGTGTTGTCCGCTCTCACCGCAGCCGGGGTCTGCTTATCTGCTCCCGAACACGGAGGAATGTATGCCTCCCGACCCCAGTCCTGGCTCCATGCCCAGACAAGCTGCAGAGGAGGGAGCATCCCCCGGCCCCAGCCCTGGCTCCATGCCCAAGCAGGCTGCAGAGGAGGGAGCAACCCCCGGCCCCAGCCCTGACTCCATGCCCAGGCAAACGGAGCAGCTAGACCCCTCCCCCTCCTCCACAGCATGTGAGCCTGAGGAAAGTTTACTTCCAACAACAGCTGATTGGAGTGACCCTCGCATCAGAAGATTGGATAGGCGGAGGCAACAGAAGGAAGGGAGGGGCAGGCCTTAATGAGTGCTGAGTCATGGAGCCACACCCCATGGCCTATATAAAGGATCTGCTTTCTGGCAGTCTCTGAGTCAGGCAAAGTCGAACTTATCTTGCTGAAGTCACTTACTGGTCTCCTGCCTGCTCTGAGGACTTTGCTAGGACTTTGGGCAGAGCTGCAGAGGCAAGCCTGATTCGGATTTCCCTGACCCGGCCGTCAGCGGAGGAGTGGGACACGACACAGAGTGGTCAATGCCTGGAATGCACTACCTGACTCGGTGGTCTCTTCCCCAAACCCCCCAAACTTTAACCTTAGACTGTCTACTGTTGACCTTATCCCATTCCCAAGAGGTCTATAAGGGGGCGTGCATAAGAGCACCTGCATGCCTACCGTCCCTGTCCTAATGTTCCCTTTTTACTTACTCTTTTCATGTATCCAAATCATGTTTATATTTTTACCTGTAATCTTATATATGGTTGACAAATAAATAAATAAAAAAAAATAAAATCATGGATTTATTGAAGCTTATAAGGGTTGGGTTCACCCAAACCATAATCCCTCCAAACACCACGGATTTTGCTAAATACAACTGGCTACGTGAGAAGGCCTCCTCCATAGAATTAACATAACATAACATCAGAGTTGGAAGGGACCTTGGAGGCCTTCTAGTCCAACCCCCTGAATTGATGCATTGTTTTCTTTCTCTCTCCCTTTTTTGCTGTTTCACTTTCTTTGGGCCGACTGAATAAATAGCGATGGGCTGACTCACATATCTAAAGCGAAAAACCACAATTTAAGCACTCCAATATACACAAAACCTTTGGGCAAAATTAATCCCGCTTCTCTCTGAAACGGTGAAGGGTTTCTATACTCAACTTACGACCATGATTGAGTCCAGAATTTTTGTCATTAAGCAAGGTCATTGTTCAGCCGGTTGCCAAGCACCCGAATTTTGATCACATACATGACACGGGGATTCTGCAATGGCCTTAAGTGTGTAGAAAGTTAGCACCCACCCCTCTCCTAGAAGAATGAAATATTTTGAGAAATATTAAAAAGGCAGAATATTATATTTCCCTGGAAATATAATATACTAATGGAGAAACATGCCCTTGGAAAGCAGCCCCCACCTTTCTTAATAGCCCTCAGCAGATGTCAGCACTTAACAAATAAAGAGATAGACAGCTCTATTCATAAGCAAATACCCTCACCCAAGATCCAACAAAGGTAGTGTTGGAAGAAATATCCATCTGGGCTCAGTTCCAAGTGGGGACAAAGACACTGGAAACATGGAGGCTGCTTGGAAAGATGGTTTAATGGTGGTCAGGATCACATGGCTTGAGATCCTGAACAGAAAAGGGGCCGAGATCCTGTGTGCTCCCTAGTTTTATGCTTTTTCTGAGCTTTGAATTTCCTGGGGCACAAGAAGAGTACCCTGATTGGCTGTCAGACTCCCAGGGGGTGGGGGTCTTAGCTAGCCTTGCTGGCTGATGTAATCTTCCCAGGTGCCATGTGGTGAGTTTCAGTTGCTAAATGGGTTCTATTATGATGCAGATGATGGCCCATTGACAAAGGTGGGGAGAATGAGTGAGTTTAGCTGAGGCTTTTAATGGCCCATTGACAAAGGTGGGGGGTGGCAGGAAGTTGCAGGGAGCTGCTTTGTCTTTAAAACATGTTTCTCCATTTCTCATCCAGGGAAATATATTCTGCCTTTTTAAATATTTTCTAAAATATTTCATTCTTCTAGGAGGGGGGTGGGTGCTAAACTCCTACAGTAGGATTAGCCCTCAGCCACAATAGGAATTGCCCAATGCCCTTTCATTGCATCACCCTCACAAACCTCAATCAAATTTAGCTCAGACAAACTCCTAGGATTTGTACATGGCCCCATGGGATCTGACAACAACCAATAGAATACATGTCCTTGCACAGGAACAGGAAGCTCAAGTGCAAAGCCCAAGAGAAGGTATAAAACCCCCCTCACTCTCAACTCCATGTGGTCAGCGGCACCAGAACCATGTGCTTGGTGGTTAGCTTCTTCATTCAAACCATCTTTCCAATCAGCCTCCATGTTTCCAGTGTCTTTTTCCCCGCTTGGAACTGAACCAGATGGACAGTTCTTCCAACAAGTGTATAAAATGCCCATAAGTCACTTTTTTCTACTGCTGTTGCAACTTCAAATGGTCACTAATAGGTTGTAAGTCAAGGACTACATGTAAGCATAGACCATCTACATCAGGGGTCTCCAACCTTGGTCCCTTTAAGACTTGTGGACTTCAACTCCCAGAGTCCCTCAGCCAGTCCACAAGTCTTAAAGGGACCAAGGTTGGAGACCCCTAATCTACATCATGGGTGAAATCCAACAGGTAGCGGAAATTTTGAGTAGTTCGGAGAACCGGCAAATACCACCTCTGGCTGGCCCCAGAGTGGGGTGGGAATGGAGATTATGCAATATCCTTCCCCCAGGAGTGGGGGGGGGAGAATGGGGATTTTGCAGTATCCTTCTCTTGGAGTGGGGTGGGAATGGAAGTTTTGCAATATCCTTCCCCCAGAAGTGGGGAGGGAATGGGGATTTTGCAATATCCTTCCCTTGGAGCGGGGTGGGAATGGGGAATTTGCAGTACCCTTCCCCTGGGGTAGGGTGGAAATGGGGATTTTGCAGCATCCTTCCCCTGCCACCCCCACCAAGCCACGCCCACAGAAGCAGTAGTAAAAAAAAAATTGGATTTCACCACTGATCTACCTCTACCGGCTATGAGCGATAGCCAACAGTGGAAGCTAACTCCCACACATTTCACCTAAAGTCAGAAGTGTTTCAATAAGTACCAGCATCAAGGAGAAGAGTTTTGCCTTGTACGCAATTTATTCAAGTCCTCTGGATATATAAAAACATAGGAACACTTCTGGTATCGACCCCAGAGGACCCCTTCGGTTCACTGCTTTTGGAAAGAAAAAAAAATGTCCTGTGGCTTAGACAATCAGTCCTCCACTAGAGAAATCAACCTTGCAGCTCTTGGCTCCAAACAAGTCCAGCTAAACGAAATGATTTTCAAAGCCCCTCCTCCCTATGGGATTATATTATTGGGATATTTACTAGCTCAGAAGAAATGAGTTACAGGGCCAAGGATTCTCTTATCCTGAAATGATCAGCCGAAAAAAGAAACCTAAATTGCAATGGATGTGTTGTGGCCTGCCAGCAGCCTGTGGAGCAAGACAGTGATGAGGCTGAGGAAGAACATGGGCCAGTCCTGGAGGCTGGGGAAGGCCAGGATGAGGGCTCTGCGTCGGAGGCAGAGGTGGGCCAGGGCCATCAGGGAGTGATGTGCAGACTCCAGAGCCTCCAGAGGCTGACAATAGTGAGGTAGAGGAACAGGAGGAGCCTGTTCCTAATGCACGCATGAGAAGAGCTGCCAGAAGGCAAGAACGGCTAAAGCAAAGAGGACAACTCAGAAGTAGGGCCAAGAGATGATTGGCCCCTCCCATAAGGCTTAAAAGACCAGCAACGGCATTTGGGCTCTTTGTCGGAAAACAACGTTGATAGCCTTGCTCCTTGTCTTGCTGCATTTATTTCTTGTCAGCGTCTTCTGCTTTTGAACTTTTGCCCAGAAAAGCCTTTGGCAGTTTGCCTAATTAGACCAAGGTTGGTGATAAGACTGAAGAATTGAGTTATGAAGAATTTGCTTTGATTTAGTTTGGACGATGCTGAGAATGAGTTTAATTCTCAGCTGTTCTAATAAAGTCTGTTTGTTTTTGAAGTGATTGCATCTACTACTACTTGGGCCTGGGTCACAACAGGATGCAGCCAAGATGTTTAATGGATCCTCACCTCGTTCTTGGCTATAATTTGCATCAGTTGGATTTTTGTTTCGTTTTTAAGATAAATAAGTAAATAAGACACCCTGTTTCCCCCAAAATAAGACCTCCCCTGATAATAAGCCCAATCGGGCTTTTGAGTGCATGGCAATAAGGCCAAGCACTTATTTCAGGGTTCAAAAAAAGCATAAGACAGGGTCTTATTTTTGGGGAAACAGGGGTAAGTAGTATCACATTCTTTGTATTAGCCTTAAGATAGCTAGCTAGCTAGATGATAAAGATAGATAGACAGACAGACAGACAGACAGATCTGTCTCTCTCTCTCTCCCTCCCTCAAATATATCTGCGCAGTCTGCACTGGCTACCTGTGGTCTTTCGGGTACACTTCAAGGTGTTGGTGACTACCTTTAAAGCGCTCCATGGCTTAGGGCCAGGGTATTTATGGGACGCCTGCTGTTACCGAATACCTCCCACCGACCTGTACGCTCGCACAGAGAGGGACTCCTTAGGGTGCCGTCCGCCAAGCAATGTCGGCTGGCGGCCCCCAGGGAGAGGGCCTTCTCTGTGGGGGCTCCCACCCTTTGGAACGAACTTCCCCCTGGACTTCGGCAACTGCCGGATCTTCGGACTTTCCGCCGAGAGCTGAAGACCTATTTGTTTGTTCGCGCAGGACTGGCATAGGATTTTAAATAGGATTTTAATTAGTTTTAATGTTTTAACATTTTATAATTCGGGGTTTTATTTTAAATGTTTTAATTTGGCCATTTGTATAATAAGTTTTTTAAATATGGTATATTGCTGTTGTTTTTTATTATGGCTGTAAACCGCCCTGAGTCCTTCGGGAGAAGGGCGGTATAAAAATTTAATAAATAAAATAAATAAATAAATAAATAAATAAAATATCTCCTGTAAGGAGAATTTACTTTCTTATTTTTGGCAAGGAAAAAACCCCCACCTCTATATGGATCTGTCTATAACAGGGATATCCAACCCTGGCAACTTTAAGACCTATGGACTTCAACTCCCAGAATTCCCCAGCCAGCCATGGTATTATGGGAGTCGAAGTCCACATACCTTAAAGTTGCCAGGTTTGAAAACAACTGCATTAGAAGATTACGCTTCTGCGCAATCCTCCCTCAAAAGGCTAAGAGCAAGGCCTTAATGAGCAATGCTCTTTTCACACCTCCTGATCTGCCAAGAAACTGCCATCACTAGTTCAACGCCCGGACCGATAGCAAGTCACACGCTCTTCAGTCTGTATTCCATCTCACCCGATAACCTTCGAGACATTCCTTCAGCATGGCATGACATAGAGATATTTACCAGGATGAAGCGAGAGTTCAGTTTAAACCAGGGGTCTCCAACCTTGGCAACTTTAAGCCTGGCGGACTTCAACTCCCAGAATTCTCCAGCCAGCAAAGCTGGGAGTTGAAGTCCGCCAGGCTTAAAGTTGCCAAGGTTGGAGACCCCTGGTTTAAGCGCTACCACAATCAGGTTCCAGAAGGCGTTCGTTTTATAAAACGTGTCGCGGCATTATTCATCTTTTATGCCTCTCCTTCAATACCCAAGCACTGCGACTTATTCAACGTAATGCTGATACTTGTAAGATATAAAACGAGACTATTTACATGCAGTGTAATATGCCACAGAACCGACGGAATACAGGGTAAAATGTTTGCAATTCAGTTATGGAACTATAGCACTTAGGCTTATATACCGCTTCACACTGCTTTGCAACCCTCTCTAAGCGCTTTACAGAGTCAGCCTATGGCCCTCCAACAATCTGGGTCCTTATTTTACACACATCAGAAGGATGGATGGCGGAGTCAACCTTGAGCCTGGTGAGATCTGAACTGCAGGCAGCCGGCAATCAGCAGAAGTAGCCTGCAGTACTGCACTCTAACCACTGCACCACCGTGGCTCATGCTGCATTTATGGCCACAACTGACTTCCAAATTTATGTTGCTAGGTGAGACCGCTAGGTGAGTTTTGCCCCAATTTATGAACTTACTTGCCACAATTGGTGAGTTGATTGATCTGGAAATTTGATGAACTCGCTGACCTGCAACTTCATATTTTGTCAGCTTTTACTGTAAGCAATGCGTGTTTTTTGCAATTTCAAAATTACAGCACGCGCTGTCTGATGACAACTCCATGGTCATGTGGCTGGCATGACTACAAGCCAAAGGCGAACAGAACGCTGTTACCGTCCCACCAAAGGTAGCCCCTATTTTTCTACTTGCATTTTTTACCTGCTTTCGAATTGCTAGGTTGGCAGAAGCTGGGACAAGTCACGGGAGCTCACCCCGTTACGCGGCGTTAGGTATTCGAACTGCTGAACTGCCGACCTTCTGATCAACAAGCTTAGCGTCTTAGCCACTGAGCCACCATATCCCTGATTATCAGGATAGGAAGCACCAAATAATCCAGTGTCTGGTATCTTCTAGCATCCTATACCAGGGGCCTCCAACATTGGCAACTTGAAGACTTGTGGACTTCAACTCCCAGAAGCCCTCAGCCAGTAAAGCTGGCTGAGGAATTCTGGGAATTGAAGTACACAAGTCTTCAAGTTGCCAAGGTTGAGACCCCTGCCCTATACCACAAGATTTGCAGTAGTCTGCAATTGGCAGGCTACGGACCCATGTGTGGCACTGCCATGGAGTAAGCCTTGCTACAAAGCTCAAAGTCCACCGAGCAGTAGTGCTAGCTACCTTGATGTATGCCAGTGAGACTTGGACTGGATACAGGAGGCACGCTAAGCAACTGTACCACTTCCACACAACCTGCCTCCACAGACTTCTGAGGATCCGGTGGCAGGACAAGGGGCCAGGCACAGAAGTCCTCTCCGGAGCAGGCCTGCCATCAGTTGATACCCTGCTGATGAAAGCCCAGACAGACAGGCTGGGCATATATCATGTTGTAATGATTCCAGACCAACGCATCCCCAAACAGCTCCCCTATGGTGAGCTGTCTCAAGGAAAGCGATCGCACGGGGGACAAAGAAAGCGATACAAAGACACGCTGAAAGCCTCCTTCAAGTCCCTGGATATCGACACCGCCTCCTGGGAAACCCTGGCACAAGATCGATCGACATGGCGCACGTCGATCCGCCAAGGCTGCCAGACATCTGAAGACAGAAGGATAACCATAGCACAAGAGAAGCGAGCACTCCGCAAAGCCAGAGCTGCAAATGCTGCAATAGTGGTGCCCACACATGTCTGCCCGACATGTGGCAGAACAGTCCGTGCCCGTATAAGCCTTACCAGCCACTTGCGGACACACCATGGACAGCCCCACAACCTGTTAGATGTCATGGTCCTCTTCGAACACGATGGATGAACATCACCATACCACAAGACATTTTCCTCACTGAAACCTTAAAATTATTATTATTCGTTATCATTCACACCCGGTTTGCTGCAACCGAACTTTATTCAGCACTTGTAGGAGAAGGCGGGAGAAACTAGAGGTGGAGTCAAAAGAGGAATCAGCCTAGAGTCTCCAGTAGCCACAAATGACTAAGTCCAACCCCTCTTGAATTCTGTTGGCCCTCATCTAGCGCCAAAATAGCAATAACCATTAGATGTCTAGATTCCTATGCATAGTCATGGGCAGTTAATCAGTTTCATTGGAACTTAACTTGCGGCCTTGGTCTTCCATGCCTGACAACACCCCCAAAGAGTGAAATCCATATATACCTACATAACACAATATTTCTTTCTATACCGAAGGTGCAGGCACCCTTTCATATCAAAAACATCCCTTATTTCTCTCAGCTTCTTGCTCAAGAAGCACATAAACATTTGCCTACTTTTGCAAAGTCCATTCAAGCGAACCAGCCACTTTAGTTCATATGGCTAAAAATATACATACGGATAAGGGACGCGGTGGCTCAGGGGCTAGGACACTGAGCTTGTCGATCGAAAGGTCGGCAGTTCAGCGGTTCGAATCCCTAGTGCTGCCGTGTAAGGGGGTGAGCTCCCGTTCCCCCCTTGTCCCAGCTTCTGCCAACCTAGCAGTTCGAAAGCACGTAAAAAATGCAAGTAGATAAATAGGGACCACCTTTGGTGGGAAGGTAACAGTGTTCTGTGCACCTTTGGCATTGAGTCACGCCAGCCACATGACCACGGAGACGTCTTCGGACAGTGCTGGCTCTTCGGCTTTGAAACGGAGATGAGCACCGCCCCCTAGAGTTGGGAACGACTAGCATATATGTGCGAGGGGAACTTTTACCTTTTTATACATACATATAAGTGGCCCAAAATATCTTCCATGCATCCAGTACTTTCAGATTATTCCATTAATGTGCCATTAACTCAGCATTACTTAATATAAAATGAGAACCACGAACCTAAGCCAGAGTCTGCAAGTGTGACCTATGTTACCATTCTCTTTCACACATACACACACACCAACTATTCCTGCTACTATTTTATTATCCTCAGCTTCCTCAGTCTCAATCTCACTAAATCTACCATACTTCTTCCAAAATGTCGGTGCTCCAAGATAACTTCCCCGTGTCCTGTTCTATTGGTGGCCTATAAGCTGACCAAATTTTTCAAGATGTGCCTCTTCTTCCAAGAAAAGTCTAAGTTCGACAGGAACTGGATAAATATTCTTCTAGAAGAGAATAGGTAGTTCAGAGTTGATCTGTTTGCTTTTAAACACCACTCCAAAAAAAGACAATAAAGGAAGCTAAGGAAACAAAAGAACTAGCACATATCCTCTCCAGCCACAAACACCCAGATAAGCAGGGATTAACACCAGACAAAGAATCAAGCAGGAAACAATACCATAATCAAGGAATTACCAAGGAGAAACCACACTTCTCCAAGCCTGATAGCATAAGCTACTGTGTATAAACAGGGAACACACCCTACACTCACCTGCACTGGTGATGTTATCTAGTTGGGTAATGAAGTGTCTGCAAGCAAACAACCAAGCTCAGGGGCCACCACTTGAGGACCCCGCAAATATCCTTCTCCCCAATTTCTCACATTCTCACCATACTCTATACTAAGCACCAAGAGCACATCCAACATTTCTCTCGTAGGATCTTTAGCCCTCCTCTTACAAAGTCCAAGTATTCATGGTATCATATATCACTCGTATTCCCCAACCAAGAAAATTGGCTACATTTACACAGACTAATAAAACACAATGGGTTGCAGTCACATCACACGAGAACGTCAGACAAACAATTCAAATTAATGTGATGGCAAGATACACCACAAACTCTCCAACCCCACTTTGGCTTAGTCCAGTGCGTTGCGCAAACGCAGCCTCTGCCTGCTGGTGACCCTGATATCCGTTCAGTTCTAGACTCCATAAACAGAGGCATAGAATCAAGATCACGTGAAGTGTTAATACCGCTTTATAAGGCTTTGGTAAGGCCACACTTGGAATACTGCATCCAGTTTTGGTCGCCATGATGCCTAGTTTAATGAAAAGAAGGACTAGGGGAGACATGATCGCAGTCTTCCAATATCTCAGGGGCTGCCACAAAGAAGAGGGAGTCGGGCTGTTCTCCAAATCACCTGAGGGCAGGGCAAGAAGCAATGGGTGGAAGCTAATCAAGGAGAGAGTCAACCTAGAAATAAGGAGAAATTTCCTGACAGTTAGAACAATTAATCAGTGGAACAACTTGCCTCCAGAAGTTGTGAATGCTCCAACACTGGAAGTTTTTAAGAAGAGACTGGATAACCATTTATCTGAAGTGGGTGTAGGGTTTCCTGCCTAGGCAGGGGGTTGGACTAGAAGACCTCCAAGGTCCCTTGAGGCCCTGTAGCATGGGACTGAAACATGACACTGCATTTGAATATAAAGTACCGTATATACTCGAATATAAGCCGATCCGAGTATAAGCCGAGGTCCCCAATTTTACCCCAAAAAACTGGGGTAAACTGGGGACTCGAGTATAAGCCGAGGGTGGGAAATGAGGCAGCTACCGGTCGGGGAAACCCTCCCTCCCTCAGCCGAGAAGGCTGGCGGCTCCCCCACCCCGCCCTCTCACTGCACCGGCAGGGCTTCCCCGCGCTAATGCAAAAGCCCGCCAAGTTTGCGCCATCCGGTATAATGTGAAAAAAAGAAGGAAAAAAAAAACTCGAGTATAAGCCGTATATACTCGAGTATAAGCCGAGGGGACGTTTTTCAGCACAAAAAACGTGCTGAAAAACTCGGCTTATACTCGAGTATATACGGTAAATATATATTCTTAAGAGCATTTATAAATGGTAGGGCTCAGCCAGCTTTAACGGTTAGGCACTGAGGGCACAGAAATGGAAGGAGAAGAAGATTGCTCCATGGAAGGAAAACCACAAATTCCCATATTCAAGGAATACTGCTGGGTGAGGAGGGGAGGGGTGACGATTCCTAGAGGGAAATGTTTTATTAGAATGTACGCGACAAGGACCCAGATTGAGGACCCAGATTATTGGGGGCAATAAAAGTTGACTTTGTATATAATATACAAATGGATGAAGACTATTGCTTAACACAATGTAAGCCGCCCTGAGTCTTCGGAGAAGGGCGGGGTATAAATTCAAATAAAAAAAAAATTATAACACGTACAAGGATCAAATGCAAAAAGAGAGCTTCAGTTCAGATGAATTAGAATGCTCACTGAAACCGAAGGTGGAACTGGAAATATAGCACATTCTGGCATCAGTACTATGGAAACCTGAGATTGCATTGTGTTATGTGGAATCCTTGGGGGGGTCTCTGGCCTTGGTTGTTCGAAGCAAGCTCATAGAGCACGGAGGTCTCCAGAGTTCAACCCTAGGCTGCATACAGTAGTGGCCCAAATTGAGTCTGTCATCTGTACCTCTATAACGGTCTGGTTTGGTTCTGCAACCCAACAAGAAAGACACAGACTTCAGAGGATAGTTAGAACTGCAGAAGAAACAATGGCTACCAACCTGCCTTCCATTGAGGACCTGTATACTGCGCGAGTCAAAAAGGGGGATGTGAAAATATTTGCAGATCCCTCGCATCCTGGACATAAACTGTTTCAACTCCTACCCTCAAAACAACGCTATAGAGCACTGCACACCAGAACAACTAGACACAAGAACAGTTTTTTCCCGAACGCCATCACTCTGCTAAACAAATAATTCCCTCAACACTGTCAAACTATTCACTAAGTCTGCATTACTCTTCTCATCGTTCCCATCACCCATCTCCTTCCACTTATGACTTTATGACTGTAACCTTGTTGCATGTGTCCTTACAATTTATATTGATATTGATTGGTTCCCAATTGCTTATTTGTACCCTATGACCATCATTAAGTGTTGTACCTTAGAATTCTTGATGAATGTATCTTTTCTTTTATGTACACTGAGAGCATATGCACCAAGACAAATGCCCTGTGTGTCCAATCACACTTGGCCAATAAAAAAAAATCTATTCTATTCTATTCCTTTGGGAAAAGTGTATTTTCTAAAACTAGCTAATAACATCCCTTTTTTTTGGAGTAGTACCATAAAATTATATATCAATGGAAATATAATTTAATCAAAAATGTTATGCAATAACTTTTATGAAGGATTTGCTATTAGAATAGCAGTTACAGTATAAAGAAGAAAAGTGAAACGTAGAAAAAACAAGATGTACAAAAATTATCCCCACGTCAGTTAATACTTAGTTGGGTAATCTTTAGCATGAATGACGGCCTTACAACGTCTTCCCATGGAGTGATCCATGTCTTTTAGTTCTGCAGCTGTTATAATGTGAAACCAAGACTGAATGATGGCTTCTATTAACTGCGTTTTATTGCTGGGTCGCTTCTGACTAACAAGTTTCTTTAATCGGCTCTATAGATTTTCCATTGGGTGAAGGTCTGGGCTATTCCCAGGCCATTCCAGCAGTGGAATAGGATTATCTTGAAACCAAAAAAAAAAAGGAAGTGGTGTTATTAGCCATCAAACCTCAAAAATACACTTTTCCCAAAAGATTCCCACAATGTTGGCCACTACTGTATATTCTATTATGTTATGTGCATGATGGGTTAATTGCTTTTAGTAAAAAGGCAACAAGCCTTTTTATAACCAGAGCTTATAAAACATTTGCTAGACCAATTCTTGAATACAGCTCGCCTGTCTGGAACCATAGCACATTTCAGACATCCATACAATTGAACGTGTCCAGAAATATTTTACAAGAAGAGCTCTCCACTCCTCTGAATACAACAAAATACCTTATGCCAACAGACTTGAAATCTTGGGTTTAGAAAACTTAGAATTCCGCCGCCTTCGACAGGACCTGTGTTTAACTCATAGAATCATCTATTGCAATGTCCTTCCTGTTAAAGACTACTTCAGCTTCAATCACAACAATACAAGAGCAAAC
Organism: Ahaetulla prasina; assembly: GCF_028640845.1. Classification (NCBI taxonomy): domain Eukaryota; kingdom Metazoa; phylum Chordata; class Lepidosauria; order Squamata; family Colubridae; genus Ahaetulla; species Ahaetulla prasina. Next base: position 4,471,908 of record NC_080547.1, on the reverse strand, counting down.
AATAGATTAAAACTTAATGTTAACCGCTCCAATCTTGACTGCAGAAAATATGACTTCAGTAACAGAGTTGTTAATGCTTGAAACACACTACCTGACTCTGTGGTCTCTTCTCAAAAGTCCCAAAAGCTTTAATCAAAAACTGTCTACAATTGACCTCACCCCATTCCTAAGAGGTCTGTAAGGGGCGTGCATAAGAGCACAAACGTGCCTACCATTCCTGTCCTAATGTTCCCTTTGACTGTATCCAATTCATATAGTTATTTCATGCTTATACTTATATATATATGCTTATATATTATATAGTTACTTTCATGCTTATGCTTATATATACTGTTGTGACAAAATAAATAAATAAAAGCTATTCAATAAACCGTTGAGGGAACTTCTGAAGCTATTTTCTGAGCGGTGAAAATCAATGTAACCCATCCTGGACACCCAACTCTACATACGAACTTCAATGCCCTAAACTCAAACCGAGCTCAGCCATTGCTGAGAACGCTGAAAACTGGAAGCGCGCACATCGGGAGGCTACCTAGCTTGAGAAAACAACCTGCGCAATGGGACACGTGAAGCCCGTCACGATCGAAGGGAAGAACATTCATATCGGGAAGTTATACTGGGAAATTTACAGAAGAGCAGGCAGACAGGTTTCAACCTCAGATTTTGAGAAGGAACTGAATCAGCCTGGAAAAAGGAAAGGAAACTGAAATTAAGAGAGATTTGGAGTAAAAAAAAAAAAACCAACCCAGCTGATATCAGAGAAGAGACAGTGTAAGATGGACAGCCTGCAGCTATGATAGCAGCGTTCCAATATTTGAGGGGCTGCCACAGAGAAGAGGGGGTCAAGCTATTTTCCAAAGCACCCGAAGGCCAGACAAGGAATAATGGATGGAAACTGATCAAGGAGAGATTCAACCTAGAAATAAAGAGAAATTATTTCTGACAGTGAGAACAATCAACCCATGGAGCAGAAGTTGCCTTCAGAAATTGTGGGAGCTTCATCACTGGAGGCTTTCAAGAAGAGACTGGACTGCCATCTGTCAGAAATGGTGTAGGGTCTCCTGCTTGGGTGAGGGGTTGGACTAGATGACCTACAAGGTCCCTTCCATGCTTATCCTGTTAAGCATCTTTAGCACTAGGAAGCTAGCCCAGCCCACAGCAGATGAATTATCCTCCTGTCCTTGGACCCATAACCCACTTATCCTGGCCCACCTAACGGACATCCCCCTTGGCTCGCAATCGATTAGAGGAAGGAAGAAGTAGTCACCCTCTATTCAGTGTTTCTCAATCTTGGCACCTTTAGGAGGTCTGGACCGCAACTCCCAGAATTCCCCAGGCAGGGCTTCCTGGGGAATACTGGGAAATGAAGTTCAGACCTCCTAAGTGTTATGGTTGAGGAACGTCTGACATTGGGAGGGGGGGCGCAGGAAGCAAGAATCTGGATAGGGGGAGGTGAAGACAGACACCATAAAGGGGTATGTGCCAATTTCCCCCACAATTTTCCCCCAGAACCGGACTACAACTCCCATTGATGACATTAGTGCCATGAAATGAGGAGGCTGGTGCAAAATTATGGGAGTCGTAGTCTAACTGCTCTAGAGGGCAGTGGGGGGAGTGATAGGTAGCGGGAGCAGTCTGGACCCCCTCTTACCCACCTGTTTCCCCCCCCCAGCTTCCTTACTTCCTTCTCCCTCTTTTCTCCCTTTCCTTCCTTCCTTCCTTCCTTCTTCCCTCCGTCCCTTGTCTTCCTTCCTTCTCTCCCTCTTCTTTCCTTCCTTCCTTCCTCCCTCTTCCTCTTCTTCCTTCCTTCTCTCCTACCTTTTTCCTTCTCCCTCCCTCCCTTTCCTTCCTTCCTCTCTCTTCTTCTTCTCCCTTCCTTCTTTCTCTCCCTTTTTTCCTTCTCCCTCCCTTTTCTTCCTTCCTCCTTCCCACCCTCGCTCTTCTTCTTTTTCCTTTCCTTCCTTCCTTTTCTTCCTTCTCTCTCTTTCCTTCCTTCCTCCTCTTCTTCTTCTCTCCTTCTTTCCTCTTCTTTCTTCCTTCTCTCCTGCTTTTTTCCGTCTCCTCCCTCCCTTTCCTTCCTTCTTCTTCCTTCCTTCCTCTTCTTCTCCTCCTTCCTTCTCTGTCTCTTTCCTTCTCCCTTCCTTCTCTCTTTTCCTTCTCTCCTCTTTTCTCCCTTTCCTTCCTTCCTCTTCTTCCTCTTCTTCCTTCCTCTTCTCCTTCCTTCTCTCTTTCCTTCTCTCCTCTTTCTCCCTTTCCTTCCTTCCTCTTCTTCCTCTTCCTTCCTCTTCTCCTTCCTTCTCTCGTTTCCTTCTCTCCTCTTTTCTCCCTTTCCTTCCTTCCTCTTCTTCCTTCCTCCCTCTTCTCCTTCCTTCTCTCTTTTCCTTCTCTCTTTTCTCTCTTTCCTTCCTTCCTCTTCTTCTCCCTTCCTTCTCTCTTTCCTTCTCTCCTCTTTCTCCCTTTCCTTCCTTCCTCTTCTTTCTTCCTTCTCTCCTGCTTTTTTCCTTCCTCCCTCCCTCCCTCTTCTTCTCTCCTTCTTTCCTCTTCTCCCTTCCTTCTCTCCTCTTTTTCCTCCCTCCCTCCCTCCCTCCCTCTTCTTCTCTCCTTCTTTCCTCTTCTCCCTTCCTTCTCTCTTTTCCCCTTCTCTCCTCCTTTTTTCCTTCCTCCCTCTTCTTCTTCTCTCCTTCCTTCCTTTCTTCTCCCTTCCTTCTCTCCTGCTTTTTTCCTTCTCCCTCCCTTTCTTTCTTCTTCTTCTCTCCTTCCTTCCTCTTCTCCCTTCCTTCTCTCCTGCTTTTTCCTCCCTCCCTCCCTCCCTCCCTCTTCTTCTCTCCTTCTTTCCTCTTCTCCCTTCCTTCTCTCCTCTTTCCTTCCTCCCTCCCTCCCTCTTCTTCTCCTTCTTCTTCTCTCTTTCCTTCTCTCTCCTTCTTCCTTCCTCCCTCTTCTTCTTCTCTCCTTCCTCTTCCTTCTCCCTTCCTTCTTCTCTCCTCCTTCCTTCCTTTTCTTCCTTCCTCCCTCCCTCTTCTTCTCTCTCTTCTTCCTTCTCTCTCTTTTCTCTCTTTCCTTCCTTCCTCTTCCTTCCTTCCTCTCTTCTCCTTCCTTCTCTCTTCCTTCTCTCTTCTCTCTTTCCTTCCTTCTCTCCTCTTTCTCCTTCCTTCCTTCCTCTTCTTCTCTCCTTCCTTCCTTTTCTTCCTTCCTCTCCTTCCTTCTCTCCTTCTTCCTTCCTCCCTCCTTCTTCTTCCTCTTCTCCCTTCCTTCCTCTTCCTTCTCCTCTTCTCCTTCTTTCCTCTTCTCCTTCCTCTTCTTCTTCCTCTTCCTTCCTTCTCCCTTCCTTCTCTCCTCTTTTCCTTCTCCTCCTTCCTTCTTCTTCTTCTCCTTCCTTCCTCTTCTTCCTTCTCCTGCTTTTTCCTCCTCCTCCCTCCCTCTTCTTCTCCTTCTTTCCTCTTCTCCTTCCTTCTCTCCTCTTTTCCTCCTCCCTCCTCCTCCCTCTTCTTCTCTCCTTCTTTCCTCTTCTCCTTCCTTCTCTCTCCTTCTCTCCTTCTCTCCTCCTTTTTCCTTCCTCCTCTTCTTCTTCTCTCCTTCCTTCCTTTCTTCTCCCTTCCTTCTCTCCTGCTTTTTCCTTCTCCTCCCTTTCTTCTTCTTCTTCTCCTTCCTTCCTCTTCTTCCTTCTCCTGCTTTTTCCTCCTCCCTCCTCCCTCTTCTTCTCTCCTTCTTTCCTCTTCTCCTTCCTTCTCTCTTTTCCTCCTCCTCCCTCCCTCTTCTTCTCCTTCTTTCCTCTTCTCCCTTCCTTCTCTCTTTTCCTTCTCTCCTCCTTTTTTCCTTCCTCCCTCCCTCTTCTTCTTCTCTCCTTCCTTCCTTTCTTCTCCCTTCCTTCTCTCCTCCTTTTTTCCTTCCTCCCTCCCTCTTCTTCTTCTCTCCTTCCTTCCTTCCTTCCCTCCCTCCTTCCCCCCTTCGACCCCTTCCCCACACCTCCCACCCCGGGCGGGCCCCACTCCTCCAGTCGCCCCGCTCCGGCGGCCAAGCATCCGCTCGGGGCTCCCAACCGCCTCACCTTCCAACGGGCGCCGCGTCTCCTCTTCGCTTCGCTCCGCTCCAGGCCAAGCGGAGGGACTGACAGGCGGCCGCCACCGCGCATGCTCGTTATCAAGAGAGCCGGCGCCCCGCCCCCACGCCGTCATTGGACTCCCGCCCCCTGTACTCTCATTGGCCCGCCGGCCACGCCGCCCCGCCTCTCGCGCGGGGGATTCGCTGGAAATTAGCCTAGCCCCGCCCCCTTCGGAGGAGCCGGTCCGCGTGGCGCATCATGGATGCAGAGGGAGGGGGGGCGACGGGGTCACTTAGGCGGGAGGGCGGCGGGTTTTGGGGGGGGGGCTTCTTACCCCCCCTTTTATAATGCGGTTTATATGAGGAATAATTGGGGAAGGGTTGCGGGGGGGGGGGTTTCTGCAGGCCTTCCGGTGGAAACCCCCCCCCCGCTTGCATTTGCAGAGGGGGCTGCAAAGGGGCGACGACCGCCAGACCGCAGCCGCGAGTCAAGCGTTCCTGCGTCTTTGCTGCCCTCTGCCGATAGCCGTGAGGGTTGCAGTCTCCTCTGCTTTTTTTTTATTCGCAGTCGTTCCGTCCAACTTCCAATTTATTTATTTATTTATTTATTTTGTCAAACACAACGGTATATATAAGCATAAGCATGAAGTAACCGTACGAATTGGATACACTCAAAGGGAACATTATTGTTAAAGACTACTTCAGCTTTAATTGCAATAATACAGGAGCAACCAATAGATTTAAACTTAATGTCAACCGCTTTAATCTAGATTGCAGAAAATATGACTTCTGTAACAGAATCATCAGTGCTTCGAATACTTTACCTGACTCTGTGGTCTCTTCCCAAAAGCTTTAATCAAAAACTTTCTACTATTGACCTCACCCCATTCCTAAGAGGACCATAAGGGGCGTGCATAAGCGCACAAACGTGCCTACCGTTCCTGTCCTATTGTTTTTCTTTTCTTCTTCCTATATATATATATATGCTTATACCTCCTTATATTTCCTCATACATATGTTTATATACTACATAATCTTTTTTGTATGATTCTTATATATATTGTGACAAAAATAAAAAAATAAAAATAAAAAATAAATAAATTAGGACAGGAACGGTAGGCAGGCCCCTTAACTTGACTTCTTTTAACTTAACTTGACTTCTGTTATTTTTAACTTAACTTGACTTCTGTTATTAAGATCATCCCAAATTCACCTTGATTTCAGACCTGAAATTTGAAATGGGGGGGAACTGATTTTGCTTCCCCACCCGTTTCTTTTTCTTTTCCTTCTGCGGTGCATTGTCTGACTTGATAGTACCGATAGATGTAACTGGTGGATTTGCACGTGATGCCATAGCAGTGTTGGAAACTTCCAACTTGGGAACTTTCAAAATGGGTGGACTTCTGCTCTTAGAATTGGTCTCGGCCAGTATTGCGGCTGCGGAATTGTAAGAGTGGAAGTTCACTCATCTTAAAAGCTGCCAAGTTTCAAAATCACTACCCAAAAACTTCAGGCATAACAAACCAGTTTGCAAAACACAACAGTCACACCACGAAAAGGAAGAAACTGCAATTACAAGATTAGCAAAACGTTTCACCCCATCACAAGGTGATGAGGCATACTCGGGAAACTTCTCTTCACCTCTGAAGCAGAAGAAGAAGGAGAGGAGGAGGAGGAAGAGGAAGAGGAAGAGGAAGAAGAAGTAGAAGAGGAGGAGGAGGAGGGGGAGGAGGAAGAAGAAGCTTGGCTAGGTGGCTCAGCGGCTAAGACGCTGAGCTTATCGATCAGAAAGGTCGGCAGTTTGGCGATTTGAATCCCTAGTATAGGTCTCCTCCATGAGCAGGGAGTGGACTAGATGACCTCCAAAGTCCCTTCCAACTCTGTTACTGTTAAGAAGAAGAAGAAGAAGAAGAAGTTGTATTGGTCCCTATGTAAAAAATACGACATACCTGTATCTAAAAAGTCATGGGAGCACAAAGTGAAAAAGGTTATCGAAAATGAGACAGTGAAGATCTTGTGGGACTTTCGAATACAGACGGATCGTCATTTCGAACATAACACACCAGCTATCATGGTTGTTGAGGGCCAAAGTGTACAATTTATTGATATCGTGGTACCAGGAGATGCCAGAGTCGAAGAAAAAGAACTGGGAAAAAATCACGAAATATCACAACCTGGCCATCGAAACTACACAGCTATGGATGAAACGTAACAGTGATACCCATTGTCATCGGGGCACTTGGTACCATGTCCAAGAATTTTATGCAACACATCAAGAGATTATAGCTTCCTGCAATAACACCAGCGGAACTGCAAAAAAAATTCCGCTACTTGGAACATCATATATTTTAAGAAGGTACTTGATTGATACCTAGGACGCTGGCAGCAACCCATACCAACCATTAGCACCAGTCAATGGTATTTGTGATTCATTTTTAAATGTTCAGTTGACTTGAGTTTCATGTTTAATGAATAAAAGAGATAATAATGATAATAATAATGCATGGAGATTTCATTGAACTATCTTGAGCTGGGTTCACACATCACACTAATCAGTGATGGGTTGCCCCCAGTTTGGGCCAGTTTGCAAGAACCGATAGTAAAACTGGTGGGAGGCTCCGCCTACTGACCTGGACGTCATCATAGGTGATCTGCGCATGCGCAGAAGGGCGCAATGCGAACTGGTAGTAAAGGTATGTAGAACCCAACCCTGACACTAATGTGCTCTGCTTAGTTTTCACCTTGCAATTGTGCAGTTTGCAAATCGCGATTCAAGATTTAAGAATGTGCAGGACAACAGTCACTCAACAAAACATGGTTAAATAAACCGTGACGTTTGAACCCACCCAGCCCAATTGCCGGGCGTCAAGATGAACATCCTCCAAACCAGGCTGATTCTTTTTGTCTTCAACTGGCTAAAACTAAAAACCTGCATTCTCCAACCAGCTCCCTTCGCATGCCAGGAAACTGCGGCTTTCACAAACAAGCAAGTTACTGTAGTCATTTTTTTTAGAAAAAATTAAAAAGCACACACGCATGCAAAATCAAGCCTGTCAGAGTTGACTCTCCTATTTGGTTTGCTGACTTTCTCCCCCACAAAGGAAACCTATCATCGGCCCATTTTTCTTCCAAGCTATTAGGTCAGGAAAGAATCACAATCTATGTTATTGACAAGAGTTGCTTTGATTCTCGATGATCATCTACTGGGTGATCTGGTGCTCTTTCATCAGCCAAATGCAAAGGCAAGCAATCAACCTGTCAATTCACTTGAGAGATCACCACCCAGATTGTTCTCTTCAACTGTTGGCTGCATTTTACAACAGGTATCTAAGAGTGATTTAACCCAGGGGTCTCTAACCGTGGCAACTTTTAAGACTTGTGGACTTCAACTCCCAGAGTTGAAGCTTTGCTGGCTGAGGAACTCTGGGAGTTGAAGTCCACAAATCTTAAAGTTGCCAAGGTTGGAGACCCCTGATCTAACCTTTTGATCCAGCACTCTTAAATGGTTCCCCTTTTCTTGTGCGTTGTATCTTTGCAGACAGCAAGCTGCAATTAATTTTTTTTAATTGATAGATAAGTTATTCTTGGCTACAGATGTATGGCAGCGGCATTTATTTTGGCTGAAAGGTAAGCAGGATCAGGATTTGGATGGAAAACCACCAGGAATTCATAATTACAAAGAGGAGGAAGAGGAGAAGAGGAATTGGAAGAAGGTAATGCTATATTGCTTTGGTGATGCTGCCCAAAAAAGCTTGGCAACCAGAAATCAGGGTTGACTTAAGGCAATGTTTCTCAACCTTGGCAACTTTCAAATTTCTGGACTTCAACTTCCTTAATTCTCCATCCAGATTTCTGGGAATTCTGGGAGTTGAAATCCGCAAGTTTTAAAGTTGCCAAGGTTGGACATCCCTGATTTTAATTATGGTGGGGTAGCGCTCTCATTCGCACTTTCCCAGGGGTGAAATGCTCCAAGTTCAGACCGGATTGGCCAATTAGGTAGCGATGGCGAGTGGTTCGGAGAAGTGGTAGCAAAAATCCCTGGCCCCCACCCCCGCCCACCCAATCATGTGCAGCCAGCGAACCGGTAGTAAACCAGTTCAGATTTCACCACTGGACTCCCCCCCCCCCCATATCTATTCAACTCAGCTATTCAACTGCCTAATTCTGCTGCTTCAGAGATCCGAACATAAAAAATAAATAAATGTAGAATTCATACAGAAGAGCGTTGAAATAATCACTGCTCAAAGTTTTGAATTTCAGCCTCCTAGATTTTTAAAATAACGGTCCTGTAACGATTGTGTTTCGTTGCTGATTACCGGTACCAAGGTTTGTAATTGAGATGGATTTAATTTTTAGAGCTCTTTTGGAAAAACTAACTTGGTTTAGGTAGGAAGTTCCTTCTAAGTTTACCATTGACGTAAGGTTTTCTCTTTATTTGGGTGCAAGGCACTGGTGAAATGTAAAATTTGTTACTACCGGTTCTGCGGGCGTGGCTTGGTGGGGGGATAATGTGACTGGGTAGGCATGGCCAACTTTTTCCTTTTTTTTCTTTTTAAAAGCTTTTTTTTACAACCTATATGGCCGAATAGCTTGTAAAAAAAATGCTTTAAAAAGTAAAAAAAAAAAAAAGGCTCTGACGATCACAGCTGTGGCGTGTGATCGTCAGAGCCTTTTTTTAACCTTTTAAAAGCAGGAAGTAATGATAGCCGGGTGGGTGGGCAGAGCCTTGCACCGCCATTGCTACCAGTTCTCCTAACCACCTGCCACAATCGCTATCGGATCGCCCGATCCGATCTGAACCAGGAGCATTTCACTCCTGGTGCAAGGCAAGTTCTGAGTTAGAAGCCACCTAATTTTTCAGTAGGACTAAAAACAAAGATGTGTCCGTAATATTTGCGACGGGCATAGATTTTTAGGGGAGGCACTTAAAGTTGCCATCTTCTGAATTCAATAACCAACGGAGCAATTTACTAGCCAGGCAGGTGAGCCATACACCTTGGTGACCTCATTAGTCGTCCCCCCATGGAGTGGCAACATTAAAGCAATGCCAGTTTCTGGCGCTTCATTTCAAACGTGGCATTAATTTCCAGCCAGCTTCCTTTTGCAGTTGCCAACGGCTTCCAAGGAAGGAGGCCAAGAGCAAAATCTACGCTCTTTAACTTGCTGATGTGATTCTACTGAAAACATTGCACGGCAAACAAGCAGAACTTAAATCAAATTGATGTGCTGGCATGTAGATCAAAAATGATACGCACTACCAAGGCTTGGTCACGCCTGTCAGGCCTGGAAACCATATTAGACTTTAGGGTTCCAGACGCTGCCACATTTTTCCCCTGAAGGGAGGAAGGGGGGGCTGAAGGGTATGGTAACATTCTTCAAGCGGTCAAGGTCGGATGGTGTTCACATCTGCAGGAAGAGTGGCAAGAAGATATTAGAATGAACTGGGAGAACGTGGGACCATGTGACCATCAAAGGGGTCAGGGGGGTGGGACTCTTGGGGTTTGTATAACTGGGAAAAGAATCCGGAAATTCAGTTTTGGAATAATGTCAAGGTTCCAGAAAAACCTCTTCTGCATAAAAAAAAACCTCAGAAGCCATTGTTTTCCAGAGTTCTTTACTAGCATGAGGAAACTGGCACACGATGAGTGAAATTCCAAAACTGAATTTCCGGATTCTTTTCCCAGTTATACAAACCCCAAGAGTCCCATCCCCCTGACCCCTTTGATGGTCACATGGTCCCACGTTCTCCAAGTTCATTCGAATATCTTCTTGCCACTCTTCCTGCAGATGTGAACACCATCCGACCTTGACCGCTTGAAGAATGTTACCATACCCCTCAGCCCCCCTTCCTCCCCTCAGGGGAAAAATGTGGCAGCGTCTGGAACCCTCAAGTCTAATATGGTTTCCAGGCCTGACAGCTTTCTTGCTACCCCACTTACGATGCACCAGTTTCCATCACTAAAGTACTATCTATACCAGTGATGGCGAATGTTTTCGGCACTGACTGCAAAAAAGGTCACGCTGAAATGTCGCGCACGAGCTTGTCGGGGCCGCGCTCCGGAAAACCCGAACTTCCAGGTCCTAGCACGCATGCACGCCCAATGATCAGCTGGTGAGCGCTTATGCGCAAGCTGGTTTTTGGCACTGCCATGCACATAAAGGGATCGTGCTCCGGATAAGCTAAACGTCTGGGTTCTGGCGCGCATGTGCATCTGACAATCAGCTGGCCGGCGCGCATGTGCACACCGGGTTTCGGCACTGCCGCGCACACGGACAGCTGATCATCACGTGCACATGTGCACCAGATACTCAGAAGACAAACAGGCAAGGCCACGCATGCTGCGCAACATGGTTTCGCGTGCCACTTTGAGCACCCGTGCCATCGGCTCGCCATCATAGATCTATACCATCATCAGTAGCAGCTCTGAAAGATCTTGGCCTTTGCCCAAGTAGTCCATTTTCTGGCCCAACTATACCAATACAATATTGTGGTTGGGTGGCTTGGTGTTTGTTCAATATCATCTATAGTCAAGGAGCAACCCAGATGATTAAAACTAATTTTTTTTTAATGCAGGCATTTAGATGGCGATCCAGTTTAGCAGCTAAAGGGAATTGGCATCTGTGTAACTCACTCTATATTCAACTGTGTACATTTATGAGCACAATTGGAGCCCAAAATTTCTGTCGCTAAGTGGAACAGTTGTTAAGTGACTTTTGCCCCCATTTTACCAACTTTCATGCCACGATTGTTAAATGAATCACTGCAGTTGCTGAGTAACACGGTTGTTAAGTGAATCTGGTTTCTCCATTGAGTTTTTTTGTCTGAAGGTTGCAAAAGGGAATCGCATAACCCCAGGACACTGCAACCATCATTAATATGAGTCCGTTACCGAGCATCTGAATCTGGATGGTGTGACCATTGGGGATGTTGCAACGGTCCTAAGAGTGAAAAACAGACGTAAATCACTTCGTTTTCAGTGCCATTGTAACCTCGAAGTGTCAATGAACTGTTGTGAATCATTGCAGATCAGAGTGCAAAGAAATACATTAAACTTCACCACAATCTAAGGCCAGGGCTGGTATATGTTATGTATCAGCAGGCAGAAAGTTCTGGGTTTTTTTCCTCTGGTAGCAACAATAATAACTGGATGAGATTGACCCTTGCCCTCGGCACGGCTCTTCACAAGACATTTCAGGAATCTTCAAATAAAAGGCACTGGACTGCAAGCTGGTGGGGAAACTCAACTTTTCAACATCAGCTTAACTATTAATCTTGCCCAGCTTAAAGTGTAAGAAGCGCAGTCAAGGACTTTCACAGAGCAACAAAAATGATTAGGGGACTGGAGTCTAAAACATATGAAGAACGGTTGCCGGAATCGAGTATGTTTAGTTTAATGAAAAGAAGGACTAGGGGAGACATGATAGCAGTGTTCCAGTATTTGAGGGGCTGCCACAAAGAAGAGGGGGTCCATGTATCAGTGATGGGATTCAAAAATTTTTACTACCGGTTCTGTGGGTGTGGCTTGGTGGGCATGGCAGAGGAAGGATACTGTAAAATCTCCATTCCCACCCCACTCCTGGGGGAAGGATATTACAAAATCTCCATTCCCTCCCGATCAGTTGGGCCTCAGGAAGCAGAGAATAGATGGGGGTGGGGCCAGTCAGAGGTGGTATTTACCGGTTCTCCGAACTACTCAAAATTTCCGCTACCGGTTCTCCAGAACTGGTCAGAACCTGCTGAAACCCACCTGTGCCATGTATTCTCCGAAGCACCTGAAGGCAGGATGAGAAGCAATAGGTGGGAACTAATCAAGGAAAGAAATAACCTAGAATTAAGGAGGAATTTCCTGACGGTGAGAACAATTTTATCAGTGGAACAGCTGGCCTTTGGAAGTTGTAGGTGTTTCATCACTGGTGATTTTAAAGAAGAGATTGGACGACCATTTGTCTGACATGGTATAGGGCAGTGATGGCTAAACTTTTTGCCGTCGCATGCCAAAAGCGGGGGAGGGGGGCCACATGCACGCGTGCCCATATCCATAATTCGATGCCCCCGAGTCCCACCCACCCCGTGCATGCACATGCAACACCCCCCATGCTCCCGCTGTTTTTGGTGCACAACAGCAAAAAGATTACCGGTGGGCCCAGTAGGCCCGTTTTTCACCCTCCCCAGGCTCCAGAGGCTTTCTTGGAGCCTGAGGAGAGTGAAAATGGCCTTCCCCATCCCCCCAGAGGCCCTCCGGAGTCTGGAAACGGCCCGTTTCCCGACTTCCGGTGGGCCCAGAAGGCCTGTTTTTCACCCTCCCCAGGCCCCAGAGGCTTTCTTGGAGCCTGGGGAGGGCAAAACAGCCTCCCCACAGGAAACTGGATACAGCCCGTTTCCCAACTTTTGGTGGGCCTAGAAGGCCCGAAAATCATCTGGCCGGTGAACGCATATGCGCTGGAGCTGAGCTACGGCAACATTTGTGTGCCCATAGATATGGCTCCTGTGGCATACGTGCCATAGGTTCGCCATCAGGGATATGGGTTTGATTAGGAGATCTCCAACTCTGTTGTTCTATTACATGCAAGGCAAACAGATGCTTGTCTCTCCTACAGAACATGGACAACTTCTGCAAACTAAACCCAGACGTAAATAGCTTAGCATTGATGTTAACCCCCTTTGAGGACCAAAAGGTTTCCCAGGGGCTTCATGGGACCCTGTCCCATGAAAGGGGCCATAGATGCCATTTGTCTTCAAACCAAAGACTATTATTGTCTTGGTGACTGTAATTTTCATAGCCAGCAAAGAGGTGGTAATTATGGAAATTGTAGAAGAGCTGAATAGATGATGGGTTTGCTAGATAGTTCCTTTTGGAGGGCTCTTTGATCAGATTAGTAGCTTAAGGCTATAACCTTATTCCAGTGAGAAAATAGGAAGAATAGAGAAATAAAGCAAAGAAGAGTAAACACTTCTTTAAAAAAACACATTTGCATGAGATACGAGATTTTGATTGGAGGATTTTTATTTCCTAGTTAACTTGACACCTCAGAAGGAGTCAGGCATCTTCCTTCCACTGGACATCTGGAAGATCAAAAGAATGCTTTCTTCCATGCAGAAGGAGGAAGAACTTTTGGTGCATCCAAAATGAGTTGAAAGGACCCTGTTGAAGGTCCACTTGGTGCCTTAGATCTCCCCATCACCTGGTCTTTGGCTCGGTCCCTTCAAAAGTGGAGTATCTCCTGAAATCATGCACGCTTCAAGTTGAATCCACTGAGTCATGTCCCTTTCTCAGTGGTGTGTATCATGAAGAAATTGTTCTAGGGCCGTGATGGCGAACCTATGGCACGCGTGCCACAGGTGGCACGTGGAATCATATCTGAGGTTACGCAAGTGTTGCCGTAGCTCAGCTCCAGCGTGCACGTGCGCACCAGCCAGCTGATTCTCAGGCCTTCTGGGCCCACCGGAAGTTGGGAAATGGGCTGTATCCGGCCTCTGAGGGGTAAGGGTGGGGAAGGCCGTTTTTGCCCTCCCCAGGCTCCAAGAAAGCCTCTGGGGAGGGTGAAAAACGGATCTTCCGGGCCCACCGGAAGTCGAAAAACAGGCCGTTTCCGGACTCCGAGGGGGGGAGGGGGGTTATGGCAGGCCGTCTTTGCCCTCCCCAGGCTCCAAGAAAGCCTCTGGAGCCTAGGGAGGGTGAAAACCAGGGCCACCGGTAACCTTTTTGCCATTGGGTGCCAAAAGTGGTGGGAGCATGGGCGTGTTGTGCACGTATGCATGGAGGGGGTGCAGGGGGGGCATTGAATTATGGGTGTGGGCACACGTGCATGTGACCCCCACACACAAACCCCCCCCCCCAATTTTGGCATGTGACAGCAAAAAGGTTAGCCATCACTGCAAGCTTGAGGGTAGAAGTTAACCCATGCATGATTTTTGTAAAATCTCTTGCCTTTTTTGGGGCTGGGGTAGGGTGGGAACATAAAGTTTGTTTGCTTCAGAGAAAGCTAGAGCAAGAGAGAGAGAGAGAGAGAGAGAGAGAGAGAGAGAGAGAGACCTTCAGCTGCTGTTCTTTCCTACTAATTTTGGCCTTCAGTATAAAGGCCAAATGATAAGAAAATAAAGTTTCAGGGAAAAAATGCTGAACCAGGTGCCTCCTTCTCACAGCTAGTCCTCAACTTACAGCAGTTCATTTAGTGACTGTTCAAAGTCCCAACGGCGCTGAAAAAAGGTGACGTATGACCTGGGGCGCAATCCAAGAGGTTCTGGAGAATCGGTAGCGGAAATTTTGAGTAGTTCGGAGAACAGGCAAATACCACCTCTGGGTGGCCCCAGAGTGGAGTGGGAATGGGGATTTTGCAGTATCCTTCCCTCAGGAGTGAGGTGGGAATGGGGACCATTACAACACTTAATGATAGTCATAGTGTACAAATAAGCAATCAGGTAACAATATCAATATAAATCATAAGGATACAAGCAACAAAGTTACAGTCATGCAGTCATAAGTGGAAAGAGATTGGTGATGGGAACAATGAGAAGATTAATAATAGTGCAGATTCAGTAAATAGTTTGACAATGTTGAGGGAATTATTTGTTTAGCACAGTGATGGCGTTCGGGAAGAAACTGTCCTTGTGTCTAGTTGTTCTGGTGTGCGTCGTTTTGAGGGTAGGAGTTGAAACAGTTTATGTCCAGGATGTGAGGGGTGTGTAAATATTTTCCCAGCCCTCTTTTTGACTCGTGCAGTATACAGGTCCTCAATGGAAGGCAGGTTGGTAGCAATTATTTTTTCTGCAGTTCTAATGATCCTCTGAAGTCTGTGTCTGTCTTGTTGGGTTGCAGAACCGAACCAGACAGTTATAGAGGTGCAAATGACAGACTTAATAATTCCTCTGTAGAACTGGATCAGCAGCTCCTTGGGCAGTTTGAGCTTTGAGTTGAGCTAAAATTAGAGCTAAAAATATGCTCTGGAGAACGACTTGAATACGTTTATTTTTTACTTTTTTTTTTTTTAAGACAGCTGTAATTAAGACAACTTTCACTGCCACAATATGTTATTTTGGTCACTTCCTTCTCTGTTTCTGAGTCAGGGTTATTGCGTTTGTACCTTCTGTGGATCTGTCTTTTTGTTTGCTTTGTGCTGATGATTGACGAAATAAAAATCAATTATTTGCCATCAAATGCAACCTCACCTGCAGTACAATCTGTACTTATTGTAGGTTTGCCACCTAGAAGTGTTTGCTGGATGGAAATTTTGTTTGTTAACATGCATTAGACAACTAATCAAGCTTTGGGCTGGGAAAATGTACTTACAAAGTCCTTTCCAGTCCTCCTTCACCTTTCCAGATAAATCACGGGAGTTCATCACCAGCTGTGGAAAGAAAATTCATCCATTTGGAGGGTGCTAGAGAAGTTTAAAGATTTAGAGTTTTGGAGAGAAACCGGAAGTGTGGCGGCGAGACTGGCTGGAAAATAGTGGGCTCCAATGAGCCTCGCAAAAATCCAGCCAGATAAACCGCTGTCAGGGGGTCTTCGGACCGGAACTGTCCTGTAGGGATAGTGAAGAAGGAGAGGTGCCTCGGACGACCAAGAGGAATAGGCAAGTTCCTCAAAAGGTCGGAGGCAGCTCTTCGAATGGGCGGCAGGGGGTGGCGGTCATAAAAAATGATCGCTTTGAAGCTGGGGCAACCGGAATAAGATTTTGTGCACGAGCGGTGTTTGAACGGAGTACTGGTACCGTAAGTGATTGGCCAACTCACAGGTAAAAAAGGAAATTAAAAAAAAAACTTTAAAAGGTGTCCAAGCAAGAAAATGAGCAGCTAATTAGCACTTGGGAATTTTAATGGAGGGAGAAGAACAAAGAGGAAGTTAAAGTATTAAAACCCAGAAAAGAAAACTTTATATTTGGATTTAAAATTGGATTTGGAGAAATTAAAACTAATACAAGAAAAAGAAACCTGAGGGAAAGTACTTTTTAATGAGGATTTGAAATAATTTTGACAGTTTTGAAATTTGAAGGAAGAACAAAGAGGAGGTTAAAATATTAAAGGCCAATAAAGGAAATCTTATAATTGGATTTAAAACAAAAGTTGGAGTAATTAAAAACAATTTAAAAAAAAGAATTTTGAGAGAAAGTATTTTCTATGTGGATTTAAAACACTTTTGCAAGCTGGATACTTTGTTGTTCTGAGAATTATGGATTGGAGAGACATCTGCTGGTGAAAAGAAAGCACTACAACGACCGGCTTGAAAATTGAAAGAAATAACAATGTATATTGATGATGTATATTGTGTATTATAAAATGACCAGCAGATGAAATATAAAGTGGTAATTTGGTTCAATTATGAAAATAACTGAAATCAAGAGATAAAATTGAAATGTAAAAAAGTGTGATGGGGATTTTGAAACAATATGTTGTAAATGATGAAGTAAAATGATTAATTGATGCTATAATAAAGAATTAAGAATTAAGGGTGGATAGTGATATTGCTTATTATGTACTTAGAAGAGATTAAGATAAGATGTGGAAGGTCAATTAAAGGGTTTCAAAGTAAAAATTGAATAAGATGAAGTAAATTGTTTATAGCCAAAAAAATGTGGTGGGGATGTTGAGAAATATACTTTATAAATGGAGAAATAAGATAATTAATTGAAATAATGCTAAGAATTTAGGATTTGAAGGGTGGAGGGTGATATTGTTTATATACTGTGTATTAAGAAGAGAATAAGATAAGATTAAAAAGTAGGGGAAAAGAATATTATGGTAGAAATTAAAATATGTAAATTGTATTTGGGAAAAACAAAAAAGAAGATTGGAATAGATTATAAAAATTAATATATAACTATGTTATAAGTTGTATAAGATGTGACTCGGTCAGTACTCTGTTCATAAAATATGTAATATATAAAAAGAAAAATTTACTAAAACTTGTTTTTTTTAAAAAAGAGATTTAGAGTTTCTGACTTAGTTGCCACCCTTTCACAAAAAGGAGGAACAAAAGTGCTCTCAACAATCCGCGGCCCTATATTTTATTTGGATAAGGACAAGACTGACCATTTGAAAATGAAACACTAGAAGGAACTAAAGATTTTAGTTAATGGGAAAAAAAATTATATACAAGCCTGATTTACAGCTAACGAACTGGGACATTAAAAAAATGGCACAGAACATTCTAACGCTGAAAACACTAACGGGCGCGTCTGAAAAATATAATTGGAAGTTAATGTCCACTATATCAATAGTGATGTTTGTTTCTATGGATGGACTGTGTTCAAAAGATATCGCAGAAGAAGAAATGGCAGATGAGGAATATGTTTTATTTGACAAGACGGAGACGGCATCGAAAGTGGAACTACAAATGGTAGCTACGAGAAGGACAAAAAAATAGATGTTCTCCGTGATTGACATTTTAAAAGCAAACAGAAATACAAGTACAGGTAGCCCTCAACATCAAACCAGTCATTTAACCACCATTTGAAGTTACAGCGGCACTGAAAATAATGACTTACCATTGGTCAACTCGCTTAAAACTGTCGCAGCATCCGCACAATTACGCGGTCAAAAATTTGAATGCTTAGCAACTGACATGTATTTACTTCCCGGGATCACGTGATTGTCCCTTTCCAACAATGAAGCCAATGTGGGAATCTGGATTTGGGTAACTACTGCATGATTCACTTAACAACGATGGCAAAAGAGATTGTAACATTAAGGGAGACTCACTTAGCCATCACGTTGTTTAGCAATATCAATTCTGCTCTCAATTGTGGTCATAAGTCAAGGACTACCTGTAATAAACTAAGAGAGTAACTTGGATAATTTCTTTACATTGGATTTACAAAAGAGGTGCGAGAAGGGACAAAGAAGAAACGAAATAAAATTCTACATTATTTGAATGGATTAAAGATTAAGTATTGGAAGTAAAAGGCATTCCCTCCCCACTCTGGGGCCAGCCAGAGGTGGTTATTCGAACTATTCAAAATTTCCGCTACCGGTTCTCCAGAATCTGTTAGAACCTGCTGGATTTCACCCCTGAAGAAGTCTAGGATGAGAGAACTCTGGAACCTGACTTCAGCTTTTAAATATCTACTTTATTTAGAAATATACAATCGGGAGACACAAAGAGGCAAGAACGACAAGGCAGCAAATACTCCCTTCTCAAATCCTGCAAAGAAACTGCTTCTCTAGGAAGCTTTCAGACAATAAGCAGCTGATCTTTTTTCCAAACAGAAAGAAGCAGCTGTTTTCCGTTCTGTGTCCAGTTTCATAATCGAACGCTTCATTCGGTAGACTTGGACAAAGTACAGACAGATCACAACAGAATTGGGTAATAAAGCTGAATGACATTTCAATGCTAGCATAGCAGGGTAAATTATTAACAGCACGAAGAACTACAGTTCTAGATACCAATATCAGGGAAACTAGATAATTATGTTCTAATCCAGAAAAGGTTATGTATTCAGGGTTGATCTTCTGCCTTGACCATATTTGTGTGTTCAATTTAGAACAGAATCTCAGCGAACAGCAGTTGAATTGATTGTAATCTATGGTTTCCATTTACATACATACATACATACATACATACATACATACATACATTCATACATACATACAACAAAGAATGTTCTTTCTGCGCCAACTCAGAAAGCTCAAACTGCCCAAGGAGCTGCTGATCCAGTTCTACAAAGCAATTACTGAGTCTGTCATCTGCACCTCAATAACTGTCTGGTTTGGTTCTGCAACCCAACAAGACAGAAACAGACTTCAGAGGATCATTAGAGCGGCAGAAAAAACAATGGCTACTAATCTGCCTTCCATTCAGGACCTGTATAGGGCTGTGAAAATATTTACAGAGCCCTCGCATCCTGGACATAAACTGTTTCAACTCCTACCCTCAAAACGATGCTATAGAGCACTGCACACCAGAACAACTAGACACAAGAACAGTTTTTTCCCGAATGCCATCACTCTGCTAAACAAATAATTCCCTCAAAACTGTCAAACTATTTACTAAATCTGCACTATTAATCTTCTCATCGTTCCCACCACCCATCTCCTTCCACTTATGACTGTATGACTGTAACCTCGTTGCTTGTATCCTTACGATTTATATTGTTTCCTGATTGCTTATTTGTACCCTGTGACTATCATTAAATGTTGTACCTTAGGATTTTTGATGAACGTATCTTTTCTTTTATGTACACCAAGAGCACATGCACCAAGACAAACTCCTTGTGTCCCATCACACTTGGCCAATGAAAAATTCTATTCTATTCTAGTCTATTCTAGTCTATTCTATTCTATTCTAGTCTATTCTAGTCTAGTCTAATCTATTTCTATTCATAGGAGCTTTTTTTTTTTTGCAAGAGAAGAATTTTATGCAATAGCAAAACTATTATACAAAATCAGATCTGACTCTGCAATTATAAGCCTATTAACTTTTATCTAACACAATAAATAAACTTTATGCCAGATTTTATGCCTAAAATTAGTGGGTTGGGCACCAAATGAAAATATATCATTGTTGAAGAACAGGTAGGATTTAGAAAGGATCAATCAATATTGGGTCGTTATTGGGTTCTCCGCCACTTGGTAGAAAAATATTCCATGCCTCCTCATGGTTCCCTTTTTGCAACCTTCGTTGGTTTTTTTAAGTCAGCTTTTGACCCAATACCAAGTGAGAGATTGTGGAAAAGTCTGGGACATTTCCCTATTGACCCAAGGGTGCCTGGGTCACACTTACTGAGTGTGAGAAGTAAACCGACTGATTGCATCCTTTAAAGTAAATAAGGCCATGGTACTGTTTGTCTAAATTTTTGCCTAAAATATTTTTTTAAAAAGTCCCAACTGGCGGGTGTTGAAGTCCACAAATCTTAAAGGGACCAAGGTTGGAGACCCCTGCTTTACAGGGCAGATAGATAAGAAATGTGTGCTAAAAAACAGCCCTGGAGACAGTACAAGCAAAAAATTTTGAGACCAGTTCTTATTGCACCCAACTGGAACAGCAAACACCAGATTAAGGCTTGAGACAGGTAAGAGCTTGGAGATAGGAAGATAATGAAGATAAACTATTGGTTGAAAATCCAATTCCTTCCAGTTGGACTGACCCTTTTGGTTTCAATCATTTCCCTTCTTTCTGGAAACAGTTCACAGAGCAGAAATTGGCATTATAGAGCTTTTTGTTCCACCATATGACCAAGCAAAACAATTGCTGAAAGACAATAAGGCAGTGCTTCTTAACCTCCGGTCCACAGACCCCTGGAGAGTCCCATGATGTTGTCACAGGGGCTCTGCGAAGGCTTGAAAAAAAATATGTTATGATTTAAATCTTGAGGGTCCGTGGCCACAAAAGCTATTTAAAAAGGGGGGGGCATGGTGAAGAAAAGGTTGAGAACCACTGGAATAAGGGATATGGCATTTCAAACAGAAGTCAACCGGCGATTCCAACCTGGGAAAAAAGAGAGCACTTTGGGAACCAGCAAGAAATCTACAAAAATCTGACTTTCTCCAAGCTAAGGGTGGCATTTTTCAAAGCCAGATATAATATCTGACCATCAGCACTGCTGCAAGATACTCCAAAAACCCATTAACTGAGCATACCGGCCGATGTGGCCACAAAGAGATCAAAATCCTGCAGTCCTCTGCCAGGGAAAATGGAGCTCGCTGCGCGTTCCGTTTTTGCTGACAGAGGGCTACCACAACAAACTAAAAACAAAAGGAGAAATGTTTCCCCTTTTGCATTTGAGCATGCAAGAAGGGACAGGAAAAGAGAAAGGGAAAAAGAGGAAAGACAAAGAAAAAGAAGGGAAGGTGGGAAAAGAGCAAGGAAAGAAAAATAAGGAAAGAGGGAAAGGAAGAAGTCTGAAGAGGGAAGGAAAAGGAAGGAAGGAAGGAAGGAAGGAAGGAAGGAAGGAAGGAAGGAAGGAAGGAAGGAAGGAAGGAAGGTTATAATGAGAGTGAGGGAGGGTCTGAGGGAAGTCCTGCTGCCATGCTACCCCCCCACCCCACCCCACCCCCGAGATCAAACACAACCCTGATGCATCCCTCAATGAAATCAAGTTTGATACCCCTGCTCTAAGGGATATCATGTCTGCATATAGTCTGCTCTTAGTAAGTAAATTTATGCATTAAGCCACCCAGAGTCACTTCAAAACAAGATGAGTGGTAAATAAATGTAATAAATAAAAATAAAATAAAAAGTTCCAGGAAGACCAGACCAATTTCTGTATGAACCATGTTCTACGAAATTTGAGACCCGTTATCATCCATGCAATAGCCAAATTCTATGTCGCTGCAATGAAAATAAGACAGAACTGGTTATGGAAATTTTTTATTTATTTTTATTTATTTATTTTTATTTATTTATTCATATTTTTATACCGCCCTTCTCCGAAGACTCAGGGCGGTGTACAGCCAATAAAATTTTGTTTTATTTACCTATTTAGATTTAACACATACTAGCTTATCTTGTTTATAAGATGGTATTTATTTTACTGCATAGTGCGCCCTGCCATAGAGGTACAAGTAACTAATGTACTGTTAGAGCAGCCACATTTTCATCCGTGTTTGTTTCACCTTTCCTATTTTACTATGGTGTTGTAATTCTTTAAAAACTTTTTTTCTCCTGGTCATTGAGCAAATAAACATTATTATAAAACAGTCTCTCCAGTTGAAGGGGGAGGGGCGGAAGAGTGGTCTGAAACTGGGAAGGGCTGGAAGAGGGCAATTCTGCAGCCACTGCAGAAGCTACAGGAAGAAGAGTTTGTCACACAGCTCAATTGATGGTTCGTGGTGAAGAACGTGCCCGGAGAGAAAAGCCAACTTATGCGCGTATTTGCACGGGGCAGGTACTCGGATAGTTCCTGGCCAATTCCAGTAGAGGTGGCAAAGTTTGAAAGTCAGCCTATTAAAAAAAACAGGAATGCGAGAAGGAAATTCTGGATTAGAATGCCTGCTTCTATAACCTGCATCCATAATATGTTTCTATTATGGGCGGATAAATCCCTAAACTCCCAATATATTCTGATCAGTCTCCGTTCTTAAATGCTGCAGGGGAAAAAGTTGATTCATTCCGCCTTCGTTTCTTGGATTTATTTTACCCCTTTTGCAAAGGAAATTCCTCACTCCATCCAGAAAGAAAATGATATATAAACACCTTTGTCCTGCTTCAAGCTTGAGAAGAATAATATTGGCCAAAGAGCTGCATGGAAGCCCCGGGAAATTAGGCAGCTAGCAAACAGTTTTGGGCCATCCCATCACGTTGCAAAGAAAGGCAAAAGGCAGCTGGAGGCTCCTTTCCTAGGCAATTGCTTTTTAAACCAAGAAGTAAGAAAGTCCTAATTTCTTTCATTCAGGTTGCCCTACTGAATATGAAGCAAAGCTATACACGCAGTGGTTTCTAAGAAAATATAAAAAACCCATAAGCAAAATCCTAACTTCCATAATTACAATTCCAACATCCTTTTGCTGCATTCAGTACTTCCTGCTTTGTTTATTGTATTCATTAGATTCTCCTCCTGTACAATGAGAAAGCAAAATCTGAAACCGAGGGCTAGCGTAACACTCACCTCTGCATGTGATCGGGGGCGAGATTGGCTGTATTCCTTACACAGACGTAGTGAGTAGGGATGCCGCAACCTTGTGGCGAGTAGTGGGCTATCAAGTAAAAATCCACCCTAACAAGAAAAAAAAAACCAAAGGGAAAAAGAGCAGAGTTGAACTTCTATCAACTTCATCGTCAGCAGAGAAAGAATTACCATATTTTTCGGTCTGTAAGGCGCACTTCCCCCTCCCTCCCTCAAAGTGGGTGGAAAATGTCTGTGCGCCTTATAGAGTGACTGTTGCCGAAGCCCCGCCCACCTGCTGGCCCCCATCCTTCGGCCTCTGCCTCCCAGCAGTTTGCCTCCTTGCAGCAAACAGCGTGGTCAGCTTCAGCACAGCCCGGTTCAGCACAAGCAGCTGATTGGCAGTTGGATCGGCCTCCCGAAATACTGCCGATCCAACTGCCAATCAGGTTCTGGCCGTTTTGCAGGCAGCCTGCCCTATCAGATTGATTACCGTCTCGGTTCTGGAGACATCCCACGTGGGGATGTGTTTATCGTGCAGTAGAGAAAAGACCGTAAATAAAACAAAAGCTGACAAAAGGACCGTGGCCGTGGTTGGTTCCGATCACCAGGAAATGAGCTATTTTTTAGTTGAGGGGGAAACGCCTAAAGATGCATCTAACAGAGTGGGAAGGGACCTTGGAGGTCTTCTAGTCCAACCCCCTGCTCAAGCGGGAAAGTCTATAGCACAGGGGTGTCAAACGCGATTTCATTGAGGGGCCACATCAGGGTTGTGTTTGACCTCGGGGGGGGGGGAGGCGTGGTCAGGGTGAGCATGGCCAGCTCAACATCACTCATGTTGGGGGTACCTGTGATGGCCCAAGCGTTCTGCCAATGAAAACGGGCTCCTGAGCTCCGTTTTCACCTGTGATGCCCTCCTGTGACCCTCTGCCAGCGAAAACAGAGCTTGAGAAGGCTGCCCACAGCTCCTGTGAGCTCTGTTTTTAGCGATCCTTCACCGTTTCCAGGGCGATCCTGCGGGCCAGATCTAAGCACCCCGCAAGCCGGATCTGGCCTCCGGACCTCGAGTTTGACACCCCTGCTATACCATTTCGGACAAATGGTTGTCCAATCTCTTCTTAAAAACCTCCAGTGTTTGCATTAACTGCAAAGCTGCGTCTATAGGAGGGTTTGTTTGTTTTTTTTTATCATGGAGGAAAGGGGAAAATACATAACTTTAAACTCTCCATGTCTATTCTCAGTCATCCAGGTCATGATTTGTCCCAAAGGTGCTTTTTTTTTGTTTCTGAGGGTTTTTTTTGGTTTTTTTTACATTTATACCCCGCCCTTCTCCGAAGACTCAGGGCGGCTTACAATGTATAAGGCAATAGTCTCATTCTATTTGTATATTTTTTTTACAAAGTCAACTTATTGCCCCCCCAACAATCTGGGTCCTCATTTTACCTACCTTATAAAGGATGGAAGGCTGAGTCAACCTTGGGCCGGGCTCGAACCTGCAGTAATTGCAGGCTCTGTGTTCTAATAACAGGCTTCTCTACTGCCTGAGCTATCCCGGCCCCCTGTTTTCTACAGGCAACTGGGCTTTCGGGTTTTTTTCCTTGAAGATGTTTCACTTCTCATCCAAGAAGCTTTTTCAGCTCAGAAGCACCTTTGGGTTTAAGCTCCCCACTTCCCAGCAGCAGTTCCTAGAAGTGACTGGGAGATCTGGGGGGGGGGGGGAGGAAGTGCTGTGGGAAAGCTTTTTCACTCACCAGTCTTGAGAGGTGGCTGTATGGTCTAATACCGTCCCGGGAGGAGGAGCTAAAAGTTGTTGACCAACTGATGAATAGATGTTGGTGCTGATTTGTTTCTGAACCACAAACACCACAATTTTAGGATTGTAATTATTAAAAGCTTCAAAGCATTTCTCCAGCTGTGGGATTTCGTAGCTTTCTACTATTTTCAGCTGGCCGTCTGAAACTCCATCTCTATAAATCACTATCTTCTCCGGGAGATGATGGTTGACCTTCGAGAGAACAAACATTCAATAATCAGAAAGAGCTAATATCAGCTCGTATCTAGATTTGATCCAAGACGTAACAACGATTTCTTGCTCAAAGTGGAACTGGTTCCTTCTTTTCTTCTGCCTGATCTGTAGCAAAAGGAAAAAAAACAACAACAATCTAAACCATAGGGAGTCCTCAACTTGCAGCCGCAATTGAGTCCAATATTTCTGTTGCTAAGAGAAATAGTTGTTATGTGAGTTTTGCCCCTAATTTGCAGCCTTTCTTGCCACCGTTGGTAAGTGAATCACTACAGTTATTAAGTTACTTTGTTGCTGTTAGTCGCAAAGTCGTGTCCGACCCATCGCGACCCCATGGACAACGTTCCTTCAGGCCTTCCTGTCCTCTACTATCCTCTGGAGACGATTTAAGCTCATGCCGACTGCTTCAGTGACTCCATCCAGCCACCTCGTTCTCTGCCGTCCCCTTCTTCTTTTGCCCTCCATCTTTCCCAGCATTAGGCTCTTCTCCAGGGAGTCCTTCCTTCTCATTAGGTGGCCAAAGTATTTGAGTTTCATCTTCAGGATTTGGCCTTCTAAAGAGCAGTCAGGGTTGATCTCCTCTAGGACTGTCTTGTTTGTTCGCCTTGCAATCCAAGGGACTCGCAGGAGTCTTCTCCAGCACCAGAGTTCAAAGACCTCAATTATTTGGCATTCAGCCTTCCTTACGATCCAACTTTCACAGCCATCCATTGCAACTGGGAAAATCAGAGCCTGGACTAATTCAAAATTACTTACACAGTTGTAAAATGAAACCGGCTTCTCCACTGGCTTGTCAGAAGGCGGCAAAAGGGGATCGCGTGATCGCAGAACACGGCAACCGTCATAAATATGAACCACTTGCCAAGCCCCCAGCTTTTGATCATGGGGATGCTGCAGTGGACATGGGAAAAAGGGTCACAAGGCACTTTTCTCAGTGCCATCGTAACTTCGAATGGTCACTAAATAAACGGTTGTAAGTCAAGGACCACCTGCGCTTAGGAAGAGCTGCTCCGATATAAGCAAAGCTTGGGATGCGATCGACTTTACCAGGAGGGAAAAGGACCAGCTTTAAAAAAGAAACCGGTGCCCCTCTTTCCAGTTCCCATCCTAGCCATTCCTCTAAAAGGATTCGGTCTTCATGGATAGGAAGGACAGTCCCTGCCCTGAGTCACCGAGAAGAAACTGGTGGAGCTCCTCTTACAAAGCACTCCTGTTTGCATTTAGAGGCAGTCCTCGACTTACAGCAGTGCATTTAGTGACTGTTTAAAGTTACAACGGCACTGAAAAATGTGACTTCTGACCGTTTTTCACAGTTATGACCTTTGCACCATCTCCATAGTTCAAAGGAATTGGAATAGGATAGGATAGGATAGGATAGGATACGATAGGATAGGAAATAGGAATGGAATGGAATATAGAATAGAATAGAACAAGGAATAGGAATGGCATGGAATAGAAATAGGAATGGAATGGATTAGGATAGGATAGGATAGGATGGGATGGGATGGGATGGGATAGGAATAGGAATGGAATATTGGAATATTGGAATATAGAATAGAATAGAATAGAATAGAATAGAATAGAATAGAATAGAATAGAATAGAATAGAATAGAATAGAATAGAATAGAACAG
Source organism: Ahaetulla prasina (assembly GCF_028640845.1). Classification (NCBI taxonomy): domain Eukaryota; kingdom Metazoa; phylum Chordata; class Lepidosauria; order Squamata; family Colubridae; genus Ahaetulla; species Ahaetulla prasina. Next base: position 4,445,674 of record NC_080547.1, on the reverse strand, counting down.
AACAGAACAGAACAAGGAATAGGAATGGAATGGAATAAAAATAGGAATGGAATGGATTAGGATAGGATAGGATGGGATGGGATGGGATGGGATGGGATAGGATGAGATGGGATGGGATAGGATAGGATAGGAATAGGAATGGAATAGAAATAGGAATGGATTGGAATAGAATAGAATAGAATAGAACAGAACAAGGAATAGGAATGGCATGGAATAGAAATAGGAATGGAATGGATTAGGATAGGATAGGATAGGATAGGATAGGATAGGATGGGATGGGATGGGATGGGATGGGATGGGATAGGAATAGGAATAGGAATAGGAATGGAATAGAAATAGGAATGGATTGGAATAGAATAGAATAGAATAGAATAGAATAGAATAGAATAGAATAGAATAGGAATAGGATAAAATAGAATAACAGAGTTGGAAGGGACCTTGGAGATCTTCTAGTCCAGCCCCCTGCTTAGGCAAGAAACCCTATCTCATTTTAGACAAATGGTTATCCAATCTCTTCTTAAAAACTTCCAGTGTTGGCGCATTCACAACTTCTGGAGGCAGGTTGTTCCACTGATTCATTGTTCTAACTGTCAGGTAATTTCTCCTAGTTCTAAGTTGCTTCTCTCCTTGATTAGCTTCCACCCATTGCTTCTTGTTCTACCCTCAGGTGCTTTGGTGAACAGCCCGACTCCCTCTTCTTTGTGGCAGCCCCTGAGATATTGGAAGACTGCTATCATGTCTCCCCTACTCCTTCTTTTCATTAAACTAGACATACCCAGTTCCTGCAACTGTTCTTCATATGTTTTAGCCTTATTTATGACCTTTGCTATATCCCGGGCATGTGATCCCTTTTCGCGACCTTCTGACAAGCAAAGTCAATGGGGAAGATTCACTTAACAACCAAATTACTAATTTATCAACGGCAATGATTCGCTAAACAACTGTTGCAAGGAAAGTTGGAAAATGGGACAAAACTCACTAAACAAATCCCTCACTTAACAGAAAATTTTTGGCTCAATTGTTGTTGTAAGTTGACTAGGCGTAAGTTGGCTACTAAAGACAGCAGAATGAAACAAGCGTACCTTCTCAAAAAAATATGCAAAAACTGTCAAATCTGGACATGCTTCTCTATAAATTCCAGAGAACTGGAAAATAATAGTACATTTCTCACCTCGTGGAATTTCTGCAAAGCAGCTACTAAACAGACCTTTAGGCTATCTATTATTTCTTGATGAGGCGTCTGGAATACAACCCTGGAATACCATCGAGTCACAATTCTGGTGGCAGAAAAGGATAAGATATTACCCATGTTAATTCAAAGCATAAAGCCTCATAATTCAACATTAGGCCAATTTTTTTATTTTTGGAAATGGTTAGCTTTTTAGAGCCATCATAACAGTGGTGGGTTGCTCCCAGTTTGCTACGGTTCGGGTAAACTGGTAGTAGCAGTGGCGGGAGGCTCCATCCACCCACCCACTCACCCAGACATCATCAAAAATGCTCTGCACATATGCAGAAGCTTCTGCGCATGCGCAGAAGTCCCACACATTTGCAAAGCAAGCGCATACACCCGCATACGACCAATAGCGAACTGTTAGCGCTGGGATTTGAAACCCACTATTGCATCATAGCTTTGGAATCTTTTTAACACCGTAACACTTAAATAATAATTTGCATCAATCTGGAGGGATACAGTTTTTTTTTAAAAAAAAAAAACACGCTGCAAAAAGAATCCAAGCAATTCTATTTGGGTGTAAACCCAATGAAAACAATGGAAAAGCAAGAACAAAAGTTTGAATATTTCTGCCCCTCATTTTAAAATTAGGCAACTATGATCCTCAGTCCCTTTCTGCTCATCGATTATGTATCATCAAGTCCGTATATACCTGCCTTCCATTGAGGATCTGTATACCGCACGAGTCAAAAAGAGGACTGTGAAAATATCTACAGACCCCTTGCAGGTTTCCCAATGGTGCCCTCATCACCAGAGTAACTGAGTCCATCCACACTGCTGTCGGTCGTCCTCTTCTCGTTTTCCCTTCCACCTTTCCCAGAGCTCTGGGACTTCGCATCCTGTGTCCACAGTAGGATAATTTGAGCTTGGTCTTTTGTGCCTCAGGTGAGAACTCTGTTGACTCCGTTGATTTGTTCGATGGTCCCTCGGTTTGTTTTCTTTGCTGTCCATGATATTCTCAGGAGTTTTCCCCAGCATCAAAGTTCAAAAGCATCAAAACGGCTCCTATCCTGCTTCTTTAAAATCCAATTTTCACTCTCATAGAGCATCACGGGAAATACCATGGCTTGCATGACTCTGATCTTTATAGGTATAGAGACATCGTGGCATCTGAATATCTTTCCCAGGGCTGCCTTAATTGCTCCACTAAATGCAGTATATTTCTTTCTTTCTTTTTTGAAATTTTTTTATTTTTTAAACAAACAAACATAAAAACGTCTTCAATACAAATACAGTGTGTCGGTTGGTTGATTACAAATCTTTTGTGCAATTTCAGCAAATGTGTAACATATGATTTATCTGGTTTTACATTTTATCAATCTGATATGTTCCAAATATATTGGTTTAATCATTGCTTAAATATAAGTATTTTTCCCTCATTTCATGTAAAATATTCTCGGTTTTATGTTAATCCTATTACATCATTCATTTCAATATGTTATTCAGGTTTAAAGTCTATGTGTTTTTTTATCATTTTTTCCAACCATGTGTGGACCAGTATCTTTTAGCTTCTATGCACGTCCACCACATATGGTAATATGAACCAGGTATCTGATGACATTTCCAGGTAAATGCTGTATATTTTTTGATTGCTTGTTCCTTTACTGTTGGTGGTTGGGCCTTACAGGCAGAAACTACCCACCATTTCAATATCTTCACTGTCAGTTCTACCTGTCATTATTGGTCTTCGTTAAATTGGTGGTCTTCTAATTTAATGTTAGTCCCAAATTTTCACTGCGCTCTTTGTCTTTTAGTACTTTTAGGTCCTTTGCATTTTTCACCCGGCCTCTTATTACATCTCCTCCATAGCAAAACAAAAGGAAGAAAAGAAAATTCTCCCCCAACCCTGTGCAGTCAGTGGCTCCTGGGAAATGATCAGGATTAAGACCTGCTGTAACTGGTTCCATATCCAAGACAAGAGAGAGGAAACTGAGGCAGGGGTGAAATCTAGCAGGTTCTGACAGGTTCTGGCGAACTGGTAGCGGAAATTTTGAGTAGTTCAGAGAACCGGCAAATACTGGCTGGCCCCAGAGTGGGGTGGGAATGGAGATTTTGCAGTATCCTTCCCCTGGAGTGGGGTAGGAATAGAGATTTTGCAGTATCTTTCCCTCAGGAGTGGGGTGGGAATGGAGATTTTGCAGTATCCTTCCCCTGGAGTGGGGTAGGAATGGAGATTTTGCAGTATCCTTCCCCTGGAGTTGGGTGGGAATGGGGATTTTGCAGTATCCTCCCCCTGCCACACCCACCAAGCCACGCCCACCAAGCCACACCCCACAGAACCAGTAGTAAAAAAAAACTGGATTTCACCGCTGGACTGAGGACTCTTTTTCTGAAGTTAGTGTCAGGCCTGGAAGCCATCTTTTGCATTGGGCCTTCAGGCCTGCCACATTTTCTACTGTGGGAAAATGGGAGGGAAGGATTGTATGGCGAATGGGAGATATATAGTCAAAATAACATTCTTTTCTCAGAGAGTCAAGGATTCCTTGCCCTGGCACCTGTAGTCGGATGACCGGGAGGCATCTCCAGTTGGGACAGCGGATTGATTGGACCATGTGATGAACACATGGGTGTTGGGCAAGGACTTGAACTTTTGCTTGGGTGGGGAAAACTTGGAAGCTTTCAGATTCGGGTTTTCCCAGATGTGCCAATATGACATCTCTAATAAAATGGATCTTTGGGGAATCTCGAGCCTCAGAGTTTTCTTTCATTGGGGGTGTTACTTGGAACCTTCAGTCAGCTGATGAGTGGATGGTGGAACACTAGGGAGAAGGGTGTAATAGGCGGCTGAGCAGGTGAATCTGTGAATTAAGCTTAGCTCAGAAATAAGACAAGCTGCTTCCTAACTTTTGACAGAAAGGATGTTGCTTTCAAATGAAAAAAAAAAAAACCAAACCTGAATACATAAATCATAAGCAGCATATTTTTTTCCCTCAAGACCAGAAATACTAAATACTTGGAAATCATCCTTCGGAGCTGAAGAAGCTTCTTGGATGAGACGCAAAACATCTTCCCAAAAAACAACAACCAGAAAGTCCAATTGCCTCTTGAAAAAGTACCTTTCGGACAACCATGACCTGGATGACTGAGAATCGGCACAGCCATTCAGCCCAGGGGTCTCCGACCTTGGCAACTTTAAGACTTGTGGACTTCAACTCCCAGAATTCCTCAGCCAGCTTTGCTGAAATTCTGGGAGTTGAAGTCCACAAGTCTTAAAATTGCCACGGTTGGACCTCTGATTCAGCCATTCTATGTGAACTTAAGCAAGGGCCCCAGTCCTTGAACAGACCCATAGATCTGCATGCCCAAAAAGTTTTTTTTAAAAAGAGGACACTTACGGGTTCATACTTGCCACAAAGCCCACCACGGAGCGCTTCCCCCTGCTGGGATCATGATACACATCTATGCCAATCACCATCAGCTGTTTCTGGAAGGAAGAACAAGGTAAAAATTATTCTCCACATGCACATCTGCAAGGGATATCCAGCAAGATAGGCAGGCGAACAGATGTGCTTCAAGGTTTCCTGCCCGCTTGTTTTATTTATACCTGCATTTTTTTTAATAAACAACTCAAGGCAGTGGACGTCCCTCACTCTCCTTCTTTCTACTTTCCCCGCAAAAGCAACAACCCTGTGAGGTAAGTTGGGCTGAGACAAAGGGACCTGTCTAAAGTCACCCAGCTGGCTTTTGTGTCTAAGACAGGACTAGACCTCAAGAGTCTCCTGGTCTATAAGCCTGGTGCTTTAACCATTAAACATAAGGGTACTTTTTCTTTTTTTAAAAAAAAATAATATTTATTAAATTTCCAAAAATAAAAATACACAATACAGAAAAAACACAATACACAGGGTGCTTTTTCAAAAGGCAACTGGATTTTATTGATTTTTCCCCCCCTTGAAAACATTTTGCTTCTCATCCAAAAAGATTCTTCCGTTCTTGGATGAGAAGTGAAACGTTTTCAAGGGGGGGAAAAAAAGTCCAACTGCCTCTTGAAAAAGCACCATGACCTGGATGATAGCAAGAGGGAAAACAGTAAGCAAGCAAGCTGGCATGTCATTTCTAACCTTAATAGAGGCTTGCAAAACAATAATCTACTTCGCTACTTTTGGTCCTCTGATCTCTGCACAATACTGAGCGCTTATCTTTATAGCAGGGGAGTTTCCTGTGGCTCAGCCATAATTCAAATTAATTTTGACTCCTGGTGACTACAATAAGAGGGCACCTCCCCTTCGTTATCACCTTCCATAAGAGGACCATGACAAGGTATTTTCACGGCTGACTTTTTGGTATGTTTTACAACAAAACGTGATAAATAACTTTCTCTCTATTCAAATACATTAACGCTGTTATCCATTTTCTTAAGTATAAGCACTTCAGGCAGCAAACACTGCCAAAAACAGTTAACATTTCTACTTTTAACATTTCAAGAGAAAGCCCTCTTCTGTAATAGCAGTAACACTTAGATTTTTATACCGCTTCACAGAGTTTTACAGCCTTGTCTACGTGGTTTATAGAGTCAGCATATTGCCCCAAACAATCTGGATGACAAGAGTCGGTTATATGTCAGGGTTACAATTAATAGACCCACAGAAAGCAAAACTCCGAGGCAGGCAAATTCCTCAAAGGATAGCTTTATTGCAGGGGTGAAATCCTCCATGGTTTGCTACCAGTTTGATGCCCGTGATGTGCGGTGCGCGCCAAATGCGCGCTTCGCCAATGCATGTGCAGTACATGCCAAATGCATGCTGCAGACACATGCACCAAATGCACGCTGCGCACACGCATACACAATGTGCACCAAATGCATGGTTCGCATGGAAAAAGGAGGCTTAAGGTAAGTAAAACAGAGGGGAGGGAAACAGCTGTGCCACGGAATTTAGATTTGCTAGAAAGCAGGATTTCCTGCTTTCTAGTGAATATAAATTGCGTGGCACAGCTGGTTGTCAGAAATACCGGTTCGGATGAACTGGTAGCATTTTTTTACTACCAGTTCACCCAAACCGGTACGAACTGGTAGCATTTCACCCCTACTTTATTGGAAATATCATATTGGCACATATCATATTGGCATCTACTTAAAAGAGAAAGTTTTTCCCAAACCCAAAACAATCAGTCACATGGTCCAATCAAGAGGCTGTCTGGTCATCTGGAGACCTCCCTCATTCTTCCATGGTCCTTGATGAGAATGTCCTTGGTTCTCAAGAGAAAGTATTTTGCTTTGGCTACACAAACCCCTCTATCTCTAATCCCCACTCCCTGTCCCTCAGCTCCAGTGTGGCAACACTGAAGCTCCAATATGGCTCCGGTCAGGTCAGCTTCAGGGTTGACACTGGACCTTCATTTTACCAAACATAGAAGGCTGAGCTGATGAGAATCAAACTGCTGGCAGTGGCAGAGTTAGCCTGCAATACTAACCACTGTGCCACCATTGCATAACCCAAAAAAGATTCCCAGTTCCAATTTTTCATCATATTCTTATACTGTCCATTGTATTAGAAGGGGCAATCCAAGCCATCCCGTTTTGTGCAGAAGTTGGAATCTTAAGAATCTTTTCTTTAACCTGACTTAATCCACAGACAACGTATTTCTACTCTATAAAAAAGGGATGATGATTCTGATCATTTGGAAAGAAAAAGGTTGTAGAACTGGCTAATGGATTATGGAAATGTGGCAATTGTTGCCAATGGGGGGAGTCACTCTTAATGTATAAATAATTGTTCTTAAAATATTACCAGCAGTAGTGGATGCTAGGATTAAGGCTGATATTAATGTGTTTTAAACATATCAGCTGAATTCTTCGGTGGGATGCTTTGCACATCTTCACTTGTCTCTTTTTGAAACAGCATCTTATCCAAACAAATTGTAAGAGGACAGAAATGACCCTGACCTTGTAATGTATTATTTTCAGGGCTCCCAACTTTTAGCAGGTCATAACTAAGTGAAGGGGAGCTGTCTAGAGAAATGAAAGGAACTGAAAAAGATGGATATTAATAGTGCCATTTAAAGGACACAAGTATTCATACATAAAATATGCATCATTATTTTAGAGAATTCTTCTTCTTCCTGAATTAAGCTTCATTGAAGAGAAATAATGTCAGTATTACTTACCAATGGAATGTCCACACCCCACAGCTCTCCACCTAGCTTGCAATTAATTTGCAACAGAATCTTCTGTGCTATACTTCTAAGTTTAGCATATTGTGTTGAAATGGTTCGAACATTAATAACCTGTAGCAATGAATGATCAGAATTAATAAATGCCCGGGCAAGAAAAAAATGTTTCTCTTTCAACGATTCTCAGTCTGATTATTGCATAACGTGTTTTAAACCATTCCACTTTGAGCTTAATTTCATCAGGAGTACCCTAGTGCTTTCCTGACTTCACCAGAAGGGTTCTGAACTTGAAACACTTCCACTAAAATCAGAAGGGCACTAAAATATTTCTTATGACGTTAGAAATAGCCCTTTCAAAAGTGGAAATGGTTGAAATTCCATATTTTCCACATCTAATTCTAAGCTGTGAGTTTTAATATATTTACAAGGCAATGAGAGGTTATTATTGCTTAAACACAACACCGGTTTGTTTCCCCCTCACAAAAAAATAAGCCTCCATTCAACAAAAAACATTTAACGTATTTCCCAAAATAACACCCTTAAGTCATTAAAAATATAGGGTTTGACTAAGTTTCCTCTGTATTTCTACATTCTAAAAAAAATCTGATTTTAGAGATTCATTTAATAAACTATTGAATTCGCAATTAAAAGCTAAACATAGCTGACATTCATTGACTAATATCTGAACATCATAAAGCTCTAAATCACTAGAACACAAAACTGTTCAAAGCTTATATACGAACTGTATATATATATATATATACAAACAGTATAAACTGTTTCAGGTTACACCAAATGTTGGGCCTCAAAGACACATCAGAGGCTCCTCATAAAAACGCAGGTGATCAAACAAGTAACATCACCATCAGCAACGTCCATGCAAGCATTTTTACAGGCTCAAGGAAGAGACAACTATTCGACGTACCTGGGAAGGAACCGGGTTCTGTACATTGCACAGCCTTTTAATGGCCCTGTACAAATCGTCTTTACTTCCTGTGATAATGCAAACGACTAACTGTATTGATCGCTTAATAAAGAGAAAGGACAGTAAGTAACCAGCTTGCAATAAGATCATTAAATACCAGTATACCACTAGGGGTTTGGCATATTGGGAGGTAGAACTAACGTCATTTGTTAGTTTACATCCTGCTTTTATTTTATGCAACTCAAGCAGGGGTGGGCTTCAAAAAGTTTAGGAAGGGGTTCTCTGCCTGGTTGCTGGATGGGCATGGCCATGGTGGGCGTGGCCTAGTCAGCCTCCTGCACCATGGCAGGAGGGGAGTTTGCCCTCCCCAGGCTCTGGAGGCTTTCCTCGAGCCTCAGGGAGGGAGAAAACGCCCCCCCAGACTCTGGAGGCCTTCCCCAACTTCCATTTGGCCCATTTTTCACCCTCCCTGAGCCTCCACGCATGCCCAGCACTTACCCGATTCCAAAACAGGCTGTGTGGAGACTACTTGGAGGGGATGGGTGGGGCCAGCCAGGAGTGGGATTTGGGGGTTCTCCAAACTGCACAGAATCTTAGCTAGAGGTTCGCCCGAACCTCTGCGAACCCCCAGCAGCCACCCCTGAACTCAAGGCAGTGTAACTAATACTTCCTTCTTGCAATTTCCCCACAACAAGAATTCTATTAAGTGGGTTGGGTTAAGAGCCCAATGTCTTCCCAACTCAGAGTCTCAGAGTCTCCTGATTTCTAGACTAGCACCTTAACCGCTACACTAAATTGGCTCTTTGCCATTACTTTATGATCATAAAAATATTTCCAACCTGAATGCCAAACAACAGTGCTACCTTGGTACTCAATTGCTTTGAAACTAATCAAATTTGATACTCTTAACACATTGTGGTGCAAAAATTTCATCCCAGTACTCATCGTTTGTTTAGATGAACGGCTGTCTCTAGAAGATCATTTGACGGCCGTCTCCAGGAGAGCGTTCTACCAGGTTCGCCTGGTACGCCAGTTGCGCCCCTTTCTGGACCGGGATGCCCTATGCACGGTCACTCACGCACTCGTGACGTCTCGCCTGGATTACTGCAATGCTCTCTACATGGGGCTCCCCTTGAAGGGCATCCGGAGGCTGCAGTTAGTCCAGAATGCGGCTGCGCGGGTGATAGATGGAGCCCCCCGTGGCTCCCGTATAACACCCATCCTGCGCAGGCTGCACTGGCTACCTGTGGCTTTCCGGGTGTGCTTCAAGGTGCTGGTGACCACCTTTAAAGCGCTCCATGGCATCGGGCCGGGTTACTTACGGGACCGCCTACTGCTATCAAATATCTCTCACCGACCCGTGCGCTCTCACAGAGAGGGTCTCCTCAGGGTGCCGTCAGCGCGGCAATGTCGTCTGGCGACGCCCAGGGGAAGGGCCTTCTCTGTGGGGGCCCCCACCCTCTGGAATGAACTACCCCCCGGTCTTCGTCAGCTTTCGGACCTCCGGACCTTCCGCCGCGGGCTTAAAACATATTTATTTAATTGTGCAGTGCTGAGCTAAATTTTAAATTACTGGCTTTTAAATTGGCTTTTATTCTATATTTTTAATTTTAAATTAACAGGCTTTAGAATAAGTTTTTTAACTGTTTTATATTTTTTATATTGTATTTATGCGTTTTTAAATGCCTGTACACCGCCCTGAGTCCTTCGGGAGATAGGGCGGTATATAAATTTGATCAATAAATAAAATAAATAGTACTCAACACACAAGCTAGAGCTTGGCAGCATCGACTGCCTTGTGACTCGCTACATTATTTCTTAAGGGAAAAATCTGTTTGGTACTCATCATTTTTGTTACTTATTGCGCCTCTCGGAACCAATTAGTGATGAGTAACCAAGATACCACTGTATATGTTTGTGCCATGCCTGGAAACCATATTACCTTGGTGTCTTTAAGACCCAGGCCTACCACAAGTCTATTATGGGAACTTGGGAGGGGGGATTGCATGAGTGAAGTAGAATTAGCCATAATAAAACTTCACAGATAAGTTCAAGGCCATGGTGTAAGACAGCTGTGCAGAGAAGAATGTGGAGGAGTCTGCTGTACATAAAGGAACTGATAGGAGACATGTGGGAGAAGTGGGCAAGGTCTTGAACTTTCTTTTGGGCGAGGAAAACCCAGAAGATCTCAGATATGGGTTTTCCACAGTTGTGCCAATATGACATCTCCAATAAAAGTTAGCTTTGGGGAACTGCAAGCCTCGGAGTTTGATTTCGTTGGGGGGGGGTGTTACTTGGAACCCTGATAGTTTGTTCATATTTCAACAAAATATGAATCTATTAGAAGGCAAACTGTTGAAGCGCAATAGCTTCTTTCCCAGGAAAGTTTTACTAAGATCAAATTGCAGACGTTTGCTCTATCCATGCCAACTATACACTCCTCTTCCTTCACCCTTCCTGTCTTAATACTCTGTATCTCAGTATACTTTATTTGAAAGCAAGCTCAATAAAAGCTGTAAGGAGGGGGAGAAATCAAACAGGAAACCACCACCATAAAATCACAAACCCATAAACTCACACCTCACTACTTAGCAATGATTTGATAGCTCTGGCATAGGTTTCTATTCGGTCATCTTTCAACTCTTTCCAAATAGGTGCAGCTAATGGGATTTCAAGCGCTCCTGAGATTTTTTGCAGCATGCCGACTAGTTCATGCGCTGGCTCCATCGTCCGCTTTGGGTAAAAGAGTGCCCAGAAATGAATTGGAACCTAAGAAATAGGAAGAAAGTCAACATACTTTTGACCCTTGAAATAAGATCCTTGCTGAAAGATATGGCTTCACAGGGATTTGAGGATCATAATATATATTTTTTTTACTACAGAGACTCCATGACTTGCAACCATTTGTTGAATGACCAAAGTTGCAATTGCACTGAAAAAAAGTGACACATCTTTTACTCCGATGACTGTTCCAAAAACCCCATGGGCACTTGATCAAAATTCAGGGTCTTGGCAACTGGCATGCATTTATGACGGTTGTAGTGTTCCAGGGCCACATGATCACCATTGGTAACCTTCACAGCCAGCTTCTGACAAGCAAAGACAATTGGTGAAGCTGGATTTGCTTAAAGTCGTGATTCACTTAACAACTGCAATGATTTAGTCCAGGGGTCTCCAACCTTGTCAACTTTAAGACTTGTGGACTTCAAAGCTGGCTGAGGTACTCTGGGAGTTGAAGTCCACAAGTCTTAAAGTTGACAAGGTTGGAGACCCTTGATTTAGTCATTCATTCGTTCATTCATTCACTGCCCATCTCGTAGTGAGTCGCGGTGGCCCAGTGCTTACAATGCAGTATAGCAGGTTAACTCACTGCTCACTCCAAGTGTTCGATCCTGATCAGCTCAAGGTTGACTCAGCCTTCCATCCCTCCGAGGTGGGTAAAATGAAGACCCAGATTGTTGGGGGCAAGAAGCTGACCTTGTGAACTGCTTAGAGAGGGCTGTAAAGCATTGTGAAGCGGTATATAAGTCTAAGTGCTATTGCTATCTCGCCTCGGGGTGACTCCAGGTGCCTTATAACATTAAAGCTATAAAACCATAAGTGTTGCTTTAGGATCCTAAAAGGCAAATGCTATTCCGCCATTTCAATTCCTTCACAATTTCTTCAGCATCAATATTACAACTGGTTATTAATCTTTATGTTTCAGCCGTATTTTTTCACTGTGCCCTTTGACGTTCATTGCCAGAGCTTGAAGCCTGTTTGCATTTTCAGTTAACAGACTAATAGTTGTCGACATAATACCAGTTATTGATATTTCTTCCTCTGATTTTTAAAACCACGCTCTTCTTCTCCCAATCCGACTCCCCTCGGTGTAATGGCTTCCCCCATTGACTTTGCTTGTCAGATGGTCACAAAAAGTGATCACATGACCCCAGGACCATGCAATCGTCATAAACTTGAGTCAGTTGCCAAACATCTGAATTTTGATCACGTGACCAAGGGGATGTCGCAATGGTCATAGGTATGAAGAACGGTCATGTTTTTCAGTGCCACTGTAACTTCAGTCACTAAATAAACTGTTATAAGTCAAGGACTTCCTGTAATATCTTTGGTTTCCTATTTTCCCAAGGCAATTCCACAGCTTGACATGACTGACATGAGCAAAAGCATTTTTCTGAAGCACACATTGACTTCTTGTGCAAATTCTCTGGCTTTCTTGACTATCCAACAATATGTACAATGTATTATTGTATCCCATTCCTCAGCCTTTTCTAAAACTAGCTTGAATAGCTGGTTTCCAACTTTCTATTTCAGGCTCCGATTCGCAGGGCATGAATTTGGGGATTAAGTTCCTCGCATGGAAAAGTTATTATATGAGAATTTGCATGCAGAGTCTCCTAGACTTTTCCTTCTTTTGGTATGCAGACTGACCTCTACCAGCCTGATGGTTACTCTATTGTCCTCCAGATGTATTGGCATTGTTTGGACAGGACTTTTATTGATTCTTCTGTTGCTTGCCATATTTTTCTAGAAATATTTCCAACAACCTAGGGGACTGGAGGCTAAAACATATGAAGAACGGTTGCAGGAACTGGACATAGCTAGTTTAATGAAAAGAAGGAGTAGGGGAGACACTATAGCAGTCTTCCAATACCTCAGGGGTTGCCACAAAGAAGAGGGAATCAAACTATTCTCCAACGCATCTGAGGGTAGAACAAGAAGCAGTGGGTGGAAACTAATCAAGGAGAGAAGCAACTTAGAACTAAGGAGAAATTACCTGACAGTCAGAACAATTAATAAGTGGAACAACTTGCCTACAGAAGTTGTAAATGCTCCAACACTGGAAATTTTTAAGAAAATGTTGGATAACCATTTGTCTGAAATGGTGTAGGGTTTCCTGCCCGGGCAGGGGGTTGGACTAGAAGACCTCCAAGGTCCCTTCCAACTCTGTTATTATTATTATTATTATAACCCTATAGCCTTCTGACCAGATTGACTAGATCAGCCAAATTAGTTCTAGAGATTTTTCAAAATAGGGAATGTCTTCTAACACACCCAAAATTAAGCTTACTGCAGAAATGCAGGATTCTCTGCTGACTTCTTTAGTCCAGTTTAGGTCTTCCGAGGGATTGAAGGAGGACTTCTTTAAATTTATTCTTTCCATGGGAAGGACGCGTCCTGTGGTCTGAAACAAGCAAACAAAAAGAAAACAGTCAGGGTGTATACAAGGCTAAATCTGGGACAACCCTCAGCCCATTTTAATTCCAGAGCTCAGCACCAAATATGCCTTAAAGCAGCCGTCCCCAACCTTTCCAGCCCGGTGCACGTGTGTATGTAGCAGGTGCGCGCACAGCTCCATTTGTGCGAGCATCAGGCACACAATGGAGCTTTGTGCCATAGCAGAAGGCGCTCGCACTCACGTGCGAAGCTCCAATCGCACGAGCAGCTGTTTCGCAGATTGAAAAACAGGCTCAGGCAAAGCTGTGTTATGATTTTCAAAATCTACGAAGTTGCACAAGGCAGAACTTCAAGACCGAGAATTTGTTGCTATGCCCCCTCCACCTCACAAGAAGCGATTCTGGGCATCGTATAAGCAAAACCAGCATAAAACAATAAATGTATTAAACACTGTCATAGTTTGAAAGACAAAGAGCAGTTCCAAGATCTCACCGGTCCCCTGAAACACCCAGGCTTAGAGACAAAGCCAGATCTTTATGGACTTCCAGAAAATAAGAAGGGATGAAGATGACCTCGTTTTCGGGGGGGGGGGGGAAGGATGTGAGCCCCACAGTGGAAAAGACCCACCTCCTTGGGCTTACCGAGTGTAGTTCTCTGGAGGGGGGAACCTGTAGCATGTCCTTCTTGCCAGAGTTGATGGGATGAGCTTGTGTAATTGGGGAAATGTGGTTCCTCAAATAAATCATCCCGTGTCATGAAAAGCATTAGACAGGAGTGCTGCTGAACCTTGACAGTTGTTTTTTTTAAAGGAACAATTGTCTCCCCAGTGTGACTCCCTCAAAATTTAAAACTGAAATTCAATTTTTTTAAACAGATTAACAGAGTTGAAAGGGACCTGTCATCTAGGTCATCTAGCCCAACACCCACCCCCCCGCTCAAGCAGGAGACCCTACACCCTTTCTGACAGATGACTGTCAAGTCTCTTCTTGAAAGTCTCAAGTGATGAAGGTCCCACAACTTCTGAAGGCAACTTCTGTTCCATGGGTTGATTGTTCCCACTGTCAGAAAAGTTCTCCTTATTTCCAGGTTGAATCTCTCCTTGTTCAGTTTCCATCCATTATTCCTTGTCCGGACTTCAGGTGCTTTGGAGAATAGGTTGATCCCCCCCCCCTCTCTGTGGCAGCCCCTCAAATATTGATAGGCTGCTATCATGTCTCCCCTGGTTTTTCTCTTCACTAGACTAGCCATGCCCAGTTCCTGCAACCGTTCTTCATATGTTTTAGTCTCCAGTCCCCTAATTTGTACTGTGGTACTGAACATTTCTATAAAGCCTGCATTTTTCCAAGAAGACAGACATGGAGAAGTTGGTGAACCAAGATTACAGGTAGAAAAAGGAAACAAAAATAAGCTTTGAGTAGTAGAAAAAACTCTCCCCTCTATGACTACTCAAAACTCAAAAATTGTGAGTTTTAACTTCTAAAAAATTTTCAATTCTTCAACTCATTTGCCTTGAGCTTCTAATAATCAGATATAAAGTAGATTCGGTGCTGTCCACCAGCTCAAGGCAGGAATGTGGTGACAAATGCAGCTATCTCTCTTACACAACTTTCTGATCCGGGCCAAAAGTGTACTACCTTTGGGTAAATACTCTCGGGACTTTGCAGAAATGAACGACCTATTTATTTTCTGTTATTAACAGTTGTCCTAGAGGCTACAAAATAAAAGGAGAAAAATATATAGCTTAGCCATTTATTTTCTACAACATGGTTAGCATAAACCAAATAAGAGAGGGAAGGGGGTCGTAGGGTATCAATCTCTTCTTGTCAAAATCATGTTTCATAAAATAGGCAGGATCCCACCAGGCAAAGTTTAAAGCACTGGGAAAGCTAACACAAAGTTTTCTTACCTTATAAACATCCCCATGCAAGAAAAGTCCCCACCGGGACAATTCGTTATGGGCACTCTCATTCTTCTCAATTCTGCTCAGCAGTTGGAGCAGAGAGGTGTGATGCTGTTCGGGACTCATGTTGACTTTCTGCGTAAGATCCTGAGTACAGACGGGGAGGAAAAGGCATTTCAGCTTGTATTCAAAAAAGGAAGCTTACATAACTCATGGCCAGCAAAGCAGCAGTTTGAAGGAGGAGCTTCTCCAGTTACTTACTTACTTACTTACTTACTTTATTTATTTATTTAATCAAATTTTTATACTGCCCTATCTCCCGAAGGACTCAGGGCGGTTTACAGCCCGATAAAAATACAAATATAATATAAGATAAAACACTAATTAAAAAACTTATTTAAATAGGCCAAAATTTAAAATTACAATTAAAATAATAAAACCCCATTAAAATTAAATTTAAGATTAAAATTCTAGTCCAGTCCTGCACAAATAAATAGATGTGTTTTAAGCTCGCGGCGGAAGGTTCGAAGGTCAGGAAGTTGACGAAGTCCTGGGGGGAGTTCATTCCAGAGGGTGGGAGCCCCCACAGAGAAGGCCCTTCCCCTGGGTGTCGCCAGTCGGCACTGCCTGGCAGACGGCACCCTAAGGAGACCCTCCCTGTGAAAGCGCACGGGTCGGTGAGAGGCAATCGGTGGCAGCAGACCGTCCCGTAAGTAGCCCGGCCCTAAGCCATGGAGCGCTTTGAAGATAGTTACCAAAACCTTGAAGCGCACCCGGAAGGCTACAGGCAGCTAGTTGCTTTTAAAATTCACAAGGAACAGAAATTGTGTGTGTAATTGCACATAAAAAAACAGATGGGTGGTTTTTGGGTTGTTGTTTTTTTTTTTGCATTATTATTGGTCACCATCTTGAGGGTTTTTTAAATCACATCCTGCAGACACCTCTGAACAGAATCCTTGACTTACGACCACAATTGAGCACCTCCTTTTGCTGGTAAAGGAGACAGTTGTTAAATAGGTTTTAACCCCTTCTACGACCTTTCTTGCCACAGTTGTTAAGTAAATCCACGCAGTTGTGAAGTTAGTAACACTACCGTTAAGTGAATCTGGCATCCCCATTTGGCTTTGCTTGTCAGGTCACAAAAGGGGATCACATGACTCTGGGACACTGCAACCGTCATAAATGTGAGCCGGTTGCCAAGCGTCTGAATTTTGATCACGTGATCATGGAATGCTGTAAGTGTGAAAAATGGTCATCAGTGACTTTTATAGTAAAATCACAATTTGTTCTAAATTAGAAGGCTGGGATGCTTTTATTTTAGTTCTGCCAAACCACAGCCGAGCTAAACTTTGAGTCGGACATGGAAACCGTGTTCCATTTTGTGCACACACACCCCTCCTATAATCCAAGCAGGAGCCACTTCAGCACCTAAGGTCTCTCTTAAGCCACTGCAAGAAATGGCAGGGATAAATGATAGGATTCCTCCAGGGGTGAAATGCTCCCGGTTCGGACCGGATTGCCCGATCCAGTAGAGATGGCAGCGGGTGGTTCGGAGAACTGGTAGCAAAAATCCCTGCCCCCCCCCCTTTCCCCCCGCATGCCCAGCTGAGCTGCACGATCGTCAGAGGGTTTTTTTTTCTCCTTTTCAAAGCATTTTTCCTTTGGATGAAAAAATGCTTTTAAAAGAAAAAAAAAAGCCTCGGATGATCGCGCGGCTCAGCTGCGATTGTCAGAACCTTTTCAAAGCATTTTTTCTACAACCTCTTCGGCCGAAGAGGCTGTTAAAAAAAAAAGAAGCTTTTAAAGGGTTCTGGCGATCAGCAACTCAGCTGGGATTGTCAGAACCCTTTCAAAGCATTTTTTCTACAGCCTCTTCGGCCGAGGAGGTTGTAGAAAAAATGCTTTTAAAAGTAAAAGAAAAAAAGTTGGCCACGCCCACCCAGTGGCATTACCCTGCCCCCCCCAGCAAGCCACACCCACAGAACCAGTAGTAACAAATTTTACATTTCACCCCTGGATTCCTCCCTCCCGAAGTTTCAAATCGAAGAGAGTGAGATTTACTGTGTTTTAAAACTTACGGTAGTTATTAGATGCACAGCGTACATTCCATCATGTTATCTTATACAATTCAAAGTAGCATACATTATTCTTCCACCTCCAACTTTCCCCACAACATATGTGTAAGATGGGCTGGATTGAGAAAGAGGGACTGGCCTATAGTCAACCACCTGACCTAAGGGAGGACTAGAATTCGTGGTCTCCCAGAAACTATCTAGCACTTTAACCAATATATATATATATGAAGTTCAATAATGTCTTTAGAAGAAAAATACCATGACTCTCTTGTGATCTGAGGAGGAGGAGTAAATCGTTAAAGAGATTGGCGACTACAACTTTTGGCTGATTAGACAAGCTTAAAATGTCAGCCAATTACATCACCACATAGCCACGGAAGATCTCTGGGAGGCCACGGGAATCCTTCTTCAAGCAGAGCGGGACGAGAAGGCTTCAGATGCTATTGAACCAACAAAACCAGGGCTCTGAACGGCCAGTTACGACTTGAAAATTGGCGAGAGGCCAAATATTTGATGTTAAGAGGTTGTGAATTTTATAAACAAATTCCAATTCCGTGTAAAATAGATAGTCCGGCACCTTCATAATTCTAAAATCTTTTCTCATCTTCTCAGGAATGCCCGTCAAGAAGGAAAGCTCTGGCACTAACAGGATTTCACCTTCCTGAAGCTGCAGGAAAATCAAATACAAAACCTGTTAGCGCACATCATGTACAGAAATAAATCACGAATAGAATCAGCTGGGTTGATGTACGCCAGGGGTGTCAAACTCAATTTCATTGAGGGCCGCCTCAGGATTGTGTTTGACCTTGGTGGGCTGGAGTGAGCGTGGCCAGCTTGACGTCACTCGTGTCCGGGGGGGGGGGGGGGGGCTGTGGTGACCCAAGCGCTCTGCCAGCGAAAATGGGCTCCCGAACTCCATTTTTGGCTGTGACGGCCTCCTGCAACCTTCTGCCTGCAAAAATGGAGCTCTGGAGACTCTACCAAGCTCCATTTTTGTTGGCAGAGGCACCGCAGGCCGGTCCTTCACTGTTTCCAGGGCAGCCCCATGGATCAAATCTAAGCACCCCCAGGCCGGATCCAGCCCCCGGGCCTTGAGTTTGACAGCCCTGATATACCCCATATACTGTACACATTATATGGAAAGGAAAAAAGGAAAGGGAATGGTGACGAGAAAACCAGATAGGTGGTGTGGGTTTGGCTTTTTAATTGTCACGATTTTCTCTCCAAACCCTGTGGAAAAAACGTTAAGTGGTAGTTGGAATAGTCCAGGGCTAGCAGAGCTAACACGTGAGCTAATGGCTTATGACTAACACTCAAGAGATGTCTTGTCTTAGGACTAATAAGATAGAACATAGAATAACATAGTTGGAAGGAAGCTTGGAGGTCATCTAGTTCAACCCCCAGCTTCAGCAGGAGACCCTATACCGTTTCACACAAATGGTTGTCCAGTCTTTTCTTGAAAGCCCCCAGTGTTAAAACCTATCCTCTCTTCCTGTTTGTTGCTGCAGTTAATCTGGAAGACTGAAGTGCTTGACCAACAATGGCCAATTTCCAATACTATGCCAGTTGAATGCTTGTATTCATATAAGGTCTTAAACTATAAGAGTGAGGGGCATCACAGCCTAAAGCTTCCCATTAAACTGATTAGCCTTATTTACAAAAAAACCCAACCTGATGGTTGGTAACATCTGGGGGAGTGGGGGGAGGGCTGATGGTAGGAGAAATCAAAGCCACGCCCATGACATCTGTCCCATAGTAATTCCCACAATCCTCGGTCATAGCTCAAAAGTGTTCCTAGCCCAGAAACGTCACCCAAGACAAGTCACATAAATCAAGCCATTCTAGTTGAGGCCTGCATTACAAATGCCAGCAATTGGTTGCTTCTAATAATTGCAATTGCTCAAATTCTCACCTTTTCTGGAGGATTTTTTCTTTTTTGAACTCTGTAAATCAACAGTGGCTGGTCAAGTTCTCTAATGGTAATCCCGTAATTTTTACTGGAAAGAGAATGTCACATGAATTCTAGGAAGAAAACTAAACTCACTTGATAATTTTAAATATCAATAGCTAAAAGACTAATAAAAACAATTCCAATTAAGCCAAAGTACTTAATGACTTTGATAATGGCTGACACTTTTAACAAAACCTATGCAAGGTACTGGAATTTTTTCTCCTGTTAATTATTTTCTTTTACCCATCTTATCTAGACATCGTAGAAACAACTGAATCACAATCTTTTACCTGTAATACTCTAGAAAAGTGATTTCCTTCCCATCCGACATGGTGAAACTGTGCTGTGGTGTCTTGTTCCAATCAATGTCATCAATTCGGTAATTTTTATTGTTGTAACGGGTAATTATAATGTTACCGATAAGTTGCTTCATGCATTCGTCTTGGAAATTTTCCCGACTCTGTTGGTAGATTCTATGCCTTTATGAAAACAGAAATGCTTCAAGTTAAAAACCAGGAAGGCAAAAATTATGGTCTCACCTTGTGTTTACCAGCTGACTTTAAGAAGTCTGTTTACCCCACTGGCAACATCCCATCTGCCAAATCCACTCATCTAGATCTAACTTTGCAATGCTTTGTAGTTCTTGGTGCTCTCTGGCCTTGATTGTTTGCTTACAGATGTTTCATTAGCCAACTAGGTAACATTTCCAGTGCACGTGAGGGCAGAGTTTGCTGCCTGTTTATATTCAGCAGTTTTTCCTGTCAGTTTTGGTGGAAGTGTAATTTCCTTCTTGGTGGTTCCTCAATTAGAATATTGTTTTCTGTCTGATTGTCTGGTGCTGATCCCTGCTTATCTGAATGTTGGTTGCTGGAAGGGATGGGCTGCAGCCCTATTGTTTCCTTTTCTGTTTCTGTTTTATTCTCTTTTGAATGTTGTGGAATGGTCTTACACAGCCAAATAATGAGCTGCATGAGAGATACTTGGCATATTTGATAGTTCAATATAAACTTATTCTGAGAATTCTGCATTCTACAAGCACACAGGATTAACATCACCTTATGACCCTCTGTCATGGCACCAGCTCTCTGAAACACCATCATCGTGGTGAAGTTCCAAAGTCCTCCAAGCCCAACACTCAAGGGGTCCTTGAGTGGCGCAGACTGTTAAACAGTCTGTTATTAACAACAGCTGCCTGCAATTATTGCAGGTTCAAGTCCCACCAGGCCCAAGATTGACTCAGCCTTCCATCCTTTATAAGGTAGGTAAAATGAGAACCCAGATTGTTGGGGGCAATAAGTTGACTTTGTATATAATATACAAATAGGATGAAGACTATTGCTTAACATAGTGTAAGCCGCCCTGAGTCTTCGGAGAAGGGCGGGGTATAAATGCAAATAAAAACAAAAAACAAAAAACTATTTCTTCAGGGTTGGGATAAGATGGATGTTGAGATCTTGTCAATTTGTTGTGTGTGTGCGTATATGTGTGCTCCTGGATATATATATATATATATATATATATATATATATATATATATATATATATATATATATATATATATATATATATATATGTAGGTCTGTGTTTATTCGGGTTTTCTCCCACGTAAAATTGGAAGTGTCTTGGCGACATTTCGACAAAGTCTGATTCGTCATCTTCAGGCTTCAGCTTCATGCTTCTGAGAGCAGCTTCCAAAAGCACAAAGCTGAAGCCTGAAGATGACGAATGAGACTTCGTCAAACGTCGCCAAGACACTTCCAATTTTACGTGAGAAAACCCAATAAACAAAGACCTACATACAAACACCCGCGAAAATCTCAGAAAACAAATATATATATATATATATATATATATATATATATATATATATATATATATATATATATATATATATATATATATATATATATATATATATATATATATATATATATATATTTTAAACTGTAAGCCATCCAGAATATTTTAAAATCAGATGGCCACTAAATGTTAAAAGATAATTAAAATACATTATAACAGGAAAAAATGTGCTAAATAGCTTGAAATAGTTCTATACTTGTCTCCCCTTATTTCTTTGTCGGTAAAACATAAATTTAACACAACAGGAAAAATGTTTCCCCCCCCCAACTAGAGATATGCAGTTATAAATAACAAATTAAAGGTCATAAAAGATACAAATAAGTATTTTGCTAGAAATGTGTAAGCCAGGGAGATCTAAAATGAGGTTCTCTATAGTGGAGCTTTATCTATAGCAGGGGTGGACAATTATGGCACTTTATGACTTGTGGACTTCAACTCCTAGAATTCCTGAGTCTCTATGGAGATTCTCAGTCATCCAGGCCATGGCTTCCCAAAAGTGCTTTTTCAAAAGGCAACTGGACTTTGTTTTTCCCTGAAGACGTTTCGCTTCTTATCCAAGAAGCTTCTTCAGTTCTGACTGAGTGGTGGAGGATGGAAGGATTTATATTCTTTGCAGTCATCTGGTTGTTATCACTCTTTCTGAGTAGTTGAGATTGCTTGGATGTTTATCCATGCCCTCAGTCACCTGACTAGCGCAAATGGGCGTGGAATTCCTGAGCATGATCTATAGACTCATTATGGAAAATTCCTTTTTAGATCTCCTCAGTTTGCATACAGATTTCTTTCATATAAAAAAATGGGACAGATCTAGTGTGCAGATTACGACCAGCACATTTCTCTCATTGGAAGTGAGCACATTCCATCTCACATTACCAAGAGCAATGCTCATGCACACATCTTGCTATTAGTTCCATTCTAACTAATTTCCAGAAAAATTATCTTCTTTCTAAAAGCTATTTTACACCACTTCCAAAATCATTTCCTACCCAAACTCTTGAGACTCGCGCCCAAACAAACTAAACTTCGGGAGCAATCTTGGTTAGGTACTGGTTTTTGTTATATCACAACAAAAATAAGGGTCACAATATTCTTAATGGTCTTTGAAATGCTTTCTATAAGTATTTAAGATATCAGCATTTTTACTCACATCAAATTCAGGACTGAATCGTTCCGAATAACCTTATGAACAGCATCAACCAACAAAAACAGCCCACCATCTGTCCTTCGGATGCTAGTTGCATAGCCAGGCCATATTTGCAAACTTTTGACAAAAATACACAAAGAGGCTAATTTTTACTATCAAAGGGAAACTCCTTAATTAAAAGATGCAAACTGATTTTATGAACAGAGTCATCGTTAATAATTGCTACCGTCTGGTTTCACTGTTTACAATTCTAAACAACAATCATATGCAAATGATTGAATATTAAAATATACTGTCACAGAACATTCTGATGAGGTAATAAAATTTAGTATGTGATGAAATTGCAGTCTAATTTATTACTATATATTATATATTATTAATAATGTCCATAGATTACCCAGAGCTCACTAGGATTGAGGCACAAATAAATGAATAAAATAATCCACTAAAAATATGTCACAGCATTATTTTAAATCTTTCCAGAGACACAAGGCAGCTAATTTTGGTATATATTGCAATTAGCTAAAGTAACTCAGTTTTTGCTATAGAACGTGCGAAAATGTATCAGCATAAACATATTTTAAAAGAATATTGCTTCTATTGCACAGCATATAGTTCAAATAATCAAATACTAAAACACTAGTGCACAAAGCAACATACCAACCTGTACTGCTGAAGTACAGTAGCACTAGTAGGATCATAGAAATTTCTCCCAACAAGTTTCATACCTAAAATCTTCATCACTCTAGAATACATTAAAAAAAAACACACCAAGATAAATATGACACTGAGAAATGAAATTGCTGTTTAAAGCGTGAACTCTGGGCACAAATAAAATCCCTTTTATTTTGCCAGTCCCATCACCAAAGGAGGGCAGAAGAACCTGGGTCAGCTCCCACAAGATTTCAAACATCTTCAGATCAGACCTAGAGCGAAGACTTACATCTCTTTCTCCAATTCTTAAAACGATGATGGTTTTCCTGCTGTTTGTTTTTGATCCTGAATGTGAAGGATACCCACACAATATTTCTGGTAAATAGCTATCTCTGGTATCAAATCTCTCTGCTTCTCTTTCTTCATTTCAGGATTTTAAGATGAATAACTAAGCACAATCCAAAGTCCACGGGCATTCCAGCATCCAACACTGCAGCAGATGCAAAAGAGCCTCATTCTACTTTTCACCTCAAGAGTGAATTTAAATGCAGGCTCCATTCTTTTAAATCGGGGGGGGGGGGTCAAACTCAAGGCCCGCTGCAGGGGTGAAATCCTCTGAACTCGCCTACCGGTTCTGTCAGTCTGCTATCAAGCACGCACTTTGCGTGCGCAGGCACGCCTGAGGTGCGCCTGCACAGCGCTAAAAAAGGAACATTTTGAAGCCTTCCAAGTCTGCAGAGGTTAAGTAGAACAGCGGGGTGGGAGGGTGAATCAGCTGTGCCACGTGACTTTTAGATTAGCTAGAAAGCAGGAAATCCAACAATTCTAGCTAATATAAATCACACATCACAGCTGATCGTCACCCAGCTGATCGTCGGAAATACAGATTCGCCCGAACCGGTAGCATTTTTTACTACCAGTTCGCCCAAACTGGTCTGAACCGGTAGCATTTCATCCCTGGTGCACAGGCCAGATGCCCACAGCCCACAGGGTGCTTAGATCTGGCCCGTGGGGCCACCCTGGAAACAGCAAAGGACTGGCCCACGGTGCCTCTGCCAGCGAAAGCGGAGCTTGGGACAGTCACTTGTGCCCCCCCCCCCCAAGCTGTTTTCAAGCTGCGAAGGCCACCTGCAACCCTCTGCCAGTGAAAACGGACCCGACCCTCTCAAGCTTAGTTTTTGCTGGCAGAGCGCTCAGGCCGCCACAGGCGCCCCCCCGACAGGAGTGACGTCGAGCTGGCCACGCCCACCCTGGCAACGCCCACCAGACCCCGAGGTCGAACACAACCCTGATGCGGCCCTCAATGAAATTGAATTCGACACCCGTTTTAAATAATACCAACTCCCATTTTTTTCCCTCTAGCCTGATGAACAAGAGCCAAGAATCGAAATTGTTCCCTATCATGAACTCTTTGGTTAAAATAGGGTTTGATCCAAAGGCCAAGGGTTTTTTTTTTCCTCCCTTAAAACTGTATTACTGTATAGAATCTTACACTGTACTTCTCTATGTGGCCAGAGATGTTATCCCAAACTGAAGCCGATCCTGAATGCAACTTGACTAGATTAGGTTGCAGTAAAGGTAGTCCTCAACTTATGGACAGTTCATTTAGTGACCATTTAAAATTACAACAGCACTGAAAAAATGAGTTATGACCATATGATCGTTGCAGCATCTCCAGGGTCATGTGATCAAAATTCAGATGCTTGGCAACTGACTCATATTTATGACGGTTGCAGTGTCCCAGGGTCATGTAATCACCTTTTGCAACCTACTGATGAGCAAAGTCAATAGGGGAGCCCGATTCACTTAACAACCGTGTCAGTAACTTAACAACTGCAGTGATTCACTTGTAAAATGGGGCAAAATTCCTTAACCAATGTTTCGCTTAGTAACAGAAATTTTGGGCTCAATTGTGGCTGCAAGCCAAGGACGACCTGTAATGCTGATAGAGAAAACTGGTGTACCCTCTTTCATGAATTAAGTAGGTAGATTAATTGAGATTAAGGTAATTTCAAGCACCAAGAAAAAGAACCAATCAAAATAACGTGTAATCACTTCTTTTATCTGTACTGAAATGATACGCATGCCAATTGGTCACTACAACATATATTGATTTAAAAATAAACAGAGCTTTGCAGCCATTTATATTTTCTGTAATAATCATGTACTTGTTTGCACAATGCAAAAATCTGAATCCCATCCTTTTTCTGTACAGCACGCCTATTTGTATAAAACTCCAGTTGTAAAATTTTCCCACTATCTTAAATTGGACACTTGGCCCCATTCATTACGTAAGACGCACACTTCCTTGTGAGTAGATAGATACAATTTGATGGTTTAAAGTTGTAATGCTATATATTAAAATGATCCGGCTTTAAAATAATCATGAGTATTATATTTGAACTATTAATTGTGCAGAGCTGTTCTAGGACTGGTCTATCGAGCTTTTGTTCAGACATTCAATCATTCACTTATTCAATCACACAGATTAGAAATGTTAAGAGATACTAACATAGTGGTCAACATTCTGTCAACTGTTATAAATTCAATTAAAAAAAGCAGGTCTAAGCATTTTAACATTGATATTTTGTATAACATTCATTTATTTTAAGAATGGCTGTACTTATGGGATGCTTCAAATCCAGATGTGAGACAGCAGAAATTACGCACTTTCTGAAAATAACGTTGTAAAACGGGATACACAACTCTGAACTCGGTTCCAGAATTTTGGTCATCTGAATCTTTAAATTGACTTCCATTCCATCTGTTTTTCTTTCACACTTCAGGTTAAGAGTCTAAAGTAGAAGAAATATATCCTATCAGAACTCAAATACAGGTCAGTAAAAAACAACCTAAGAATTCCAAAACCATTATGTTTACAAAATAAACTACAAAATAATCAGTTCCAATTCTTGCCAGTAAGTAAATATTGCAGTAAAAAGATATTATGTATAACTTAGCCCTCTCAAGATAACAAAGAGTAACATTTCAAAGTGCTTTGTTTTCGAATTAGTCTATCCACACAAAAGAAAGACAAAATGAAACCTAAATGAAAAGGAAACGAAACAAACCATTATTTATAACTATGCCTTATTTCGTTGCGGTTGAAATTGCATATTGTATTAATATACTTCTTCTTTTGCTATATTGCTAAATTCTTAACTTTTCTGTTAAGAAAACCCCTTGAAACATGAAGATTGGACACCTTTTTTTCTTATTGTGAAGAGATACAGTTGAAAGCAAACTCATGCTTAATATAATATTAACAGAATAAGAGAGCTGGAAGAGACCTTGGAAGTCTTCTAGTCCAACCCTCTGCTCAAGCAGGAGACACTAAATCCATTTCAGACAAACGGCTGTCCAATCTCTTCTTAAAAACCTTCAGTGATGAAACACCCACAACTTCTGGAGGCAAGTTTTTCCACTGATTGTTCTTATTGTCAGAAAATGTATCCTTAGCTTTAGGTTGCTTCTCTCCTTGATTACCATATTTTTCGGACTATAAGACGTACCTGACTATAAGATGCACCTACATTTAGAAGAGGAAAACAACAACAAAAAAGGCTTTTGTTGTTTTCCTCTTCTAAATGTAGGTGCATCTTTTTGGGGCCAGTTTTTGAGGCTTTTTGCAACCCATTTTTGAGGCTTTTTTCAGCCTTTTTCCAAAAAATGGACCAAAAAAGCCTCAAAATCAGGCAGAAAAAAGCCCCCAAAATGGGCTGCAAAAAGCCTCCAAAATGGGCTGCAAAGCACCTCGAAAATAGGCCAAAAAAGGCCCTGAAAAAGGCCCAAAAACAGGGCGTGCAGAGGCCATAAAATCGCTTGTGGGTGGGCAGGGCTTCGGCAACATTCGGTCTATAAGACGCAGACATTTTCACCCCCTTTTGGGAGACAAAAAAGTGTGTCTTATACTCCAAAAAATACGGTAGCTTCCATACATTGCTTCTTGTCCTGCCAGGTACTTTGGGGAATAAGGTTACCCCCCTTCTTCTGGCAGCCCCTTAGATATTGGACAACTGCTATCATGTCACCCCAGTCCTTCTTTCTGTGTTCTCTTTTAAGAACATATTAGAAAACAAATCAATCTATTTTAAATTTTCAAGGTTACATTGATGAAGATGTTGAGACCAGGGTATATTATTTGTTTAAAATACAGAAAACTGGATGACTTGAACTAGTCTCTCTCAGCTCAGCTCAACCTATCTTATGGGAGTCCCAAAGGTGCTTCTCTGAAGAAGCTTCTTGGACGAGAAGCAAAACATCTTCAAAGAAAAACCAGACAGTCCAGTTGCCTCTTCAAAAAGCACCTTTGGGACAACCATGACCTGGATGAGTGAGAATCTCCATAGACTATCTCATGGGATAATTTGTGAAGGATGGTGCAGGAGGGGACATCACCCAAGGTATCATAGGACAGGTAGATCATAATTGTATTAACAAATATCTGGAGCACAAAGTTGTCCACTAATACAATGGTCATAGCCACAGCTAAACCGTAAAGTGAAATCCTTTGAGGAATTCAGATATGCTGTCACCTATTGCTATTGGAGAAATCACAAAATAATCTGGGAAAATGAGAAGGGAACTGACTCCTTTGGCTCATTTCACAAGGAACGTTTCAATATTATCAGGGATACTTCAGTTGCAGTATAATTCAAAAGAATAAATTAAATTAAATTAAAGGGCACAATTCAATTCCAAACTCACAGAAGACTAGGAAAACATTCAGGTGTTAGACACACACACAATCACTGTTTCAATTCACATTTTTAAAAAGCATTTATCATCGTGAACTACAAATATTTCAACCTCAGTATCAGCTTGGTTATTCCTAGGAGACAGAAAAATTTCAGGTGGTGCTCCATCCAAATAGACTGGGGGTTGATCAACTAACAAAATAAGGAGTTGGAATTAAACGCCCGCGTCAGATAAAATTATTGCAGCAAACTCTTCTGGTTTTTCCTTACTTGAGACAATTTGATGGGCAAATAGAGAAGAAAGCCATCAAATGCGGAAATGTCTCCTATCACCGACTGATGTTCTTTCAGCATCCTAAGACGCATGCCTTTACATTCTATGTTTGGGCTGGAAGACAAGAGGAAAATCAAGAAGAAGAAAAAAAAACATGGGTGGTACATTTTTATTAGGAAAAAAATAAAGAATGTTCATTTCTGTTCATTTTACTTAAGAGGGACAGAAATACCAATACAGGAAAACCGTTAAAATTCATTCCTTAACGTTGTCGCTAGAAAGGCAACTTCTACATGCTGGTTGGCTACACTATTTCACTGAAAGACAGCATCAAGGAAGAGCTTTAACTATTTTCTTTTTCAGTCTTGGCTCCAAAGATGATGCAGGGTCTTTAGGCTGCATTTCTACAAGAAAATGTTCAGATTCCCTGCAGCTTTACGTTATCAAGTGAAATGTATCAATGGACTGACAATTGGGGGGGGGGGGTGTCCCACCAAAAACGTTAACACGGTAGCATCCATAGTCAAACTAGTTAGCTAAAACTGCTGCCTTTGGATGCAAGACATATTTGGGTTGAGACTAACCATCTGGACAGGTGCCTTCTTAGCTCATAAAGCTGGCAACTGGTACTTTGGAAAGCACCTTATCAAGACAGCCTCAGGGTTTAGAAAATATGAAAGATTTCCCACATAGCTTCAAAACACGATTTATATTTCCTTTAAATTTTAGCATATAAAATGTTGGATCAATTGGACTGCAATTTAAGAGAACAATTTGAATAAAAGATGTTGGATCTTCTCTATCCGCATTCAGTTACTGAAGCCATGATAGACCCCAAAGCAACTGCCTTCAGCTGTTGAGGAAAGAGTTAAGATTTAAGAACTGTTACCTGAATGTCACGTGGTACTGATACACAGCTTCATTTTTACAGTGTATCTGAATCAGATTCAGTGCCAAAGGGATCACTACTCCTTTTGACCCTTGCTTCTTAAGCGGTTCTCTGGAAGGATGAAAGTGTATTTATCATAATTTCTCTGCTTCATTTAAGAGAAAGACAGTAAGGAAGTTGAATCTCATGAATACTGTATTTGGGCGCTTCTTCTCCAATTGTCCATCAAGAGCTTGCACCAGCCCAATGTCTAAATTTTTCAACCCAGACCAACTTGTCCTTGAATGGCTGGGTGGACTGGACATTAACTTTTGAACCACTATAATTCCATATGTATTTGTCATACACTAAATAAATAAAATATTCTCCAATGTTCAAAGAATTAGAATATCAATAACTGGGAACCATTTTTGGATGAAAGGTTTTGCTAAAATCATTAGCAATTTGTATCTTTACATAAACAAATACAATTCAGTGTATCCAATAAAAATGATGCATCTGTCAAGAACATCTATTCTTAGATATATTTTGTCACTTCCATCCCTTTGTCCAAAACAGGAGTACTGTTCTAGAAGTAATTTGTATATGATTGGCTTCTTGGACGATACTTCTACCCCATAGTCTTACTCCAAGCCAAATTTCTTACTTTTTTTCTGAGCAAATTGAAAAAAAATTCATAGCTTTATCTTCTCTAAAGACCTGCACAAATCAGAAGTTCACCAGAGGTTGCTACATTCAGAAAACTCAAAAAAAAAATTTTCTCGCTTAAGCTATTGATTTTCTGTTTGTATCTACTCCAAACCGAGCACATGTATAGCCAAAAGCTTTTGGGTTATGGCTATCTGAGATACTTGTAATTGGTACAGCACAATAACTTAAAAGCAGTATTTAAAAATAAATTCATTTCAGCACAAAGAATGTGCTCAAGAATTACAAATCCTTCAAAGGGAGATATTAAAAGTATTTTGGAAAAAACCAGTCAAGGAAAATTGTGGAGTTTTTTGGGTAGTAATTTTAATTAATCTGAACAACTACTTCCAAATCTCTAACCTTCTCTTACCAGTTCAAGAACATATTTATCAAATTACTCTGCCACCCATCACATTTGCATTGTACTCTAGGCAGTTTACAAATAAAATTATGGTGGCTTCTCAACCTCGAAGTGATTTTGGAAGAAACCATTTTGAACTTAAATCTGCTGCAGCATAATATCAGAATTCAGAATCAAGTTCAGGAATGAAAGATCCTTGGTTACTCTGGCAAATTATTCACACAGGGAATATAACAGCATTTGATAGAACTGAACACGCATGATTTCATTTATGAATTTGTAAACTAATGCAGTCAAGGCTCCTATAAGAGGCATGCAAAAGCAAGAGCCACTGCCAACGTAATAGAAACAACCCCCAATAATAAAGCTACATTATATAACTACAGTAAAACTGTAAATAATATGATTACTCCTGGCCCTTGAAAAGCTTGCCAGGTCTGAGTTTATGGTCACAGAGGCCTCTACACTCCCTGCCTTGTTTTATAGCACTCCAGGATTTCTCTCTCACATGCCACCCACAGGCACACAATGTAAACATATGTAGAGCTGCCAGCAGGGAGGAAGAGCCATGGGCGGGAGGAGGTGGGGTGAGGGGGAGGAACATGGAGATGTAATTACATAGTCCAGAGAAGATAAAAGCATTCAAAAGAAATTCGTGTACTATTAAGGGGGGGGGCACTCAAAAACTCTGATAGAGCTTTCAAAATTCTGCTGTTATTTATTCTATAACAAGAAAGAGTACAGGTAGTTCTCGATTTACAACGGTTCATTTAGTGACTGTTCAGAGTTACAGGCGCACTGAAAAAAGTGACTTACGACCACTTTTCACACCTATTGACTGTTGCAGCATCCCCATGGTCTCATGATCAAAACTCAGATGCTTGGGCGACTGACTGCTATTTATGATGGTTCCAGTGGCCCGGGGTCATGTGATCCCCTTTTGTGACCTTCTGACTAAGCGATGTCAATGGAGACTCCTCATGTACCCAATCACACTTGGCCAATAAAGAATACTCTATATATATATATTAAAAAAAAAACACCAGTCCCACCTCATTTGCTGATCTCAGCACTGGGGTATCCAGCATTTACTAGACTTACAGGAGTTTGGCTTTGTTGCCTTCTTCAGACCATTTCTCACTTACTTTTTATCCACAGGCTCATCAGAAATTACAGGAGGAGGACTAGGCTTGATTGATGGTGCTGGAAGAAGACCTTCGGAGGCCGAAGGGAAGGGGCTTGGGTAGCCTCGGCCACGCCCCAAGAGGCTTGTTTTCTCAAGCCCCCAAAATGGCTTTTCACTTTCCATATACCTGGAGAATATTTAAAAGGGAAACAAAAAATGTCTAAAACCCACAAAGATAAAATTTCTGTATTGTTTTTATGCTTTGAAAGCAGAGGTGAGGGACGACAGGCGTTTTATGACTCGCGGACTTCAACTCCCAGAATTCCCGAGCCAGCTTTGAAGCAACATTTTGATTTGTATCCCAGTTTTATTTATACATTTCAAGGTGGCCTGCATAATACTCCTGCCTCCTCCTATTTTCCCCACAGTCACCTCCCTGTGGTGTGTCGGTTGGACTGAGAGGGACTGGCTGGAAGTCACTTAGCTGCCTTCTGTGTCTAAGCGAGGACTTCCAGTTTCCAGTCCAACTCCTTAAACACTTAAACCCTCTCCTAAGGGAGGGGGAAACCACTCAAGGCAGATCTGGAGGGTGGATGCAGAGAGATAGGAAACTGCCAAGGTGTGAACAAAAGTCAGTTCATATAAGAATTGATTTATCCCATTTATTTTCTTAGCCTAGAAGAGACAAATATTTCAGA
Organism: Ahaetulla prasina; assembly: GCF_028640845.1. Lineage (NCBI taxonomy): Eukaryota > Metazoa > Chordata > Lepidosauria > Squamata > Colubridae > Ahaetulla > Ahaetulla prasina. The sequence continues at coordinate 4,413,907 of NC_080547.1, read as the reverse complement.
GGGCATTACAGGGGTGAAATCTAGTTATCTTCCCTACCGGTTCGGAAGCGCACGCATCCAATTTTTGACCCTCTGAGCATGCGCAGGTCAAAAACAGGTTACTTCCTGGTTAAAATCAGGAAGTAATGACATGCAAGCAGGTGGGCGGAGCCTCACGCTGCCGTCGCTACTGGTTCACCGAACCACACGCTGCTGCCACTACCGGTTCATGTGAGCCGGAGAGAACCGGCAGGATTTCACCACTGGGACATTACACATAAATACTGCAAAAATTGCAGATATGAGTGCAATGTTCACGTTAGATAAACCTCACTAATATCTCTTCATGAGTTTTACTACTTAATATATCATCACGACTTTTTTTAAAAAAATCAGAAAAGTTTTTATTGTTTTGTTTCCAAAAGCAGCAATTTTTCAGAACGAAAAGTTGAAGGTACACAGTAGGACACAAAATATTCAAGAAATTAGCTTTCACAGGACTGGACGTTCTCTGTGTAATTATCTATGCACGTAATTATCTATGTCCCAATGTGTTTCTGCTTAAAATAAAGGCAGCCATTTTTATCATTGAAAAAAATAAAAACAAATAAAAACAAATAAAAAACAACAACAATGATAAACAGAAAAGTAAGCTGACTTCATGCTTAGTTGACCAAAAACTATACCAACCAAAATAATGGAATTACAGGATGTTTAATACAACTTGCCATTTTTACCAACCCCCCGCCCCCTTTGACCCCAAGATGGCTTAACTCACTTGCCACGGCCAGGAAGCATCTGTTCCGTCTTGCTGTCTCCAGCTGGTCCTGCTCTCAACCCTGCAAACACCTGCTGTCCCAGGAGATCTACGTTGGGCTTCATGCTCATGTCACCCACTCCTCTCCCTGCAATCCCTCGGCCTGAACAGACTCCTTGAAAAACCAAGTCAAGATAGAACACAAGTTCTTCTTACACGTCCAAAGAGAGTCACTGAGGTATAAGAAGAAGATCCTAAGTAGCAAGAGAGCTTACCCAAAGGAGGCCTAGGAGCGGCCTCAAGGCTGAGGCCCTGAACCATGGAGGACAATGTTGGAACAGTCAAGAAAGGCTCCTGAATTAGAAGAGAACACACAGATTTTTATTATGCACTACAAAGCTTTAGTTAAACTTGAACATTAAGAGAAACAAAACAGGGCAGGGAAAGGTCTCCAGCTCGCTAAAGCAGCGACTTCTTCTGTGCCTATAAGCTTTATTGTTTTCAAATAATCTCTACAAGAAATACTAGTCGTCCTCAACTTACAACAGTTCCTTTAGTAACCCTTCGGAGTTACAGCAGCACCGAAAAAAGTGACTTACGACCGTTTTTCACACTTGCGACCACTGCAGCAGCCCCGTGGTCATGTGATCAAAATGCAGAACACTTGGCAACTAATTCATATTTAGGATGATTGCAGTGTTCTAGAGTCATATGATCACCTTTTGCAACACGGGCCTGATGCCTCACGTGCTGGCCATACCCATGCCCCGTTTAACCAAGGGGGGGTGGGGGAAGTCCCAATACGTCACGAGTTTTGATACTCATTTTAGGCACTCGGAAAATGAACGTGTCAATTTATTAACAGGAAGACACATCCGGAGGATAGCAAAGTGTTGAGAGAATCAGTTGCAACAGACACTGATTTGACTTCAAGTTTGCATATGATGGTTTGTTCTATGGACAAGATGCAGAACAATTGAGCTAGGCCTTCAACTTCCATGGGGTCAGCTGATGCCTGTGTCTTCCCTTTAATTAGATCAAGGGCACTGCACCTCCTGTGCTTATCTGGACCTGACCTTGGAGGTGGTGGAGCTTTCTGCTGAACAGGGAATTGCTGGCTGATGTTATGCTATCTTCTCTTGTGACTTTGACTCTGCTCCCAGAATTTAGAAGAGGCCGTATATATTGCTACTGTGAAAAATATTTATAGCTGTACTTTGAAATCCCCTTAGAAATGTTTGCATTTTAAGGATCATTGAAGGGTGTGCAAGACAGCTAAAAGCCAATATTATTCTCTCAAAATATTTCCATCTAGGACAGTGATGGCTAACCTGTTTGCTGTCGTGTGCCAAAAGCGGGGGGAGTGCTGGGGGGGCCACGCGCATGTGTGCCCATACCCATAATTCAATGGCCCCCACGCATCCGTGCATGACCCGCCACACACTCCCCGTGCTCCACAGGCTTTCTTGGAGCCTGGGGAGGATGAAAATGGCCTTCCCCACCCACCTGGAGGCCCTCCAGAGGCCGGAAAAGGCCCATTTCCCAATGCCCAGAAAACTAGTTTTTCGCTTTCCCCAGGCTCCAGAGGCTTTCTAGGAGCCTGGGGAGGGCAAAAACGGCCTTCCACAGCCCCCAGAGGCCCCCCTGAAGCCTGAAAATCAGCTGGCCGGCACACGCATGCATGCTGGAGCTGAGCTAGGGCAATGCTCGCATACCCACAGATATGCGTGTGCCACCTGTGACACGCGTGCCATAGGTTTGCCATCATGGATCTAGGAAGCCAAGAGATTTGAGTAAGTCTGGTAGAAGACTTACTCAAGTCTGGTAGTAAGTCTGGTGGTAGACTTCGGCATGACCTGAGAATCATCTGCTACAATGTCCTTCCTGTCGAAGACTACTTCAGCTTCAATCGCAACAATACACGAGCACACAATAGATTTAAGCTTAATGTGAACCTCTCCAATCTTGACAGCAGAAAATATGACTTCAGTAACAGAGTTGTTAATGCCTGGAATGCACTACCTGACTCTGTGATCTCTTCCCAAAATCCCCAAAGCTTTAATCAAAGACTATCTACTATTGACCTCACCCCATTCCTAAGAGGTCTGTAAGGGGCGTGCATAAGAGCACCAGCGTGCCTACCGTTCCTGTCCTAATGTTCCCTTTGATTGTACCCAATTCGTATAGTTATTTCATGCTTATACTTATATACATTGTTGTGACAAATAAAATAAATAAATAAAAGATACTCTGGGGTGAAGCTGTTGTAAGAGGGACTCGTACTCCTCATCTATTTTTCACCTACCTTTATTGAGAAGATAAATTGCAATCTGCAGAAAAAAACCTGTATCCTGCAAGACTAGCTCGTCCTTGGAAATTCCACACATGTGAAGTCTTGTACAATTATGTGCTGGAGCAACTGGGTTGGTAACATGACAAGTGTAGTTACATGTTTTTTTTTTCATTATAGCCTTAAGTCCGCCTACTTTTTGAATGACATCTAGTAGCTGACCAAAAATTGCAATGATTGTTTTTGCAGTCAAGAGGCAGTTCTAAGCAACCAAGACCACATCAGGTTTAAATTATTTATGGTTTTAAAAGTGTCCTCCCCTTTATCTCCAACAGAAGCCTCATCTTTGAAGGAAGGGAAACCATCCACTTCCCAGATAAGGAATATTATTTATCGGTGGAGATTTGGGGGCGTGGGGAGACTTGCATGCTATGTCCTTGGACCGAAATATCATTTGATTTCAATTGTCCCTTCAGTTTCAGCAAACCATGCATTTTATGAAACCAACCGCCTATATACTATTCCAGCCAAATGAGTAAAATACCATACATTCAAATAGGTTTCAGGCTCAATCTAATTCCTTTCTAGCAGAAATTTATGTGGTATCAACTTCTACTGTAAAAATCATCTACTCACCTTTGGGGCACCTCTTGCTGAGGAGTGTCCTCTTTCTGCCTTGACCGTTGAAGGAAAGGTTTTGCCCCAATTTTCTGCCGTCTCTCTAACCTCAACCGTCTGTGGCTGAGATTCTGACCTTTGCGCAGGCAGAGACATCTGAAACATGGCTCCACCCCGAAACACGGGCCTTGTGGGGTACATGGTCCTGCTTGGAAGAAAAACATGCATTTTGGGAAGATATCGAGTACAAGCGTTTGCAGAAGCAAAAGGCACATGTAGCAAGACCAGACCACATAAGTTGCAACAAGGTCGCTTATGAGCATCCTATAGAACAGCAGTGGTCCGTAGAAAAATTATTTGCATTTTTTATATTGTACTAAATCAGGGGTCCTCAAACTGGATATGCGTAATGAACGTTTGTGTTGCTGCACCTTCGGGGTCTTTTTTGTGTGGGTCAGAGGGGCAAGAAATTCCAACTTGGGGTCTGCTTCAGCCTCCTGGTGCGAGGCTTTGGGTGAAGGCTGGAGGGAAGTGCTGCTGGTGGCAAAGAGCTGGAGGGTCTTGTTCCAGTGGAACTGCATCATGGCCTGGAACTGGCTGACCATCTCAGCCCGCTGAGCCTCCAGGCACTGGTACCTGGCCTTGCACTCCCACAGGTCTTTGCTCTGTTTGGAAAGCCTATGCTCCTAGTCCTCTGTGAGGTGCTTCTGCTGAGCCTCCTTCTCGGTCAGCTCCAATCTGAACTGAGCTGTTTGGCCAACTCTTTCTCATGGTGGCTGCTTAACAACAACAACTGCTTCCTGTTGGGACCCTAAGGTGCCCGGGTTGGGAAGTGAAGAGTGGCTGGCAGGGGAGGGGCAAGTAGAGGCCAGCGAGGTGCCCCTCGACGTGACATCGAGTTGACCACGCCCATCCAGTCACATGACCACCTAGCCATGCTCACCCAGCCAGTCATTAGGCAGATCATATTAGTGGTCCGTGGGATTTAAAATTATGAATTTAGTGGTTCCTGAGGTCCGAAAGGTTGGGGACCCCTGCTATAGAAAACCTCCCCTAGCCAACACTATCTTGTCCAGCCAATCTAGAACATAAATAACAGAGTTGGAAGGGGCCTTGGAGGTCCTCTAGTCCAGGGGTCTCCAACCTTGGCAAGCTGGTTGAGGAAGTCTAGGAGTTGAAGTCCACAAGTCTTAAAGTTGCCAAGGTTGGAGACCCCTCATCTAGTCCAAAGCCCTGCTCCAGCAGGAAACTCTATAGCATTTCAGACAAATGACTGTCCACTCTCTTCTTAAAAAGCCCCCAGTATTGGAGCATTAATTTCTGGAGGCAAGCTGTCCCACTGATTAACTGTCTGGAAATTCCTCCTTAGTTCTAGGTTGGTTTTTTCCTTGATTAATTTACAACACAACATAAACCAATGGTGTCAAACTCACAACATCACTATGTGATGTATCACAACTTTTTCCCCCTTCACTAAACCAGGCATGGGCATGACCAGTGTGTGATGCATCTGGCCTGTGGGCCGCAAGTTTGACACCCCTGACATAGACTAATAAGATTGGAACGGATCTTGAGGGCCATCTAGTCCTGCTCAACCTTATACCGGAGAGTATCCAACCTTGGCAACTTTTAAGACCTGTGGACTTCAACTCCCAGAATTCCCCAGCCAGGAGTTGAAGTCCACAAGTGTTAAAAGTTGCCAAGGTTGGACGCACCTGCCCTATACCATTCCGATTAAATGGCTGTCCAATCTCTTTAACTTTTGTCAGGTTTTTTTTTAACTGCGAGCACACCGGCCTACAGAATTTAAAAAGGAAATTCTGTTGCCAGCTCTCAAGAGAAAGTGTATATCTATCCAAACACATATATACCCATGCTACACACACACATACACATCTGAGTCAATTTTCAACGAAGCACTGGAAAATATTGATGCTGGCCTCAAAGTAAACGGTGTTCAGATCAACAATTTAAGATATGCTGATGATACAGTTCTGCTTGCCGGTAAGCATAAAGACCTTCAGCTCCTTATCAACAGAATCTCAGAAATATCTGAAAGATATGGCTTAAGCTTAACTCCTCAAAAACCCCGTGGTTGTCAGCAAACCACCCATTAATTTACCACTGATAAATTTGGAAGGAATACCACTAGAAAAAGTCAAAAGGATCACATACTTCGGTTTTAATTTACATGAAAGCTAGGACATGATCAGTGAAGACAAGGATAGAGAAAGCTCGAACAGCGTTCTTCAAAATGAAAAAGGTCTTCTGCAGTCATGACATAAGCCTAAGATTGAAAATTCAGGCTTGTCAGATGTTACATCTTTTCTCTATCCTGCTTTACGGAGTGGAGAGTTGGTCTCGGACAGAAAGCCACTTGAAGGGACTTAGAAGTATTTTAAATGTGGATTTACAGGCACCTGTTACGTATAAGCCGGGTTGACAAAATCAGAAATGAGGAGGTGATAAGCCGCCTGGGAAAGCCAAGGGAAATCATCAAAACCATCAAAAAGCAAAAGTTATAATATTTCAGACATGTGATGCGACACCCGGAAAAATA